>NC_137261.1:52410807-52863307 GCF_053477335.1 Acartia tonsa
CCCTTTAATTGAATTACAATTTTGGTTGAAACGTTTAGACACTCAACTTGATGGATCAACCAATCAAAATTTAATAAAAGTCCCCAACGGCCACGAATAAGAAAACGTTATTGTTAAACTTTGGGGACTAGTGCAGTAAACAGCATATTGCCCCCTATCTTCGTGGAATTAAGACAAAGATCTTATAAAAGATTAGAATTGTACTTTTTGGACGTACGGAAGGACTCTTAATGCAGAAAAGATTTAATTATAATAATGTTTAGTACCTCCAGAACCATATTGACATAATCATCAAATCCCAAGAGAGTTCCAACAACCTCCTGAAAAAATAAAAAAAATATGTCAGCTTCAATTTTAGGGTAGTTACTCTTCTGAGTTGTGAAACAAACAATTAAATCGGTGCTTGCCCTCTAAGTGCCTAGCGAGCACAGAACCCCCCTCCCTCCTTTTTATGCCTATCCCCTTGAGAACCTTACCTTTGCGGGGAATATACTTGCAAGGCTACTATGTAATACCCTGTAATCAGTATAACCTCACCTGGGTAAAAAAAATACACAGGAAAACCTAACCCTCCCCCTCCTTATTTCTAATTTTTTTTAAAGACAAGTGGCTACGCCCCTAGAGACATTTAAGGATACTTGAGAGAACGGGAGAAGTCTGTCTTCAATCCACTTTTAATTTTATATTTAAAAAGGGAAATTAAAAAACCTTTTTTGGGGGAAAGGAGTAATTTTTCTGGGTGCGATTTCTCTTGGGATGATGGACATACCCTTCTCTAAAATTGTTAAAAACCTTCTTTGGACCTATAAGAAGCTACACTGTAAAGGAGACCAATTTCAGTTCTGCGTATAGCGAGATTCTTCACTACAGACAAAAAAAAGCTTGCTACTTTATATTTAAGAAGATTATAAGTGGGGTTCTGTGTTGTTTGGGCTCTTTAAGGAAAACTATTATTAAACCTTCAGTGGATCTTTTACAAAAACAATAATGATAAGAGAGACAAATAAATTAATATAAAAAGAATATGGACAAAAAATCGTTGTAAATGACAGGAAAAGTCCTTAAAAATTTTACGTGTCTAGGTACCTTTCTAGACCTCCAAATAAATTACTATCATTAATACATCCGTAATAAGCAGTTACTACGTCTTATATATATATTGTATTATATATAAGAGGATGTTTTTCTATATTTTTTTTGTTCAAAAACATTCTGATTAAAATTATCAATAATATATTTTAATAAAAGTTTTAAGGATTTCACTACTACCCATTTATGAACTCCCCCCCCCCCCCTTAATTTTTCTTTTTGTTTAGAAAAACACATTTTTAGTAACTGCAGTGGTTTCATCCTTCGGGTATCTTTAAACCTTTACTTAACCTAACCTAAAAAAAAGCTTTGAACATTTTTAATATGGTACATTTGTGGTCCATTTGCGATAGATGGGAAACCGCCAAGTTTTGCTTTTTGAATGTGAATCATTAGTAATGAGGTCTGTTGAAGAAGTTTAACTTGAGGTTCCAAGTAAATATGTTTATTTTCTCATTAAAATACCAGACAACAGGCACCCAGAAGACAGAGAATGTAACTTGGGGTAAAAAGTACAACGACAAATATAAAAAAAATACAGCTTTTAAAAGTCTAGGTAATCAACGTTAGAAAAACACGTTTTATGAAAGCTTATGTCAGTTTAAAAAGAAAAAAAAGATCACTTTATTTTCGTGTACAGGCACTCAAACACCTTAGAGTTTAAAATAGTTAATAATGTACAAAATTGGATCCTGAATTAACTCCCCATCCAATGTTGCGAGTAGACGAATTATAGAACTAAAGTAGGTTAATTTTGTGCTAATTACATTTTCATATGAAAATCATGAAAATATCCCCAATATTGTGAAAGGGCCGCCAAAGGATCTAATGGGATAAGACAAATGAAAGGTAAATTGATGCACAATTTTGGACACTGAGATTTCAGGATAGTCCCCAGCGTTTTTAAAACACTTTGGGTACTATTACCATAATTGTGTTGACGAATATGAGAGATTGTGCTTTATTAAAAACTTTGGGACCAGTCAAATTAACAAATATCCCCCCTGGGTATTCTAAGCAACTTAAATGGATATAAAATAAACGTGAATATTTTGACAGCTGAAAAATTGTCGTCAATTTAGGTTGCTAACATGGACATAATATATTGGTAAGCTAATTCATCCAGTAGAAGGAGGGGATGGGGTGGATGGTGGGTATTGTTATTTTACAGTTTCACTTTATCAGAGTACATGATAATCTGGTGTAAGATCCAGGTAACAATAAATCCATTGCACCTTATCATTCTTCATGATGATATGAATTCTGGAGCCGATACACTTGTCCACCAGCTCCAAGGGGAGCAGGGTTCCGGGGGTCATAGTTGTGGCGGCAGTAGCTCCGGACATTTTTACAACCTTCTGAAATTATGATGATATACTGACACTATTCAACTACTGAAAAACATGTTTTAACTATTTAATTATTTATTCTTAAATACCATTACATAAAGTACATTTTTTGAAAGGCTGGTATAGTATTTGAAAGTGACAAAAATACAACTGAATTGAGTAAAAAAGTAAAGTCAGCATTGACAAAAACGCAACTACTGTTTTAAAAATACATATTAGACTTCTGCTTTTAAATATTTATAATAAAATACCTACCATTTTTTAAATTAAAAAATTTTGGGATAAAAGATTTTTTTCATTTTTTTATTACTTATCAAACATAAAAAAGGCCACTGATAGTCTGATAGAAGAAATTTTATAATGGCATAGCAGACAACCAACCCTTTAATTGCAGGATCTTTGTCTGGAGATCCTCACTGTGCGTGCATGGTAATAAGTTGCACTTGTTTTTTGGGTTTCAGTTTTACAAAAAAAGTCAAAGTATTACATAAAAGTGAAAAAGATTTATTTTATCTTTATAAACATTAATACTTTAATATCATAAAAAGTCATGTTAACCTTAAAATGTTATTATAACTTTTCTTAAGTGGGTAATTTAAAAAAAGTTGTTACGTTTAAAAAATCAATAAAAAGGAGCAAATTTTTATTGCGAATTTATTATTAACATTTATTTACTTACTTTATATAAAGAAATATGATAATTGTTTAAATTACGTTTAATAAAATTATGATCATATGCTTTGTTAATGAAGTTTAATAGAAAAATAAATTACATAAATATTACATAGAAAATGAGTTTTCCAGTATCGCTTCGAAACCGTATAATATCCACTGGATTAGAACCGGTTCTAAGCCATACTGAAAAATCATGTATCGTATTGTATCCAGTTTTTACTAATATAAAAACATACAATCATAAAATTCAAGCCCGTACTCGCGGCATCTCGGAGCAAACAAAACTGGTTTTAATCCTATAATTGTACATTTTTATATCCGCGGAGGGCTTTTTATATTACGATGCTATAAATAACCAATACTTAATAATTACACGGGTTAAATTAATAATTCATACATAAATTCAAATGTGGAAAACAGCATAAGTTAAATTTGCATAATAAGGGAAGATAATGATTTTTATACAGGTACCTAAAATACTTTATTATATCATAAGGGATATGACAATGGACGATAAATTGATGTACACCTTCAAATATTATAGAACAAAATTATCCTCCATCGTTTCAGATAAAGTCATTAATGGAAAATTTTGCGCTAAAAATCAAGATTTAATAAAAGTTTCCAAAGTTTTTAAACCAACGAATGAGTAATGTGTTTATAAACTTAAGGAACGAGTAAAATTTCTGGTCCAATGTCCCCTCCTTGCCTTTATGCATAATTATTTAGAAAAATATATTTTCTTTTTAAAAAAGCTTATTTATAATAATGCATTCAATTAAAAATCATAAATTATTACATAATACAATTTGGGTGATAGTTATGAAAATCATCTTTATGCAGTTGTCTCTTGTTTAACAGCCGCGTCCGATTTGCTGTACACATCTCCAGTATCCGCGGCCAGCGTGCCGGACGGCGGGGCGTACGGACAGCCCAGGAACTGGTCGGCTATCCTGCCCGCCTCCCGCAGTCCCGACAGCATGGCGCCGTGCACCGTGGCCGGATAGTTGCGGATGGTGTGCTCGCCGCCGAAGAAGATTCTTGGTGGATTTTTTGTCATGTCGTTGCCTTTCTCTGGGTTGCCAGGGATGATGG
The DNA here is from genome assembly GCF_053477335.1 of Acartia tonsa. Taxonomy (NCBI): domain Eukaryota; kingdom Metazoa; phylum Arthropoda; class Copepoda; order Calanoida; family Acartiidae; genus Acartia; species Acartia tonsa. Next base: position 52,415,016 of record NC_137261.1, read on the forward strand.
GGGTCGCCAGGATGTCGTAGTCGTTTCCAGAAGACCTAAAAAAGTTAACTTTAAGCAAAAATATTCACAAAAAAAACACATTGAATTATAGTTGGAGGCTCCGCAGGGTTTAGGCATATAGAAAAATATAAGGTAGTAAAAATGAATTGTATGAAAATAACTATATGAAGTAAAATAATGTCACATGGCATAATAATAATCAAAACTAGATCTAATAAATTGGCTGTCCTTGTAGAGAAATAGCTGTAGCTGCTACGTGACAATGGGTCAGCTCTCTTCCTGTCTCCCCCCCCCCCCCCCATTCCCTACCAACTAGTTGAAACTGACCTTGTAGAAACATAGCTGTAGCTGCCACGTGACCATGGGTCAGCTCTTCACCTTGCCACTCTCCCCTCCACCCCCCCCCCCTTCTCTACCAACTAGTTGAAACTGACCTTGTAGAAACATAGCTGTAGCTGCCACGTGACCATGGGTCAGCTCTCCACCTTGTGACCACTGTCTCCCTGGGTGTCGGTACATTCGTAGTTCCAAAGATTCCTATACATTAATTAAAAAGTAACAGGGAGGGAGAGGACACTGGACTATAAATTAAACTGGTAAGTACCCAAAGTTTTATAACCACGTTTTCTATATCGTTGGCTCAAAAACTTTGGGTACTTTTATTGATTTTGATTGTTTTGTTTTAAACTAGTAGAGTCCAAACTTTTCAAACAAGAAGTGATAATATTATTTATCCTCATCGGAGACGTATATCAATGAATAGCGAAGCACAAAATAATCTTGGATGGAAAAACGGACAAAGTGAGTTAAAAGGCAGATGCTCAGAAGCAATAAAAATTAAATCATGACTCCCTTGTATGTAATTTAAAGGCCTTTTATAGCATGACCAACCAACAGACCAAGTATTTTGTATGCTTACATCTCTAGGGGCTTCATAGAAAAATGTCAAAGTTTAATCTTATTTTACTGATCAAACATTTCGGGTAAAAGTTTTAAGCTGTCACTTTTCGTTAAAACTCATATTTAGCTGCAACTCAGGGTGGAAGGGAACATTAAATTATACTGGTACCCAAAGTTTTGTAACCAAGCTCTCTAATTTGTTGGATAAAAACATTGGATACTTTTATTAAATTTGTTAGGTCAAATGTCAAAATTTTTCATCAAGTAATTTTAACCTGCAAAAGAAGGTGATTTTGATTATAATAATTGTTAGTCAATAAAAAATTAACGTCCATTGTCTTATTCCTTATGATCCCTGAAACCAGTAAGTGCAAAATGTCAAACAAGTAGACATTATATTTCAATTTTTAATGGGAGAAAACAAGTTCAGTTACAAAACAGCTAAGCTTTTACTATGAAATTAAAAATGATGATTTTTCTCAAAAACGGACTAAATCTTTAGGACCAGGGATGGAGGCGCAGGCGACATTAAAATGTAAATTTCGCGGTTACCCGAAGTTTTATAACTACGTTATCTTATTCACTGACTCAAAACTTTTTTTGTACTTTTTAAACTTTTGATTGGTTGGTTCCAAGCCATACCTAAGTGTCTAAGATTTCAACCAATAAGTTTATCTTACAAAAGCGGTTTTTTGTCATCATCATTAGGGATGCATACTAATATTTCGTCCATTGTTCAATCCCTTAAGATCTCTGATAATATTACTCCAGCTATGTGCATAAGATCAAATCAAATGGTGCTTTCCCTTAAAGAACCTAGCGGTCAATAAAGTCATGTCCCTTTCTTAAAAAAATTCCATTGAGAGGGGGGGAGTTTTCTTCTATATGCATCGCGGGCTACCATGTACCCAATATAACCTAACCTAATGTAAAACATACAAACCCTCCATATTTTGTTATTTTCAATTTTTTTCAAAATAAGAGGGAGACTGGATTTTCTGTGCCTAATTAAACACTCTGAGAAAACCGTCGAACAAATCCTTACCTTTGAGCACAGCAATACATCTGCCAACAATGACGTCATCAGAGACATTCTCCATGATGGCGGCGGCCTCTCCAGCTACAAGGGCTAGCAGGACGGGAGCCTACAAAGTTACAAGACTCAAACAAAGGTAACGACATCCAAAGACAGCAAAGCGAAAAGAAAGAATAACAAAACGGTAGGTAGGAAGAGGACAATGGGTTGATAATTTGTTTGTTACACTTGTCCCCAAAGTTTTTAATAACTTTTCTTATTCGTTTGCTTAACAACTTAATTTATTGCTGATTTATTAAGTTGAGTGTCAAAACGTTAACCAATAATTTCAATTTACAAAAATGGAAAATTTTGTGTATCATCATTGTATAATTATCAACCATTGTCTTATCCCTTTAGATCCCTGATAACTATAATATGGATGGACAGGACAACCAAAACCATAGGTGTATTGTAGAATGGCATGGAGGATCTTAAAAAGAATTTTCAGATGCATATCTTACAGTTAACCCTACCTTATAAAGGTTCCAGAACAAGAAGAGTTCTCCCCTGCTGGCTGTAGTGGAGCCCACGTGACCAAACAGGTTCGACGTGTTGTCCCAAAATATTCTGTCAAAACACAGAACAACCTGAAATCAATAGAAGAATTTAAAATGTAGCTAAGGACAAGAAGGAAGTTGATTTGTATACAGGTCTTCAAATCTGTAGAAATACGTTTTTAAATTCGTTGGCTTAAAACCTTTAAAGGGCTAATACTATTTCTGGTACCAAGTATAAATAGGTCTTACCAAAAACTGAATAAATTGGAAAAAAATGTTTAGTAATTGCAGCTTTCTTTGTGTAACTTAGTATTTAATAAGACTACCTCCCAAAACCAGCTGAAATTCACAAATATTTTCTTTTGGAATTAATTTAGTTTTCGGTAACAGCTCAGTCGGTACAAACTTTTCCACCAATAAATTGCTTTAAAAATGGCATTTTTTTAACTATATTTAAGGATAAATGGAGGAGTAGGTTGCGCTAAAAATCCGTAAAGGTTGTGAGTTTTAAGTTAAAAACAGTAGTAGAACGATATAAATTAGTGTTAACTCTTAAAAAAATATTTGTCTATAGTTCTTTTCAATGCGAAATACACATATTTAGTGAATATTATCGTTCTACTAATATTTTTAAGCCTCAAAACTCGCACCTTTACGGATTTTTAATGCAACCTACTCCTTCCAAATTTGTCCGCAGATTTACTCAATTATCTTTAAAGATTTAACCTTTTATTCTAAATATTTTTATTACGTTTGATTTTGCAAAACAAGGAAATATTAAATGCTTTTAAACAAGAATGATAACATCCATAAAATTTGGAACTTAATAAATCAGCAAGACAAATATAACATTGAAACATTGACAAATATAAAGTAACAATGCATTCAATATTCAACAATATAAAAGTCTTAACAAAATAACTAGTAAAACTATCCTAAAATAACTTAAATATATTATGCATACTTACATTTTAGACTTGATTCAAGAGAAGCTTTGATTATGCCAAATCCTAGTGAGAATCAAAATCTCAAAATCAAATGAATAGGATTATCACATTAATAAGAAATGTAGTCGTAAAAGCAGAAAAATGGTCATTTGGACTTTCTGGTTATGATCATAGAGTTGCTTAGCTTTCTATCGTGCTTAATCATTATGAGAAGTTTAAAATCGATAAGACAATGCTAACATGCCTAAATTAACGCTAAGAGCTTACAGACAGCCAACCCTAATTCTGGATAAGCTTCGCTTTTGTCTATTTATAAAAATACGTAGTTAGTTCTGAATAAAAAGTCTGATGTCTACAGGGAGGGAGAGGACATTGGACTGTAAATAATACTGGTCCCCAAAGTTTTGACCTAAGGGACATGTTTGAAATCTGGATGAAGTTGCACAAACCAGCAATTTACAAATATCAAATATATCATTGTTAGGGGTGTACACCAAATTATCTGCCATTGTCTTATCCCCCTAAGGTCCCTTGGTTTCATTCGACGAAGATAAAAAAAATTCCAATAATTTACTTAGTACACTAAGGAATTGGATCTACTGCAGTTCACGGTAAAATATTGCTGGTAAGCAATATTTCCAAAAATCTATGAATTTTAAAGGCTGCTAGCTGCCAAACGGCGGAACGTACAGATCATGCCCGCACACTATTTTAAGCGGCATAAGAAAACCTACAAATAATCTGGAATAGCCATAAATTAATAATGCATAATTGTCTCGAGAGAAATGCGCAAATAAGACCTATTTTACGCGTTTTTTCTTCAATAAGGCTTTCCCTGTGCATTATTGGATTTTGGCTATTCCAGATTATTTGTAGGCCTTCTTATGCCGCTTAAAATGGTGTGCGAGTATGATCTGTACGTTCAGCCGTTTGGCAGCTAGCAGCCTTTAAAATTAATAGATTTTTGGAAATATTGCTTACCAGCAATATTTTACCGTGAACTGCAATAGATCCAAGGAATTTATTTCGTATGGTTTCTTTCAAATTAAAAATACTGAAAAATAAAGAGAATTAAAATACAAGTTAACGTCACCTAACTTTTCAGACATATTGAAAGCAAACGTTTTTGAAAAAAAATATATTAATTTGTACATGATATTGAATTAGAAGGTGAGTGTCCAAACGTTTCAACCACTAATTGTAATCAATAGAAGGGTTAATTTTGTATATCATTATTGGCAATGTACATCAATTTAACGTTCGTTGTGAAAAAAGTAGCGCGTCAATTTAGGAATCCACTGAAAAAAAGGCTTAGACTTTTATCTTAGTTTTTGTTTATCTGTCTGTCTGTTAGAATGAATCTCTCAACTAAAATGTAAATACCTTAAGCCGATTCATAAAAACAAGAATAAATAGCTGGACGATAAAAAAAAACAATTAAGAAGTGTTATTGGTCAAAAATTATCTGAATTCGATGTCATTGAACCCACTATCTCTAAAGATAAAGCCTTAAATCACCGTTTACGCAAATGTGTCGAAACTCCCCCACCCCCCTCCCGCCCACCCCCAAAACAGTCTATTATTCCATCAATTCAAAACGTCAAAACCCACCTTATTAAGGTTACCATAGCCCAACCGTTCTACGGCCTCCGTTTTCCAGGACGGCAACGGCGGGTTGAACGACACCACGTTGGGGCTGCCCGTCTGGGCCGAGGCAATGGCCTGCTTGAGAACTCCCAGGGGTAGGGTGCAGAGGACCGCGTCGGCCTTGTAGGTGACGGGGTTGGTGCTGTTCCTCGCGTTGCTGGTGGTCACCTCCACACCTTGTCCATTGTACCTGAATTATTTATGTTTAGCCAATACATTGAACACGTGATCTGATGGCACTTAGAGATTATAAAAAAAGAGAGAGCTTGTAACAAGCTGTGTCTTTCCTCATTACAAGCACCGTCTTTTCTCTTCTAAGTTGTATATGATTTACCTGGGTTTCATTCAACTCTGTCTTTTCTCTTATAAGCTGTTTCTTTTCTTGAGAAAGAAAGAACTTGTAATTGAAATAGAAATTCGTTTATTAGATGGTTAATAATCGTTCTAAAGATCACCAATTAAAACCTCTTTTATTACCTACAGATTTAATGTAAAATTATCTAAAAACATACGTTTAAAACAGACATACGGCCTTTTGGTACAGAATTTGACATACAGACAACCTTTTTTCTTGCCTCTTTTTCTTGCCTCTTTTTCTTGCCTCGTCTTATAAACAGCTTTCCGCGGAAATAAAATGTAAAACTATAAGATTAAAACCAGTTTCTTTAGCCCCGAGATGCCAAAGGCACGGGATTAAAAAACTGGTTTTAATCTTGTGATTGTATATTATTATATTCCTAGAAAACTGGATATAATACGATGCTAGACATAGTTTTTTTTTCGTATGGATGAGAACCGGTTCTAATCCCCCGAATATTCGATTCCGAATGAATATACAAGAAATAATTTACCTGATCTGCCTAACAGCTGTATTAAGCTTAATATCCAATGCTTCACTGAGAGCAACAGGAACACAGCTGTAGCCATTTCTTACTGTCAGGTGAGAACCTAAAAATGAGTTTGTGTAATAAATACTGGCGGCTACGCCCCATAAAATCCTCTAGGGTAACCAATCAATAAAAATTTAATAAAATTCCCCAAAGTTGTTAAGCCAACAAATAATACAAAACTTTATTATAAAACTTTAGGGACTAGTGTAATAAACAACCCAATATCACCTCCCTCGTTTTACCTGTGAATGCAAATCCATCATCCTGGTCCCAGTGCTTGAGGCTCAGGTTGGACAGTGGGGTCGCGTTGGCAAACTCCAGGTTGGCAAAGTGCCAGTCAATGACCTGTCTGTCCCTGGAGGACAGGTAGATATCAGAGGGAGGAGAACCTAAACAATATTTTCATCAAAATTTTTATGTAAAATTAACAGGATGTTTGTCTGCCTATATGTAACGTGTAAGTAGTGCAGAACGTTAATTGATATTTACCTACTGCTTCTTTATCAGATTCGTGACATTCAAATAAGGGATGGTGTAAATAATCCAATTAACAGGCACAACTCATAACAATGCACTTGTATAACTTCAAGACAAGGTTTTTATTGTATAGAACGGCGTTATGTGTTTCCAACTTGTTTAAAACATGCTTAACCTCTAGAGGACGAAATAAAACAATTCAAGGTCCTTTTAATGTATCTCTGAACAAAAATGAAAGTCCTACAAGACAACCAACTCTTTGATTGCACGATTGTCCTTGTTCTCTATAGATTTCCACATAAGTAGATATAAAAAAAATTTCCCTCCATTAACACCGGAGATTTTTAGAGCTAAAGTTTTGAAAAAGTGACTGAGGAAAAAGTAACTTTTAACATGAAACGACTTTTTTAGCAAAATTAAGGTAGAAGTCCTTTTATTTTTGTTACTAGCAGAAACTTTATACAAAAATGAATTTAGGCTTTGAGTAAAAAGCATTTTTTTACATATATTTTTTAAGTCTTTTTAGTTAAATGATATTTTGAAAAACTTACTTATTAGGCAAATTTGTTTTAGATTAAAAAACCAACTACATCTTTATGAATATAGCAGGAGAATTGTTTTTGTTTCATAATCCTAACTTTAATAACAAAAAAGTTATAAAGAAAATAAAATTAAAACATAATGATTTTTTAGTCTAAAAAACTTAATTAACCCCCTATTAAATGATTGAGATGTCAGAAAAGGGGGCGGAGCAACTGTCATGATTAATCCTTTTCATAAATAGGGGTAAATAAATAACCTAAAATTTGCAAATAATCAATTTATTCAGTAGTATTTTTTGCCATATAAAATTGATATTTTTTGGTGGAATAAAAAAGAAATGATTAGTTAACTTGTTTTTCTTTGTGTATTATTATTCATTTGCCAGAAAAACATAATATAACCATCCAAAAATTATGAGAAACAAAAAAAATTCTTTTTCTCAGTCGCTTTTTCAAAATTTTAGCTCTAAAAATCTCCGGAGTTAATGGAGGTAAAATCAAAATTTTTATATCTACTTATGTGGAAATCTATAGAGAACAAGGATATATACATTTTTTAATAATTCATTGAGAAATAAGGGCTGCAGATGCTAAAAAATACTTTTTCGAGGGTCATACTGTATTTGTCGCACACCTGACATATATTGAACAGTGCTGTAGGAACTATTTTTAACGTCCTTAATTATGACGCGTTATTGATCGAGCAATGATTCCAACCCATTACCTGCCCGACAATGAGCGGATTCTCTACATATTTTATGCCCATTGGCGAGTGGAAAAATCTAGCGTTACCTTCTAATTCTTCCAGTTTTTTCTCTAGTTCCTTTTCTTGAGCTTGGAGCTTATCAAATTCTTTGGTTAGATTCAACAGATCACGTGTCTTGGTGCGGTACGCAAATTCCTAAAAACATATTTAACTGACTACAGAGAACTAAAAGACTAAGATTGAATAAATAACCAACCACTAAAATACTGCACTGTATCTTACAGTTGAACTAATATTTAGTTCTAACTTAATATGTCTTGTATCAAAGAAAGCAGTTAAGTTTAATTTTTAACGTCTTTGGAATGACTGTTTTTTTAAGACTTATGTACAACTAATAATCATTTTAATAAAGTAAAGGAATGTTTGTCTTTACCGAAGGATCTCGCTAACCGCTAAATGGTTCTCCTTTACAGGGTAGCTTCTCATAGATCCTGGGAATGTTTCTAACTATTTTGGGGGAGAGTACCACCAACCTCCCAAGAGAAATCGCCCCAAGGAAAACATCACCCACCCACAAAGTTTTTGTTTACTTATTATTTTTAAATCTAAAATAAAAAATTGGGTTATCTACTTCCACTCCCCCCCCTCCGCAAGTGCCCCTAGAGGCATCTAAGGGGCGAAGCTGCTAGTATAAAAAAATGGCTAACCTTTGTTGTGTCTCTGTTTGTCATAGCCTCCAGCTCCTTGAACTGTTTGCTGGTCTCCATCACCTTCTCCTTGACTGTGTACAGCCTGCTCTGGTTCCCCTTCAACTCCTCCTGCACGCTGATGATCTCTTTCCAGTACTTTATCTGCTTCTCCTACAAAATCATCATTATCTACAATTAATACAAAATATTTAGCTACCTACCCAAAGACTAGGTAATTGAAATATGTATTTTTTGTTGCATATCTACTCTATAATTCGTTTGTTGGTCTGTCTATCTGTCCATTACAAACTGGCTGGTAATACTAGAAGACATATATAATATATTATATATTGACATATACAGGTTAAAGAGGGTACCGAACTATTTAAAGATCCCATAAAAGAAAGTTCAATACATTTTTAGAAATATCTTAGTTTACTAAAATATCATAAATTAATAACCTTCTATAAAAAAGTACAGTTAAAACAAAAAAAAAATAGAGTATCATTTATGTCCGTTACAATACTGGAATTTATCACATCTACTTAATATAATTTTTAATATTATTTTTTTTCATTAATGAAATGACATAAAACGCTTAAAAAGCCGTAGACTCAAAATTAAATTTTGGAATAAATTTTTTTAAAATCCAAAACCATTAAAAGACTTAAATCTAACAATAAATAGCCTTAAACCACCCCGGGACCTATGTACCACTTTCCTAAAATGGCGAACTCAATAGATTCAGGCCTTAGATAGATATTAATCATTCAAACAAAAAATCCTTGGATATCAAACAGAAGGGTAGAATATGACAAAAAAACGTGACCTTAACATTTTTCTCCTGAAGTTTGATGACCCACTCCATGGCCTCTCCCAAGGAAACAGGATCTCCGTTGCAGTAGTTGAAATCCAGCTGATGTGACAGATACGATGTGGCCTCCAGAAGCCTTAACAGATTTATATTTATGCCTGTATTCTATATTTTACTCCGCTGTTATCAAATATAGACAGCTGAAATTTTGTCAAAATAAAATTTTGTACCAATAATTCTAATCAAGAGATTGGTATCATTAGGCTGATTATATGCTAGTCCCCAAAGTCTTAAATTAAGGTTTTCTTATTCGTTGGCTAACAATCTTGGGGACTTTTAATAGATTTTTGATTAGTTAGTTCATTTAGTCGAGTGTAAAAAAGTTTCAACTACTTATTGTAATCAACGGAAGGGCCAATTTGTGTAGCATCATTAGGGATATACTTTAATTTATCGGCCATTGTCTTATCCCTTAAGATCCCTGATCATTATTTATTACCTGTTAAATTCTTTCTCCACCATCTCATCCTTATCCTTAGCGACAGTGGTGCCATTGCTCTCATAGAGCGGACACTTCTGAGAGATCTTGGACAACTCCATGTTCACTTGCTTGGATAATACTGTTATTGGATTTCCTCCCAAACCTAGATTATAATGATGTAATAATTTTTTATCGCATCGTATTATAGACAGCTTTCCGCGGAAATTAAAATGAAAAATTACAATTAAAACCAGTTTTGTAAGCCCCGAGGGGCTAAAGTTACATGCTAACAAAACTGATAGGTAGGTATTAATTTTATTATTTTTTAATATTTGTTGAAAATTGTCTATAATACGATGCTATACATGATTTTCAGTACAGCTGAGAACCGGTTCTAATCCAGCGGATATTAATCGGTTTCGAGGCCATACTGGAAAAACATGAGTAACAACATTCATAAGTACCAAAGATGTTCATCAGTTACAATAAAAAATACACTAAATCATAGAAATTGTTATAGAACGATTTTGGGATCATGGGGCAATCATAAACATTTACCTAACCTAAAATAATTTATCAAAAGCTACTGTGCAGAAAATACGACGAAACCCACTACTTCGTGTTTTTTTTATCCCAAAATCGTTCTATAACAAGCGTTTGTTTCAACTGAACATCTTTGGTACTATTAGATTTAGTGAAATTTAGCGTCCTATTTTATTCATGAAAGCCCTAAATTTCAGTTATATAAATAATATTCTTCATAATTTTTATTCATATTACTTTTATACTTAAAAGGTTAAAAAGCCTTCTAAGATTTAGAATAATGTTAGAAAACATATAAGTTTTCATTCATAATATATAAAAGTAAAGCTACAATTATCAAGAAAAAGTTCATTAAAGACTTAATTTTAAGTTTTTTAAAAATCACATTTTATGTGGTCAATTGGTTTTTGAAACATTAGGCATCATTATTTATTTAAAAGATTTTCTCCAAATGTACAACTTTTAATTTTAATTGATGCTTAGTATCAAATGGTTTCTTTTTAGCTATCCTCAAAGTATCCATAAACAAGGATAGTTCTTTTCATAGGTAACAAAGCATAAACAAATTAATAACTAAAAAGAAAAGAAAAAAGAAACTAAAGTATATTTTTAGTAGGTAGGTAGATATTGTTAATAGTGCACTTAATAACTGTACATTTATGAATCTGTCAATGAACAATAATTAAAAACAAGGTCTATTAAAGGCAAACTTTACCTGTCACAACCATAGCGCCCAGATCAGCTATATAAGATCCTTTCCTGAATGCGATGACAAAACTTTAAATTTCCGAATTCATAATTTGACGAAAAAATAAACCAATAACGTGTCTCCTTCTGTCAAAGCACATCAAAAACACATCTGTCAAAATAAGACGTTGTTATTTTGACATGAAGACAAAAAATTAGACCAATATGGCGGCAAATAAAACGTTGTTATTTTTACGAGAAGAAACGTGATTGGACTAATGTGGCGGCAAATAAAACGTTGTTATTTTGAAGAAAAAAAGACACGTGATTGCTCCATTGTGCCGGCAAAATAAAACATTGATATTTGAACAAGGAAACATGTGATTGGTCCATTATGGCGGCAACTTAAAAAAATAATTAGACAAGGAGAAACGTGATTGGTCCATTTTGGCGGCAAATATAGGAATTCAAAGTTGAGTCATCCTGCCTGAAAGTAGCTATCCTGCCACCGACCCTGTCCCTGGCCTCCAGAACAACCACCTCCATCCCAAAGGACTTGAGCTGTTGGGCTGCGGTTAAACCAGCAATTCCAGCTCCTAAAATTAAAATGTCTGTATTATGATAACTATAATAATGAAAGGACAATGTTTTCCAATTGGAACATAGCAACAACAAAAAACAAACAACTGCGTAGGTAGAGACTGTATTAGTTTAGATTGTGAAGTTTTATGAGTGACACATACATACACTTATTTAAGCATGGATTGAAAGGACATTGGACATTATAATGACTGCCGAAATGTTGATCTTAAGTGGGTTGTACAAACTAGCAGTGTTCAAACTTTTCCACAAATAATCTTACTCTAAAGAAGGAATAGTTTTGACTATCCTAAATCAAATGTCTACTACTTTGTAATGTTAAAATGAAGATGTGCAACAATTTATCTTGCATTGTCTTATCCCTTAAAATCCCTGTAGTTAAGACAAGATTTAAAACAAATGCTTACCAATGACAATAACCTTCCCCTTCTTTGGCGGAAGCGGCTTTGTCCTCCTGTAGATTCCAAAATTTATGTAACCATGTCGTTCCAGGAATGCGTGGACGCGCTCCACCAGAGACTTGTCCGAGTCCCAGGGAGCCTCCAGCCTGGAGATGGCGTCGTCACCGGCCAGCTGCACCTTCGGGTTCTCCAACCACATCTGCAGGATCCTGGTAAATAATAGATTTAACACCCTCGATGTTTAATCAGTCACAATAATCCGTCAAATTTAATAATCATATCAAATTCGACTGTTTTTGGCTGAATGTTTTCTTATTTCATTTGTATTTCATCATAAAAATAGGGAAAATAAGGATTTAAAGCGATAACTTGTGACGAAATTGCGTTTTTACTCTATCAAACTTACCCAAAATATTTATATTGGTTGGTATTAACAATTAATGTTAATTATTTTCATTTCCTTTTTTGATGGGATTGCATAAAAGGGGGGGAGGTGGTTGTGCTAAAATTCCATAAGTGTGAGTTTTACTGTTAACAGTAGTAGATCGATCATATTCACTAAATATGTGTATTCCTTATTGAATAGAACCGTAGACAAAAATTGTATATATTTATTATTTGTGAATATTATCGTTCTACTACTTTTTTAAGCCTTAAAACTCACACTTTTATGACATTTTAGCACAACCAACCTCCCCCTTTATTGTCAATTGTCTTATCAATTGCGATCCCTGCTTCTCTCATCATTACCTGTTTCTGATGTTAATGAATAGTTTCTGAGACTGAATAGGTGTGACAAGATCTGGGAAGCAGGCAGCCTCTATCTGGGTCATCTTGTCATAAGGTACTCGGCTCTGGAAAGCCGCTCCTTCCAATCCTAAAATACAATTTAGTTAATTTAAAAATAGGCAATCCTTAGCATCCCTGATTGTATTCCTACCTGTAGGTTCAACAGGGAGTTCCATAAGATCATCCTTGGCATCCCTGATAGTATTCCTACCTGTAGGTTCAACAAAGAGTCCCATAAGGTCATCCTTGACATTCCTGATTGTATTCCTACCTTTAGGTTCAACAAGGAGTCCCATTAGGTCATCCTTGGCATCCCTGATAGTATTACTACCTGTAGGTTCAACAGGAAGTCCCATAAGATAATCCTTGGCATCCCTGATAGTATTCCTACCTGTAGGTTCAACAGGGAGTCCCATAAGGTCATCCTTGGCATCCCTGATAGTATTACTACCTGTAGGTTCAACAGGGAGTCCCATAAGATAATCCTTAGCATCCCTATTAGTATTACTACCTGTAGGTTCAACAGGGAGTCCCATAAGATAATCCTTAGCATCCCTGATAGTATTCCTACCTGTAGGTTCAACTGGGAGTCCAATAAGGTCATCCTTGACATCCCTAATAGTATTCCTACCTGTAGGTTCAACTGGGAAAAAAGACTAAGGTGGCTAGGACATGTGCTTAGAATGGAACAAAATAGGTTTCCAAAAAAGTGCTTAAAATGGAACCCCACCACTGGTAAACGTAAACGGGGACAACCAAAAATGACCTGGAGGCGGAGCACTGAAAAGGACCTCTTTAATTTGGAATTAACATGGGGAGAAGCTTAAGCACTTGCCAAAAAAAGGAATTCATGGAGGAGCAGGGTGGCCGTATTCTCTGGACTCCACAGTCCAAAAGAGAGACGCGCCTGAACTGAAGGTTCAACTGGGAGTCCCATAAGGTCATCCTTGACATCCCTAATAGTATTTCTACCTGTAGGTTCAACTGGGAGTCCCATAAGGTCATCCTTGGCATCCCTGATAGTATTACTACCTGTAGGTTCAACTGGGAGTCCCATAAGGTCATCCTTGGCATCCCTGATAGTATTACTACCTGTAGGTTCAACAGGGAGTCCCATAAGGTCATCCTTGGCATCCCTGACAATCTCTTTAACTTCATCCTCACTGTCCTCCTTCTTACTAACTCCAGAGCTCACCTGTAACAATATATCATGAGAGTTCATACATAATTAACTGAGTATGTATATTTTCCATTACTCCTCCTCCACGGGGGGGGGGGGGGGGATAGTTAAATTGAATGTAAACAACCAAAGGTATGTTTACTTATTTTTAATTATATTGAGTGTAAGATACATCTAAAAATCCACACTTAAATATACCTTTGTAGGTACTTTATAAATCGAAACCTGAACTAGCCTATCATTATTAAAATGTACCTTTTCCTCTGTGTAGTCGACCTTGACCTTCTTCCTGGTCTCCCTGACATCCCCGTCATCTCCTGGCCTCTTACCACCTCCACCACCCTCCAGAATTCTGACACAAAAACATGAATGTTTGATTTTGTAATACAAAACATGGCTCGATGGAAGTTTTTGCGTCGCTACTAGTTCGTGTGTCCCCTTCCCATCCCTCCATTTACACCCACTTTTTTTGAGCAATGATTCCTAAGACAACAAAGTAGGATAATTTAAGAAAGCATCACTATAATATAGTCCAATATGTAGGTAATAATGTTCTTAAACAGAATCCTATTTTGAAATTTATATAGGTACAATTTATTCAACCTTTATTATGTTCTAGACACTTTACAAATGGTCATATTTGTTTGTTCTACAGTTTGATTTCAGAGCTTCGCTTTTATGGATTTTGGAATACTTTTTTAAAATTTGAATTAACTTGAGAAATAAATAAAATATATTACCCTGCAGGCTTAGCCGCAGGTTTTACTGGCGGCTTTTCATCATCTTCCGACAGCACCTCAACTATCTCTGGTTTATCACTCATGCTAGATTCTGAAATTTTTAGTAGAGTAGGAAGGTACATATGTTAAAGTAGGGTATTGTCAGTTCAAGGAGATAAGACAATGGACGATAAATTATTGAACACTTCATTTATTAACCCCTTCCACATATTTAGATTAAAAGGGAGGGGGCGAAAGTGACACTTTTTGAAACCAAAACTAAAAGTTAAAGGAACTCAACTAAAAAAAGAGTTACAGGTCTGACATTTTGCATGGCAGTTGCTTTTTAGGGGTACAATATGGAACTGTAAAGAAACGGCGTCGCAACCGCCGAAAACCGCCGAGAAAAGGCAAAAAAAATTCGGCGGGAAACGGCGGTTTTTGGCGGTTGCGCCGCCGTTTCTTCGCAGTTCCATATTTTACCCCTATAAAGCAACTGCCATGCAAAATCTCAGACCTGTAACTCTTTTTTTAGTTGAGTTCCTTTGTTTACTTTTAGTTTTGGTTTCAAAAAGTGTCACTTTCGACTCCCCCCTTATTAGTGGAAAAGTTGGTACAACCAATTATAGAATTTAATTGGTCCCAAAAGTTTTTAAGCAATGAAATAAATGATACTTTGAGAACCAGAATAATTTACAGTCCAACATGCCCTTCCTACCGACAACAAGATAAATGTTTCAAAAAAATTACATAGTGAAAAAATGGAATTTTTAAAACTTTACAATAACAATATCACAGTGGAATAAAAAGAAAAGGAATCAATTGCTGTCTGTTGAACTGGAGCTAGAGCTGTCCGTGCTCATGACCTCCACCTCATCCTGGCCAGCGTGCTGCGACCTGGAGCCCGAGGTCTCAATGTGTATATGTCCACCGCCAGGCACCTGCATGCTCAGCTCGCCCGAGGCGCTCCAGCCGAAATGCGAAGGCCTGCCGGGCGATTGAATATCACGGCCAGACCGGCTTGGCGACGGCTGTGGCGGAGCCGCCGGCGAGGGGAAGGTTGATGTGGCCGGTTGGGCCGGCGCCAAATGCTGCAGCTGCTGCGATAACGGCAGCTCGGCGCGGGACAAAAATCCACTGCGCATTTCAATGTCTGTTGGGTAGGGACGGCGGGGATCGCCTTGCTGCCAGTTTGGCGGAGCCGCCACGGCATTGCTAGCCGAGATTTTGTGAGAATACTTAATCAGATCTTCGGATAGGACAGGTTTAGCTTTGCTAATGCTATCCAACTTCTGTTTTGCCTGATAGATTGTGTTGGCCAATAGGGATTCAGCTTCCTTTAACTGCTTCTGAAGATTCCTTATTTGTTCGTCCTGTTCCTCCACCTTTCTTCTCACCTCATCTATCTGTTGTTCCACATCTGCCTGTTGAGCTGCCACCTGCAGGGCTGCCTGCAGCTTCTTGTCCTTGTCAACAAGCAGCTCGGTCATGGCAGCGTGATCGCTGGCAGAAAA
Organism: Acartia tonsa; assembly: GCF_053477335.1. Taxonomy (NCBI): domain Eukaryota; kingdom Metazoa; phylum Arthropoda; class Copepoda; order Calanoida; family Acartiidae; genus Acartia; species Acartia tonsa. Next base: position 52,431,117 of record NC_137261.1, read on the forward strand.
ACGCTGAAAATACAGATAATTGTAATATTGATGTAAAACCCACCTCCCTTCAATCCCCCCCTCCCCATTCGTCTTATTTAGAAATAAGTTGATTGAAAATAAATTTTTTAGTCTGAATGTACTTTTATCATGGTCATGTTAGATTAGCCTTAGGTTATATTGGTAAGCAGATGTTCAGCAGTCATAAAAAAAAATAAGTGATAATGAAATATTATACAATCACAAAACCTTTCCAAAAATAATATATATTTGTCTTTTTTTTTCATGACCGACAGAGTGAAGAACCAAGTAAAATTTTAACGGGATGCTTTTTTTGATGAGAGATATTTTTACCAAAAAAATAACAGTTTATCTTAAGTTAAAGTAGCAGCCAAGAAAATCACATTTTCCCCTCCCCATAACGTTAGGGTCGGACAAAGTGAACTATAGAGTAGCTTCGCTTTTAAAAATTTTAATATTTTTTTCATTTATTTTGGGAGATTTTGTTGTCAATGAATTACCTGTGCTTTAGGCAAAACACAGTTATCTAGAAGTTCTCTGCTTATTAATTCTACATCATCTATTAAAGAGAGGATCACCTCCCTAGTACAAACTGATAACATTTTTAGCACTCTGAAATTTAAATGGCAGTTTTAGGTATCTGATTTAAAGCAAGAAATGCCATAATTCTTTGAACAAAAAAATTGAAAACAATATACAAGGTACAAAAATCAATGCAAACACAGCACATTAAAAACAACAACCACGTGTCACGTGTTCCTCTAATCCTCGGTTTTCTTCTCTGGAGGAGGCCCGCAGGGTTGAAGCATCTTCTCCAACAGGTTGAACTTGATCCTGGCCTTGCTCTCGTTCTCCCCGATGGCCAGGTAGTTGGTCAGGTCGTAGTGACCCATTAAGCTCGCGTAGGTGTCTCTGAAAAATAGATATAAAAATTAATTAAGATGCATTTTAAGTACACCCCTTAATATCATAAAAACATACCCATTCCAGATTTTAATTGTTTATGGAAATTGTCTTAACCTCTTTTCGAGGAAGCTTTGTGTTTATCAAGTTCGAAATTAAACTCCTTATCATTAAACCAAAAACAAAGCGCAAATGTCGTCTTTTAGGGCTTTCCTTTCAAAATGTGGCGCGGCATAGAGTGTTTGTTTATTTTTGATGCGCACGTTCTTTACTTTTGAATGAGATATGAGAGTGTGAAGATTTCGGAGAACAAAATTGGGCCTATCATTGGTCTCATTGAGTGTGAACTACCCTAGTATATCAGGGATTTGAAACCATAAGAGCTTCAGGTAGAATTTGTTAATTTGATTAAGAAGTATGGTGTATAGGACGATTATATGTAGTTTTAAAAAGGCTTTAGCCAGCTAAGCATGAAACTTAATTATGTTTAATATATGTTTTAGTAATTTTTATGTGCCTTATTGTTGCATTTAACAATGATTTATTAAACCAAATAATTTTCCTTTAAAGCCAAAGTTTCCAAAGATTCTTTAACCATAAGAAAAGAAAAAGATTTTTTTTAGTGCTCAAAGTTTTAAGATAACGAATAATATTTTATTCTGTTTATTAATTGATCTTGTAATTTCAGGTCTTTGAAATAATTTCATCAATAAATCTATATTCAAACCTGCTGTTGAAACTTGATGGTTCCTGGTATTGGGGGTTTGTATGTTCGCCAACTGATCTCGTGAACTTCCCGCTAATTCGGAAGTCCAAGCTCAACCAAAGTGTCATGGTTGAGACAATTTCAAAGTATCTGATGAATAGGCGTTAGCATTCATCAAGAGATCAATAGCATCTAGTGAATTATTGATGCAATAAACTGTGACAATTTTTCTGTGAAATAAGTACCTAGTGAATCAATATGCCACTAACCAAAAAGCAGAAAATTGAGCGAGCAATCGCTATTGGCAGTGAAAGGCTAGAAGTTTTTGATGAACAGTTAAAAGTGTTTTATGACAATCTAAAAGCCTGCCAAAGTTTTAGTTCATGTGAAAATGTGAATGTAAAATCAATTCGTGACATTTTTAGTGAGGTCAAGGACCAATCTGACCTAATAAAAAGTCTAAAACCTGCCGTGGAGACTAGTGAGCTGCGCGAGTTCAAGCGTGATTTGGATGAAGCTAGTGAGCAGAAAACTGTTGCAGATAAAGTTTATGCGTCGTTGGAGCAGTGTACAAAAATTCTGTACTGGCTTGACAATGATTCAGATGACGCGAGGTCAAGCACTGTCGCCAGGAACCTCGACGTCATTGAGAAGGTGAAGATGGACATGGGAGTGCTTAAAATTTCCGTGGAGTTGCGCCAAGAAGTACGTGATATGTACCGAAGGCTTAGAGAGATGGAACGTCGTTCATCTAACCTGGATGAGAGTGGGACACCTGCCATGCTCTCCAGAAGTATGTCTGCTGTGGATATTCGGAGTTCCAACCCGCAGTATGGGCGCTGGGACAACAGTTTGTTGCCGTCGTTCGACGGTACTGACACGGATTACCCAAACTTTAAACAGGTCTTTAAGGATCTATGCTCTGGTTATGGATTTGCTGACCAGAGGTTAAGTCTGATGTTGTGTATGGAGAAGGTGATAACCAACCCGGAACTACGCAAGCAAGTGTCAGCGATTAGAGATCACAATGAACAATGGGCGTTTCTTGACCAGATGTTTTTATCAAACACTCGCCGGTTCATGAGGATTTTAACTAAGTTGAACAAGATGAAACCTGTGGATAAACCTGTGGACGTGGTTAGCGCAATTGCTACCTTCAAGAGCATGATGCAGGAGGTAGAAGCCATCGTTGGTTCTGCAGCTAAGGATTACAACCACCTAACTCTCATTCATATTTTTAAAGACAAGTGCCCTGAAAATTTGAGAGACAAAATTATGATGGAGCTAGGTAGCATGAACCAACCTAACATCCCGAAGATTGTTGAACTGCTGGAGAGGACCAGGGGTGCCATGTTGGCCGGTGATATGTCCTATGACAGTGGCGCCGGCAAGAGAAATCGTGACAGAGCTGCCGCCGCGCAAGTATCTGGCCGCAGCGACAATAAGAATGGAAAGGCTGGGAAGGACAAGGCTTCCAAGTGGAACAGTGCATGTCCTGTGGAGAGCTGCAAGGAGAAGCACCCGATTTTCCGTTGCCTCACGTTTAAGAAGATGGATGTGGTTGACCGAAAGAAAGTTGTCCAGCAGAAGAAGTTATGTGAACTCTGCTTGTGCGACGGCCATACTGCTGACAAGTGTAATAAATCTGATAAGCTTGGTGTTTGTGGTACCAATAATTGCGACAGATACCATTCCAGGTTACTCCATGAGGCTAGTGCTGGTGTGAATACAGTCTACAAGTCAAGTTCTGCACCCAGCCCCTGTACCTTCTTACTGCAGTTAGTTCCTGTTGTAGCACCTGGCGGCGGCACCTGCCACGCCACGGTAATGTTTGACTCCGGGGCAAATTTGCCACTTGTGTCTGAGAAGTTATCCAACAAGTTGAAGCTGAAATCTACTGGCAGATATACAACTATTTCTGTAGCTGATGGCAGTGAGTCTTCCTGCCGCAATGTTGTGTTTTATTTGAAGGATAGGGACGGCAATCTGAGGGAGTTTGAGGCAGCTGTCATGCCTACCCTCGGCGGGGCCAACGAGATGTGCTCGGTCCACCCCGAAACTGCCGCCGAGATATTTAAAATGCCGCCAGAAAGGTTTACATATATTAGTGGAGGCTTAGATATCATCATTGGAAATACACATCCTGACGTGTTTCCTTCAACCTACCAGAAAGTGGGCCAGTCTATGTTGTGGCGAACCATTTTTGGTAGTGGTTTTATCTGTACGAGTGCTGATGGTGGAGCTGGAGATCAAAAGTCGGCTTATAAGGCTGTCAGTGTCAGTGGAGGCACTTTGCCAGACTTTCTGACGTCTGAATCGTTTGGCATACAGCCGCAGGCACTTTGTCCAGGATGTACTGCTTGTCAAGAGTGCAAGGCTATGGCCGACGGCACTACCTGGGACCAGCGTGAGAGGCAGAGGATAATTGAGGCAGGTTTAACACTAGACTTGCAGTCCAACAAGTGGACAGGTCAATATGCTTATATTGAAGATCCTCACACTTTACCCTACAATGAGAGTTTAGCCCGCAAAATTGCTGAAAAGGATCGTGCCAGGATGGTCAAGGAAGGTACCTATGGAATGTATGTGGAGGTATTCAACGACGCCATAAGAAGAGGCGTTTTCCAAAAAGCCACGCCTGAAGAGTTGCAGTATGAAGGACCTAAGTCTTGTTCATCAATAGTGGTTGCTTTCAAGGAGGATTCAAGTTCCACACCCATGCGATTGTGTGCAAATAGTTCTCTGACGTTCAAGGGTACCAGTTTTAATAACATAATGCTGGGAGGCCCGCCGCCAATGCAGAAGATATTTTATCATTTGATGCTTTTCCGCGGTTACAAGGTTGGTATAACCGCGGATATCTCCAAGTTTTATAACTCCATCCTGGCCACAGAGTTCGACAGCCAGATGAAGAGAGTTTTATTTTCCCCGACGCCAGATGGTCCACTTGAAATTTACCTGACCAAAGTTGTAAATTTCGGCGAGTTAGCTGCGGGAAATTTGGCAGTTACAGCCCTGAAGTTGACGTCCCGCCTGTTCGGCGGAAAGAGTGAAGCAGAGGTCAAGGAGATGTATGGAGAGGGACAAATAAACGGTAGTGAAATTGTTGCCAAACCTGAATTATGGAAGGAGCCACAAATACCTACCTACCCTGATGAGGAATTCAAGTTACCTCAGATTCCAGTTGCAGTCAAGCTTGAGAAGCACAGCTTCATAGATGACGTTATTTCGGGAGCAGGATCGAAGCCAGAAGCCAAGGAGATGATGAAAGAGGCCGACAGGATTATCGGCAAAGGTAGTTTTTCCTTCAAACAAGTCATTTATTCTGGAGATGATTGCCAGCCTACCAAGGTTCTCGGGCTGATATGGAAGCCAGCCACCGATGTGTTGTCCATCGCCACAAGAGTCAACCAAGATGGTAAGGTCAAGGGAAGGAAGGTGAAAGAGGATGCTGATTTGTACAACCTCCAGGACGCCTTGGACGAGAATCTGACAAAGAAGATGGTCCACAGGTTCGCCGCCCAAACTTTCGACCCGATCGGGCTTTGCAGCCCTATTCTGTTGAGAATTAAACTTGTCCTGCGGAAAACATGTTTGCTGAATTTGGGCTGGCAAGATTTCATTCCAAAAAGTCTACGGGATGAACTTGTTCAGTCGCTGGAGGACAGAGCTGAGGTCGCTAAATTGGAGTTTGACCGTTGTGTGGTCCCGGATGAACCAACTGGCCTTCCATCCTTGATGATGTTTTCGGATGGGTCATCAGAGGCTTATGCATCTAATGCATATTTGAGGTGGCCAACTAGACAAGGATTTGAAACGTTTCTGCTAGCCACCAAGTCAAGAGTTGCGCCGGTTAAGTGTGAATCAATTCCACGCCTTGAATTGATGGGGTGCCAGATGTCCACAAGGTTGGCAAAGTCCGTCAGAGATGCCCTGCCCTTTGATGTTATCAGAGTGATGTACTTTACTGATTCATCGTGTGTTTTATCACAAATAGTTTCCAACAGTGCTATGTTGAACACATTTAATTCTCATCGTATTGGAGAAATTCAATCTGCGACCAACAAGGATGACTGGAGGTGGGTCCCCGGGACGCAAAACGTTGCAGATTTGGGCACCAGAAGCACCTGCAAAGTATCAGATTTGGGACCAGGTTCCAGGTACAGATTGGGCCCAGAATGGTTGCGCCAGGATGAAAGTGCGTGGCCGGTGAAAACTGCCGAAGAAGTCAAGCAGGTTTTACCCCCAGAGGAGTTGAATACCAAAATGGTTAAGTTATGTTCAATGAAAGTTGCCGGAGAAGCCGCTGAAGATGTCTTTAGGTTTAAGCACAGGAGATCATTTGGACAGGCCAAACGTATTATGGCAGCTGTCCTGCAAGTTGCGAACACCTGGTTGAAGAAGCTAAAGAGCAGACAAGAAGGTAAGGCTACAGCCGCTGGTAGTCATGTAGCGGCCGCAGATTCTGTGTACAAGCCGTCTTTGTACAATTTTATGGCGGCGGCGGAACTTTTCATTGTGTCACGAAGCCAAGAGGATGAGTGGATAAATGACGCTAAAGGCAATTATGCGTCATTAAATCCATTAGTGCATGAAGTATCATTGACCTGGCCTGTCGTTGGTCCAGGTGGAAAGTATGTGACTAGGGAGATGAGGATTCTTAAGATGGTTGGTCGTGGACAGCCAGTCATTGACGCCATTACTGGTGGCCGTAAAATGATATTTGAAGACATGCCAGGTTTAATAATTTTGGAGCCTGGTAATTGGTTAGCTGCTGTTTTTATGAGAGAAGCGCATGTTGAGCTTCACTCTGGTGTCCGTGGAACTTTAGCTGAGAGCCGCCGTTGGTGCTGGATTGTGAAAGCAAGGAGGTTGGCCATCATGGAAGTGAAGAAATGTTGGCCCTGCAGTGTTGAGAGGGCTAAGGAATGTCGTGCTACCATGAAGGAGGTGTTACCTGACAAGTTGGTCCCGAGCAGGCCTTTTGAAGCTGTGCAAGTCGACCTGATGGGTCCGCTGGTTACGAGGAGAGCTGCCGCCAAAACGAGGAGTCAGACAGCAACGAAGAAGGTGTGGGTGTTCGTGGTGGTCTGCAGATTCTCAGGGGCGTTGTGGTTAGATGCCTTGGAAAAGTATGATACCAGCAGTATCCTGTTGTCCCTGCGCAAGTTGGAAGCTGTTCATTGTCTGCCGAAGGTAATAGTAAGCGACATGGGCACACAATTATCCGGTGCTCGCAAAGTTTTAGAGCAGAAGTTGGGCAGCCAGGTAGAGTTTTCTTGGTCTCAGATCCCGGCCCGAGCCCACCATTATATTGGGCAGGCTGAGAAAATGGTGGGATTAACCAAGAGATTGCTGTCCAAGAAGTTGGTGAATAGTTCTGTTAATTTCAACGAGCTCCTGGTGCTGTTGGCGGAGGTCAGCAAAATTATGAATAGCAGACCACTGACGATTGAAGCTGCAAACGACGTGGAGAATTGGCGGCTGATTACCCCTGGCCAGCTGCTGGGAAATGTTGACCGCCAGCCGTTGTGCAATGTGGCGATGAAACCGGAGGACCAAATTTCCTCCAGGTTGAAGTTGTTGGAAGATTTATCTGCCCAGTTTTGGACTGCCTACCGCCAGGAGATCCTACCGAAGATATTACGGATGTCCAAGTGGAAGGATGAGATGGCAGAGCCACTAGCTGACGGAGATATAGTTCTGGTTACGAGTACCAATCCCCTGATGAGATGTTTGAGGATGGGCCGAGTGACGAGAATTGAGGATGGGAGAAAGACTGCAAGAGTCTTGTTCAGACTGACAGATAAATCTCCCCTAGAAGAACATGCTGTATCAGTCAGGCAGTTGTTAAAAATTATGATTAATAATTGATTCTTATTTTATGGAAATTGAGATTTTTTTTAGTAAAAAGCCACATTTTTCATATGCCTATTTTTATGCCTAAAATAAGAATCAAATGAAATGCGATTAAATATTCTTCTATTTCATATGCTCAAATTTAATTTTATTGAGTTTAACTTCTTTTCAAAAGTACAATTCATTTTAAAACTTACCTGAAAAGTTTAACAAAAAGGAATAAATGTGTCGAGGTTGCGTGATTCGATATTTATTCTAAGAAAAAAATCAAGTATTTTTTAGCAGATTTTTTTTAAAATTATATATGAATTTCAATCAAGTAAAACATTTTTATTCAGATCTAGGAATGATTGAAAATTCATATTTTAAGTTTTTTTTTACAAAGAAAAATTGGTATTTTTTCATAATTTCAATGAAAATTCTAACGAAGATATTATTTTGCTATTCTTTAAGTATTAAAAAGTTTTATTGTTGATTAAGATATTACAGTTCTTATTCATTAGGTTTGAAAAACTTTCTGCCCAAGGATTTTGAAACATTTTTCTTACTACTCTTTTTGATGCTTAACAAATTTAGTTTTAAGTACCTATAAATCTTAATTTTCTTGTCTAAGATTTATGTCGTTTTATTTTTACCATTATTGTTTACATTTACATTTCAACCTGATTTCGTAGGTACTTATTGATTTATTAATAATGATTACTACCTATTGATTATGAAATGATTATTATTTAGTATAGTTGTTATATTTACAGCATCATGATTAATAGGATTATCTATTTTAGGATTTGTGTATGTGATATTGTGATGTCATGTGCATGGAATGTTGTATGGTACAAACCAATCCCCATCCTTCTATCCTAAAATGTGAGGTATTATGAGTCCTAGTGAGGAGTATAATATTGTGTATGCATTTCACGGGGTTTCATTTAGTTAGGAGCAAAATTGTCACGTTTTCGGGATGTGGCCATTCTCATGTGATTATGGTGAGTTGAGTTTAGTGAGAAATGTTGCTAGTGCTCAGCGCGAAAAAAACCTTGAATCTCGTTAAGGAAGTTAATTTGACTTTCAAACGGGGGGTGTGTCTTAACCTCTTTTCGAGGAAGCTTTGTGTTTATCAAGTTCGAAATTAAACTCCTTATCATTAAACCAAAAACAAAGCGCAAATGTCGTCTTTTAGGGCTTTCCTTTCAAAATGTGGCGCGGCATAGAGTGTTTGTTTATTTTTGATGCGCACGTTCTTTACTTTTGAATGAGATATGAGAGTGTGAAGATTTCGGAGAACAAAATTGGGCCTATCATTGGTCTCATTGAGTGTGAACTACCCTAGTATATCAGGGATTTGAAACCATAAGAGCTTCAGGTAGAATTTGTTAATTTGATTAAGAAGTATGGTGTATAGGACGATTATATGTAGTTTTAAAAAGGCTTTAGCCAGCTAAGCATGAAACTTAATTATGTTTAATATATGTTTTAGTAATTTTTATGTGCCTTATTGTTGCATTTAACAATGATTTATTAAACCAAATAATTTTCCTTTAAAGCCAAAGTTTCCAAAGATTCTTTAACCATAAGAAAAGAAAAAGATTTTTTTTAGTGCTCAAAGTTTTAAGATAACGAATAATATTTTATTCTGTTTATTAATTGATCTTGTAATTTCAGGTCTTTGAAATAATTTCATCAATAAATCTATATTCAAACCTGCTGTTGAAACTTGATGGTTCCTGGTATTGGGGGTTTGTATGTTCGCCAACTGATCTCGTGAACTTCCCGCTAATTCGGAAGTCCAAGCTCAACCAAAGTGTCATGGTTGAGACAGAAATTTTCAACGATGCTATAGTTTGAACAACCCAATCAAGATTCAATTAAAATGTCCAGAGTTCAAATGTTTATAAAACTTTGAGATTAGTATAATTTACAGTAAATTATCCCCTTCCTCCGTGTTAAAAAAAACGTGAGTAAAAATTTACGTAAAAATAAAAATCAGACTGATAAATTAGCACAAAAATAAAAATGTCTAAAAACTGTATTTTATGATTTCTAAAAATTAAAGTTTTGATTGCTAATCAAAAGTTCAGCACATTTTCTTAATCATTTAATTTTGTTTACTTAATTAATTTACTTGTTTAATCTGAATTAGTGCAAAAACTTCTAGTTCAATTAATAAGAATATTCGATAAAAAAAAAAAAATATTAGGTAGGTACGTATTTATGGGATTAGGCATTGATTAAACTTTATAAAATAGTACATTCGCTTCAAGATTGAGATTCTTTTTTTCAACAAAAAAAATCTTTTTTTTTATCCTGGATGTTCTATACCTTTACACTAGGACTACAGGTGCTATCATATATACCTTACCTCTGCTGGTTAGTAGCCCATTCAAATTTAGTTGTATCAGGATGTCCTGTGCCCATGTACTAGGACTACAGGGGCTATCATATATACCTTACCTCTGCTGGTTAGTAGCCCATTCAAATTTAGTTGTATCAGGATGTCCTGTGCCCATGTACTAGGACTACAGGTGCTATCATATATACCTTACCTCTGCTGGTTAGTAGCCCATTCAAATTTAGTTGTATCAGGATGTCCTGTGCCCATGTACTTGGACTACAGGTGCTATCATATATACCTTACCTCTGCTGGTTAGTAGCCCATTCAAATTTAGTTGTATCAGGATGTCCTGTGCCCATGTACTAGGACTACAGGTGGTATCATATATACCTTACCTCTGCTGGTTAGTAGCCCATTCAAATTTAGTTGTATCAGGATGTCCTGTGCCCATGTACTTGGACTACAGGTGATATCATATATACCTTACCTCTGCTGGTTAGTAGCCCATTCAAATTTAGTTGTATCAGGATGTCCTGTGCCCATGTACTAGGACTACAGGTGCTATCATATATACACCTTACCTCTGCTGGTTAGTAGATCATTCAAAGGGATAGTTTCACGAAGTGCATTTAAAAAAAAATAGTGAACTGTAATTTTTTTCTATTTTAAATAACGTAGTAGTGCATAATATAAAGTTATTGATTAAAATTAAAAGATTTGACCAGGGATTTTCCTTAAAAAATGAGTTTTTCATTTTTATTTTCAACTTCGTTGCATGTTATATATGGCAAAAACTTTTTTGTCATAAATACAACTTTAGATAGCATTTACTAGTTAATAGAACTTTTTATACAACAAAATACACATAACAACAAAGAATGACCAATAAAATATTTAGTATAGTACTTAAAGTAGTGATCTTTTTATATGTCTTAGTAGAATATATTAGGCATTGGATAGATATGATTGTGATAAAGAATTTTAACATTGACCTGACCGAACTGTTTTTATTTGACAATATCTAAAAAAGTTAGTGATTTGCAACATAAATTACATGAGAATGGTTTTATATATATTTATATATATGTTGTATGGTTAGTTGGTATTTCCGCGTGAGATAATGTGAATATTGTAAGTAAACCGGACGGTTTTCTTTAATTTTTAAAAAGAATCTATTGAAGACCTGTTCTATAATGAACCGGACGTTATTTTTAATGTTTTTTTAGTAACTTGTCCCAAGGGGAACCCCTGTTCAATTTTTTTTATAACTCTTGTGAAATATGTGGAAAAAGATTCTCAGATATTGGTGATATGGCTATACATATTTGGAAAAAAATAGACCATTCTCATGTAATTTATGTGGCAAATCACTTTAACTTTTTTAGATATTGTCAAATAAATTCTTTAACATATAATCATATCTATCCAATGCCTAATATATTCTACTAAGACATATAAAAGTTCACTACTCTAAGTACCTTAACTCTTTAAATACACTTTGTAGAACTATCCCTTTAGTTGTATCAGGATGTCCTGTGCCCATGTACTTGGACTACAGGTGCTATCATATATATATCTTACCTCTGCTGGTTAGTAGCCCATTCAAATTTAGTTGTATCAGGATGTACTGTGCCCATGTACTAGGACTATAGGTGCTATCATATTTAACTTACCTCTGCTGGTTTGTAGCCCATTCAAATTTAGTTGTATCAGGGTGTCCTGTGCCCATGTACTTGGACTATAGGTGCTATCATATATACCTTACCTCTGCTGGTTAGTAGCCCATTCAAATTTAGTTGTATCAGGATGTACTGTGCCCATGTACTTGGACTACAGGTGCTATCATATATACCTTACCTCTGCTGGTTAGTAGCCCATTCAAATTTAGTTGTATCAGGGTGTCCTGTGCCCATGTACTTGGACTACAGGTGCTATCATATATACCTTACCTCTGCTGGTTTGTAGCCCATTCAAATTTAGTTGTATCAGGATGTACTGTGCCCATGTACTTGGACTACAGGTGCTATCATATATATCTTACCTCTGCTGGTTTGTAGCCCATTCAAATTTAGTTGTATCAGGATGTCCTGTGCCCATGTATTTGGACTGCAGATGTTCCATCTGCGACAAGATATTGTACCGGTCGCCCATCTTGTATGTGTTTTTTTAAATCTGTAACTAATTTAACAGGATTAAAGTAATTAAAATTAAGTATAATAAAATTTATAAGTATACTAGATAATATATTGCATAATACTAATAAGTAGGTAATCACAAAATAGAATATGAGATCATATGAAAAAATTAAGGAAGAAGGGGAAAGTGGATATTCTCAACATTTTAATTATCAATGACAGTCAAATTCAGAGTCCGATTTTGTACAATGCATATTTTATAAATATGGATTTTATCGAATTAAAAAAAAAGGTTGTTCACTAAAGAACCAAACGAAGATATTTTTAAAGTCATATATTAGAAGCATAACTTTGATGGTCATTTGCTCTTGTACTTTTTTATCTAGCGTACAATTTTAGGACTTATAGATAACCGTCACCCTTATTCCTCTTAATTAACAATAAATAAATATCAGAACATATGTAAACAAATACATTTTTTATTGCAAATAATAAAGAATTTCTTAATAATTTTTTTAAAAATATGAATAAAAATGATGTAATAATCTAAGTCTAACTACTAATTAAAAATCTAAAATCTATAGGTATAGAACCGGACAAAACATTAACAAGAATAATAATAACCATAAGTAGCGCAGCATCGATAGTGAACAATAGCTTGGGTGATAAGTATCAGTAAACTGTAATAATATAATATAGAGAAGTAATTTTTCGTTGTCGATTGAGTTATACTTTTTAGCGAAGGTTCACATTGGTACCTAGGTAACAAAATTGTTTTAGGCTAATTAGATTTCAAAAATTAGTTCAGGAAGGTTTTATGCTTTTTTTTATGGCCGCTCTCTTCATTTCGAATACCTATATGTCTTCTAGAATTTTAAACAATTTTAAATAAAACACAAAATCTTGTAAGCTTAAGTTCTATTGCATACGGATGAACGGACTTACACCATCTATAGAGTAGCTGAGCTACTTGATCAATAATGACTAGAGTACACAACCTACTGGGGTCAATTATTAAATCACATATTTGTTTGCTAAGCTAGAAAAAAGGGGTGCTTTCCCACATGTGTCCAGTTGAGTACTGATTTACCCCCCACCCTTTACAATATTTTTGAAATAAAATAAAAATTAGGTGGGGGAGGGGGTCGTAGTGTGGTGGCCCAAACCATGTATAGGGCCTACACTTGTATTACCTATTAAACGAATAAATGAAAACTACCACCCCCTTATTTATTTCTAATTTATTTCAAAATAAAGAGGGGGAGGGGGTATCAGTTTCCAAAAGGGGACTTTGTGTAAAAGCAACGAAAAGTTCTTATTTCAGCAACTTTTAATGATTTTTTTAAATCTAGCCTAGCAATAAGATTCTAAAATATGTAACAACCTTTTTATGGATGGAAACATTAAATCTAATGGCTTAAATATCTATACATCTAATTATAATACAGAAATCTAGAAGTATTTTGAATAAGAGAAATTTTTAAAATGGGGGAGGCGAATGTGTCACTTTTTGTAACCGTGGATTTAAAAAAAAATAGGGTCACTTAGTGTGGCAAAAATTATTTTTGTGAAAAATTCTCCAAAATCGCATAAAAAATCTACAAAAATCAAATAAATATTAAAAGGGTTATTAACATAAGATTTTGTTTAAGTTTTGTAGATTTTTATGTGATTTTGGAGGATTTTTTACAAAAACAATTATTCCTCACTAAGCGACACTAATTTTTCACCTCTGACCAAAAGCAAATAAGAACTGAACTAAAGAAGAGTTAAAGGCCTGAGATTTGGCATGCTAGTTGCTTTAATAAAGTACAATGTGAAATTCGGCGTGAAACGGCGGCGAAATTTGACAATTTTTAATAATTTAATAGCACAAGCTTAATTTTTTCAACAGTTCAACATTGTACCCCAATAAAGCAATTGCAATGTCAGATCTCAGTTCTGTAATTTTTTTTTAATTGGGTTCTTTTGTGTTTCAGGTCAGGTTAAAAAAAGTTCCCCATCCGCATCCCCCTTTTTTATAATCAAATCAACGATTAATGCAAATTTTTGGTAAACGATAATGAATAATGGCAGTATTTTAATTTACTGTTAATTTCTAAGTATATGAAGTTACATTTGAGTTAATTTTAATCGGGGACTGAGGGGACATTGTATTGTAAATTGCACTGGTACCAAAAGTTTTATAACAACGTTATATTATTCGTTGGCTCATAAACTTTGGGTACATCTATTGAATTTGGACTTGTTAGGAGTGCTGTACAAATAAAGGGTTAGTTGCACGAAATGCATTTAAACTTGAATTTAGTGAAACGCATATTTTTTTCTGTTCAATGGTTTAAACTACGTGTATAGTAGGGCAAATATTTGAAAGAATTTAAATTTTCTACCACTCAGTTTTAAAAATATAAAGGCTTAAAAATCGCATTATTGTGATATATTTAATTTATATGGCTGGCTTATTTTAACTAAAACAGCATGACGACTAATTTAGTGATGTCTAATTATATGTATTTGATGATATTCTTGTAACTTCTGCTTGAAATCGTTGTTATAAAATGCACTTCATGCAACTATCCCTTTAATCTTCTAAGGGAATGTTAACCATTCTTGAGGATGAATATCCATTCTCACATAAACGACCCCTTAAATAGTGGATGTAAATATTCTTTTTTTCTCCACGAGGTAGTCATTTTTTCCCCTGAGGTATCATTTTTTTTACCTGGTATCATTTTTATCCCCAAGGTAGTCATTTTTTTCCCCCGAGCATGGCAACCGGTGAACACTATCTCAGTTCTGCACCACAAGCCTCGCACGACTGAAGTTCCCATGTCTATACAGTCATATGTAAATGAAAATCTGAGAAAATATTTTTAGAAGATTTTTGAATTTTTTTTTTGAAGATTTTAGAATTTTTTTTGGAAGATTTTAGAATTTTTATGAATTACTAAAAGAAGGCATAATTACCTCGGGGAAAAAAATGACTACTTCGGAGAAATAAATGAAAATTAAAAACCAAAATTAAACCACATTTTAGCATAAAAATGAGTTTTTGTTTAAATGAGAATGATATTCCTATCCAGTTTTTTGTTTAGGAATGAATACCCCATTTATCGTCCAATGTCCTAACCCTTAAGGTCCCTGACAATTCCGGAATAACTTGGATAAAATGAAATGATCTAAGCTGGATTTTCCATTTTGTTGTTAATATCAATTTCTTTGTATTGTGAGAGAATATCAAGCTTGTCCTGGGAAACAGCAAAATATTTTAATCTCATATTAAAGACCTAGCAATTCCATATCATATTCTAATATATAAAGTACTAGCGGCTTCGCCCCTAGCCTCTAGGGGCTTTGACCCAAGGGTTTTTTTTTTTGGGGGGGGGGGGGGGCGGGGGAGTCGACTCCACTATTTTAATTTTTTTTTGGAGGGGGGATATTTTTCATTTTTTTTTTGGGGGGGGGGGGTGTCCCATCCCCCAAGAAAATAGTTATAAACCTTCCTGAGAAGCTACCCTGTAAAGGAGAACCCGATCGGTTTAGCGGTTAGTGAGATCCTTCACTACAAACAAACAAACCAACAGACAAACAAACAGACAGACAGACAAACAGACAGACAAACAAACTAACAGACAGACAGACAAACATCCTGTTACTTTAGTATAAGGATTAAGTTTTTTTGTCTGAAGCTTATGATTTAAAAGACTAAACCGATTGATCTCTCAAGAGAAACTTTCGAGTATTTTAGTGAATTTCAATTTGTAGGGGTTTATTTAAAAAAAACTAGTAGTGTCCATTGTTTCAACTTATAAGTAATCTTGTTTATTATCATTGAAGATGTATATCAATTGATCGTCCATTGTCTTTCCCTTAAGATTCCTGAAGTTTTACAGACAATTTACAGGGTGGGGCAAATAAGACCGGACAAATTCTAACTTCTAAACAAATGAACATAAAATCGCCAATTTTAAAGATTTTTTTGAATTTTAAAAACTGGCAAGCAAAATAGGTATATGACTATTAGATTATTCAATAAAATTGTTGCCAGCCCTAATTACCGCCTTTACCCGCCTTCTCAACCGCCGGCAGGTCCAGATCAAAATGTACCTGTCCAAGCTGGCGTAGTTCTCCTTGATAGTGGCAATGAGGGAGGTCTTTGTGGTATGGGCACGACTATTGGTGCATGATTCAAAGTAGCCCCATGCCCAAAAGTCCATTGAATTAAGATCGGGCTGCTGGGAGGCCACATTTCCTAAGGAACGTGAGTAACCGCAGGATCCAAATTCGCCCAACTTTCAAGCTATCCTTATACACAGAGGCTCTTATTTAGACCACAGGTGAGCTAGAACGACGTTCTTTACCTTTTCGGAAATGGCATGAAGTTTCAGCTAGGGTTGTCAGCGCAACCCATAGTCTAAAATGAGTTATAAAGTTCAATATGGGTCCCTGAAGTCAAGAACCGAGAAATTTTCACGAATTTTCTCGGTTTTGTGACGTTTTTTACATCTCAAAATCTGCCCGTTTCACTTTGCTGGAGTACTACGGCCAAGCCATTTCAGATAGAGAGCTCTAGTCTTTTCTAGTGTCTTACTTATGTATCTAACATTATCTCCAGCAAGTTGCATAACTCTACCTCACCTACAGATGTGCTGAGGTCAGATTTAGTGGGCCCTAGTCGAGAATCCAGATTAAACCACCGGCGCATTTGAAATCTGCCTTGTTCAACATATGGGCGGTTAGCTCGTTGTACACGTCCATCTTCGTCCAAAGATTTTTTTGTGATAAAGGTCATTACCTAAGCTTTTTATAGTGTGGTCAAACGTCCTGATTGGTCAAGTAGTTTTGGTGCTATGGCCGTTTAAAGTTTGTCCGGTCTTATTTGCCCCACCCTGTATATACATCCTCACCTCAATAATAATAATCAAGATTAATTATTGGTTGAAATGTTCTGACACTTGTTTGCAGCGTTTCGGAGCCGTTTAATTTTGATACGGCTCCGGCTCCTACCTTAAAATTAATATATCAATTTTTGTTCACTATTGAATTTGATAAAATAAAATAAATAATATAAAATATTTTGCTTTTATTTGATTAAAGCTATATAAAAGTAGAAGGATGTGTGTCTATTTGTTAAGTAACAATAGTTTTTTAGTTTATTATATGGAAATAGACCGTTGCCAAATTATAATATTACTTCAAAAAAAACATTTTTAGCTAATCTGGAGCCGGAGCCGTTTTTAACGAAAAATACGGCTCCACAAAAATTGTTGCTGCTCCCGGCTCTTGGCTCCAGCTCCTAAACGCTGCTTGTTTGTGTGAGATAAAATATTTTTGCTCCTGCCTTTAATTGTTGTCCTGTCTGTAGGGCAACAGTGAGTAAGAGCAGGACATCATTGATCCAGGGAACTGTACAGTCTGCCTGGTACCGGTCAAACCTGAATAAAAATATATATGCAAACTTTGGAGTTGACACTAAACCTTAACCTATTTTAAACCACTTTAAAGGTTTTTAAAACCCTTACTTGTATATTCATATCTTAAACTAACCTAACCTGTACAGAAAAAAATGATTAATTTAAATTTTATTAAGGGGGGGGGGGGGAGTTTTTTTCACATTTGCGTAAATCTGGAGTATAGGCTTTATCTTTGGACTGAGAGGATAGGTTATTAAAGATAAAATCATTCTTATATGATGATACACCCGCAACTTTAAGATTTTTTGGATAGGCCTCCAGGTTCTGGAGCTCCAGGCCTCCAGGTGGTCTCTGTACAGGTAAAATGAAGAAAAAAATTTTTTAAAAAGAGTTTGAGGTCAACTTATAAAACAAAATATGCATCTTTTTGAATGTTATTCACATATTTGATGAAAAAACATACATTTTTTGTTTCATAAGCTGACCTCTAACTCTAAAAAAAAAATTTATTTTTACCTGTACAGACCACCTGGAGGCCTGGAGCTCCAGAACCTGGAGGCCTATCCAAAAAATCTTAAAGTTGCGGGTATTTCATCATATAAGAATGATTTTATCTTTAATAACCTATCCTCTCAGTCCAAAGACAAAGCCTATACTTTAGGATTACGCAAATGTGCCAAAACTCCCCCCCCCCCCCCCCCGGACGATTCATATAAACATGATGGATTAATACATATGAACCGACCCTAAATGTAAAAAAAGAATTACCTTGCGACACCTTTATCCGTGACCATATGATACACAGCAAACACCAGCTTCCAGGACTGTAGGTAGAAGGATACAGCCACCTCCCTGGACAGCGGCGGGTTCAGTGCCTTGCTGTTCTTACTGGCCAACAGCTCCTCTAGGGTGCGCTTCTTCGGGTTTACTAAAGAGGATCTGCTTCGTAAAAGCGGACCCATAACGTTCCTTAACATTTTTAAGCGTTTAAAATTAAGATTTTGCCTGAAGTGGCAACGAATAAAAAAAATAAATCTAATGATCTCATCATTTAAATAGATTAAAATTAGGGAGGAAGGGGAAAAATAAATGTAATTTTGCAAAAACTTTCTCTAATACGATGGCTTAAAAACTTGGTGGACTATAATTAAATCTTGATTAGATGTAAAAACTAAACAGCAGTGTTCAAGCTTAAAATCTTCAGAAAATGTAATTTTGTTCATCAAAAATGGGTATTTACATCAATTTATCGTCAATTGTTATATCTCTTAAGATCCGTGAATATGTAAAGATAAACCTTAGAAAGTTGTTGACATCATTAGCAGATTTGAACTTGTGCTGTTCGTCTATGGAGTCCAAAGCCTCGGATGCCATCAACAGATGGTTGGCTGCATCCTGAAAAAAATATTTGCTTAAATATAGAAGGTACTTTCCCTCTTGAGGATTGCCCCCTCCCCCTTTATTTCATAAAGGGGGGGAGGGGTAGGAAGGTTTTCCCCCTTTGTGTAATTTTTACGCTTCCAAAAACCTAATTTTTTAACTAACAAGATTTTTTGCAATTCATACCTAAATTAAGTATAATGGTGCAATTGTTGTTTAAGTAGTAAGTATTGTAGACTGATGATATTGAAATAAAAACGACTAAAAGCTGCCCAAAAGCAGTCCGACCGCTACGGATGTTTTATACTTAATTATGCTCCATATTGATGAGAATGTTGACAAGAAGATTCAGCCGTCTATCTCTTGTAGGAGCCGAGAAAATCACGTTTCCTCAAAAACGTTTCAGACATACACACTTACGAACATTTCAAATCAAAGAGTAGCTTCGCTACTAAAAACATACTCTTAATTGTAAAAACCTCGTTTAAAATACGATAAATTAATTTCTAAATCTCTAGGATGATTTTAAATGTACTAAACACCAAGCTTTACGAGATCTCTACTACAATGATGTTTTCCTTTACTAAACCTGTATTTGTTGTAGTTTCCATGGAATATCCTCTCTAATATTTGTATTATGATAAGCATCCTTGCTGTGTGGCCGTGTCAACTTCAGATTTATATTTATACCTGTATTTGCTGCAATTTCCATGGAATATCCTCTCTAATATTTGTATTATGATAAGCATCCTTGCTGTGTGGCCGTGGCAACTTCAGATTTATATCAGCCTAAATTTGTATATAACATTATTGCACTCCATAAAGACGTGCAAAACAAGGATGACAACATCCATAAAAGTGAATCTCTGAAACAGTATGACAGACGAACATTAACTCTTGTAGAGTGTCAAATATGAATATACAAAATATGTAGGATATATAAGTTTTGACAAAATTATACGTAAATTTGTTGCAAAACTTCTTAAATACAGAATTCTGTTTAAGTACATACTGACATATTTATGACTTGATTATAGAGATGCTTCGCTCAAAATACTGTACCTTATTGTAATAGGAATCAGTAATCTAAAAATCAGATCAATTGGATGATTTTATCACATAAAAAATTGTTGTTAAAAAGTAAAAAAATCAATATTTTTAAAATAGACGTACGGACATTCTGGTAAGAATTATAGAAATGCTATGCTTTCTAAATCGTACCTAACTTCTACAGGAATCATCATGCAAAGTTTGAAATCGATAGGACAATTTTAACAACCCTAAATTAACCAAAAAAGCTATCTGTTACGGACGGACTGACCGACCCTAATTATAGAAAAGCTTCGCTCTTAAAAATTGATTTTCTAGATAAAAGTAGGTAACCATTGGACAGTTAATACACTGGTATACAAAAGTGATAATTGCATGAAGTGCATATAAAAAGTTTTATTGCAAGCATAAAAATACCATCTAACATATTTAACTTAGTATTACAATAAATAGCAATCAATTAGGCACCACCACAATAGTCAGCATGCAGTGTTTGTGAAAAAAGGACAGCATTATAGGTTGAATACATAAAAAAAATATGATTTTCAAGTTTAGATATTTTTAAAACTACCTGGTAGAAAATTGAATTCTTTGAAATATTTGACTTATGGATGTAGTTTAAACTTTTGAACAGATAAAAAAAAGCAGTTCACTAAATTCAAGTTTAAATGCACTTCGTGCAGCTACCCCTTTAGCAACCCCTGAATTTTAAATCTTTTAATGTTTTGTCTTAAAATAGAAAAATAAGATAAATATTTGTTGGCTAAAAATGTAAATTATTTGTAATACATGTTTTATGAGGAATCTAAAGGAATAAGACAATTAATATACATCTCAAGGATGATACACAAAATTACCTCTTCTTTAGATTAGAATTAGTAGTTGAAACGTTTAGACAATCTACTTTAGGAACCACCTAATCAAAATTTAATAAAAGTCCTCAAAGTTGTTGAGTCAACGAATGAAAACGCTATTATAAAGATTTGGGGACTTGTGTCATAAACAGCCCAGTCTCCACTCCCTCGCTGTGATTTATTATCTCATTACCTGAGCAATACTATCGCCACACAGTGTGACAATAACTTTAATCTGATCATTTGGATTGGTAGGACCAGCGGACAGAGCAAACCTCTCGGTTGCTGGCGGCCGCTCTGTGTTTATATTGCCGACAGGCAGCGGAAACTTGGCCGCACATTCTTGAACTGCGGAACGCAGTTGTTGAATCACATTACCAACCTAAAACAGAAAGGTTACAATATCTAATAAGACAGCGGGTACAGTACTTGTTATTATGCGTGGAGCTTGATCTGGCCATTGCGAGGGGCTGCAATTCGGCCAATCAATTCCATTTGTAATTGCCATATAAAATGTTATAACGAATTTAATTTATCATGTCAGTATTAATCTTACTAAAAACAGGGATGACAACATCCAGATGTAGCAAAGCACCAAAACAACAAAGATGAGAAATCAAAAAAGTTATGTGAAAAATAAAAATAGCCAAAAACCTGCTAAAAAGCAGTCGACCACCATGGATGTTTTAAAGTTTATTAAGCTTCATAATGATGGAAATGTTTAAAAGAAGTTTTAGCCTTCTATCTTGAATAGCTGTCGAGAAAATCTCATTTCCCTCATAGCATTACGAACTGACTGTCGGACAGACATAGTGAATTATAGAGTAGCTACGTTACTAAAGATACCTCAGTTTCTAGCACCCAATTAAATTCTCTTTGCAATGAATCCACTTCTTCTTGGCTTGTGTCCAACATAGTTAATATTTTCTAGAAGTATCAAAAATCAAAACAAAAATTCCCATGATGAAATCAATTTTACAACAATCATCCCACACAAGGTAAATACAGGGATCCAAAGGGATAAGACAATGGACGGACAAATCTACAGTCCAATGTCCCCTCCCTCCCTGGGTAAATATCAAGGTAATAATAACAAAGCGAGTAAATACTAGTATAATAACAAATAAGAAGAAATGAAGATGAAAAGCTCCAGCATAAACAAAACAAAGGGACTACTATTTTTATTTTCTGTTTAGAGGAGATGGACGTGTAATAACTTTATCACAGTACTTTCTGCACCTTTTACAATATTAAATTCGCTAGCTTTTGTTGACAAAATATTACAAAAAATATCCCAATTTAATATATATTATATTATGTGTATGTAGGTAGAGTAGATAGCGACTATGATATTTTCTTAATTCTCGGATATTTCCATGTTCTCTCCGCCGCGGGTAGGATTGAACCCAACTGCTACAGCTCCGCGTTGGACGCCGCTGGCACCGGGCCCGACAAAACTACCGTGGCCCAGGTGGCCGGCCAGGGAGCTGCCCAACCCTGGCCGGAACCGGCGCACGGACCGCGGGCGAAACTCTTGGCGCTGCATTTCCTCGAACACGGACGGTGCTACGTACGTGAATCCCTGGAAGACTAGGTTGACACTCTCTGACAGGTGGGCGCTACAGGGAGAGTCGACGGGCGTCTCCTTGGTAAAATTTGTATCAAACTGCGAGGTGTCGTCCTCGCTGACCAGCACTGGCTTGAAGGGCGGGTCCAGCTTCTTGGCAATGACGTCGGCCCAGTTGATGTGCTTGAAGAAGGGATGACACTTGATTGGTTCTGCGTCGGCGGGACCGCTGCCCAGCCGCAGGTTTATCTGGCGTTTAAGCAGCTTCTTGATGAGGTCACGGGCGTCCGGTGTGAGGTAAGGAGGTAGGTTAAGCTTTCCTTTCAGGATTTTCTCGATAGTCTTCTTTCTGTTCTCGGCGGTAAATGGCGGGGCGCCGGTCAACATATCATACATGAGGGCGCCTAAGCTCCACCAGTCAACCGCTTTGCCGTGACCCGTTCTGGTTAAAATTTCTGGCGCCATGTACTCGATGGTGCCGCAAAATGTGTGGGTAACAGTCTCTTCGTCAATGGATTCTTTACACAGGCCAAAGTCGGTCAGTTTGACGTGGCCGGCCGCGTCCAGCAAAATGTTTTCTGGCTTCAGATCTCGGTAGATGATGCCCTGCCCGTGGAGGTGTTCCAGTGCAAGTGTTATCTCTGATACGTAAAAGCAGGCTGTGTCCTCGTGAAATATTCCCTCCCTCTCAAGGTGCATAAACAGTTCTCCTCCGCTCAGATATTCAAGGATAAGATAAAGCTTTCCCTTGGTTTGGAAAGCATAGAGCAGGTCAACAATGAAAGGATGCTTGACGGCCTCCAGAATGTTTCTTTCAGCCTTTGTGTGCGCGGTATCTTTTGAATTTCTAACAATGGTGGCTTTCTTTAAAACCTTCATGGCAAATATCTTTCCCTTGTCATCACTTGTCAACTTTCTAACTTGAAAAACTTTGCCATACCCGCCCTTGCCCAGAACTTTCCTCAGCTCAAAATCTTGCGGTGCCGCGGGTCCTCTGCTGCGGCCAAGAAAGGCTTCTGCGTTAAGTTCCAGCGCCTCTATACCTGGCGTACCAATGATTTGTTGGTTAAGGGCGGAAAAATCTGGACCCTTGTCGTAAACCATCCCCTCGGAGACTTCAATTGCGTCGTCATCAGAGACGTGTGCGTCCTAGATTCATTTACAAAATAATAATTTTTTAAATTCTAAAAGAGGGGAAGGGGGGAAAGATGCAATAACCAATTAAAATAAACCCAACCTAATTTTTAAAGTCGTAGTAAATATAATTGGAATTTTGAACATTATGTCTTGCTTTAAAAAAAGGTAAAAATTAAGTTTGTATCTGTGATAAAAATTGCATTAAGATGAATTTATGAAATATTTTCAGGACATATTTTTTTGAGATAATTTAAGTTACACATTCTTCCGGAAAATATATAAATAAAATCATAGCGGTCTAGGGATCCGTTTAAAATAATTTTGTTTATAAGACAAACAAGGATGTCAACATCCATTAAAGTGAAGATCTGAAACATTATGACAAACGAACATTAACACTTGTAGAGTATCAGAACTGAATGAGCAGTATATAAAGAGGGGAGGCGGATGTGCCACATTTTTGAAACCAAAAGTAAAAGTCAACAAAGGAACTCAACTAAAAAAAGAGTTATAGGTCTGAGATTTTGCATGGCAGTTGCTTTATAGGGGTACAATATGGAACTGTGAAGAAACGACGGCGCAACCGCCGAAAACAGCCATTTTCCGCCGAATTTTGTTTGCCTTTTCTCGGCTGTTTTCGGCGGTTGTGCCGCCGTTTCTTCACAGTTCCATATTGTACCCCTATAAAGCAAATGCCATGCAAAATGTCAGACCTGTAACTCTTTTTTTAGTTGAGTTCCTTTGACTTTTAGTTTTGGTTTCAAAAAGTGGCACATCCGCCTCCCCCCTTATAAATGTATAAGTATTAACAAATTTTGAAGTAAATTTGTTGCAAAACTGCTTCAATAGAGGATACTGTTTAAGGACATACTTAGATTTTTAGGACTTGATTATAGAGATTCTTCGCTTATAACATTGTACATTCTTCTAAGAATCCGAATCCAATTTAAAAATTTGACGGATTGTCGTCCCTAATTATAACATGTCTAAATTAACACTAATTATTATGGACTGACGGACGAATCCTAGTTATAGAAAAGCTTTGCTTTTTAAAAAAATGTTTGAATTTATTTTGTAAATTCCTGGGGATCAGTCTCAAGGGCCATGTCATCGTCCATAGAAAATACTCCGGCCATTTTGTTTGATATTTGATTGGTGTGTGCACAGAAATATAACAATTAAACTAAATACAACAACAGGATGTCTGTGTGTGTAGATGAATAAGGTGAAATAATGTACAAAATTAACTATAAATGGTTCACAACACAACTTCTCATAGATTCTTTACAACCATTCTAATTATTCTGAAAACATAAAATGTTAATTAAAAAAAAGTACAAATCCTGATATAAAACACGATAAAGGTTTTTGATTGTCTGTAAAGCTAAAATATAAATTTTAGGGAAGCATTGATCATATATTAGCTCCTAAGATAGTTTAAGGCTAATTTATTTCTAAATTAAAGTCTAAGGATGGATTTTGACTATTATCTAACACCTATCCCTCACCTTCAAATACCATAGATGCTAGTTTATTCAAAAATGGAAAAATTACTCGTTTTAAAGACTTTAAACATGGTAAATTAATCTACGTACGTCGTACATACCCTTAAAGTATATTTCATTTATAAAAAAAAGTAGTATGTTTTTTGGTCTGTGGCTAAAGATCTCGGAAATTGTCCATCCAAATTCTTTATACTTTCTAGAAATATTTCTTGGGTAGTGTTAATCTATTTTCCTTAATTACCGAATAATATATACTAAAAGTACGTTCTATTAATTTTATGACAAAGTAGCGACAGAGCCCCTAGAGGCATTTAGTGGCACTAACAGGAGGGGAACAAACCTGAACTGTACAGTAGAACTATATCGGTTGGTTTAGCGACTTTTGGTACAAACAAACATCCTGTTACTTTTATATAAGGATAGATAAATCTATTTATTAACACACTTAAATAAAGCTCACATAACTTTTTAAAATAATTTTCTATCTAAACCGGCAAACATTTTTTAAAAATCTTTTCGACCGGCCATTGAACTACGCATTTTAATTAAAATGACGCAGTTTCATAATTAGATAATATTAGCATTCTAAAAGCAAAAACTATAAGATTAGGCATAAAAAAGCCTTGAATACTGAAAATTGTGCTGTAAAAAGTTCAGAATATTATATTAAGCGCAAAAACATACTTTTCAAATGTACTGTACATATTTATTTATTTAAATTTAACACAAGAAAAAATACATATGTTTATGTTAAAGACCTTTGTAAAAGGCAGAAAAATGGCCTATTATGCCTTGAAACAATAGATTATATAATTCCATACATATTTAATGTAAACAAAATTAAAATTTAGGCTAAAAATTGCATGACCACCGAATAATGAGGAGAAGGAGAGAGAACTGGGAGGCAAAAAATGGGGACGGGGGTAAAGGAACTTGTTTATGACCTTTAGAATTTGTCGCGGCATTTGTGCGCTTATATAACAAAGAAGACATTCTTACTTACACTAAAATTCAAATTTTTGGCCAAGCAGTAATATTAGAGATATGACAATAGAATATAATTCCCATTGAAGATAAACAAAATTACCCCTTCTATAGATTAAAACAATTTTTGTAACGTTTGAACACTTAACTTAATGTAACAACCGAGCCGCTAGTAATCTATAAAACAAAGTAGAACGATGTCTGTCTGTTTGTTTGTACAAAAGGATCTCGCTAGCCGCTGAACCGATCTGGTTCTCATTAAAACGGGTAGCTACTCAAAATTCCTGGGAAGATTTATGACTATGGGGGAGGGAACCACAACCCTCCCAAGAGAAATCGCCCCTAAAAAAATTACCCCCCCCCCAAAAAAAAAAATCTAGGGACCAAGCTGCTAGTTTTATTATTAGGCAGCATTGTGCTGAAAGCAATTATATAGAATTCTGGATAAAAAAAATAAAAGTTACTTTGGATATTCGATGCAAATTTGCAGTAAAATTGTTTAGATACATAATGCTATATATGGACTTACTAGCTTGTGAAAACCAATCAAAGTTTATAAGAATTTCCTTTAAAGCTATCGAACAAAAAGAATGTGTTTATAAAGATTTGATGAACAGTTTTTCTTATAATAAAGTAAAAGGATCTCTGTCTATATGTCTGTTTGTTTGTCTGTCTGCTTGTACCGAAGGATCTCGCTAACCGCATAACCGCCATGGTTCTCATTTTACAGTGTAGCTTCTCATAGGTCCTGAGAAGATTTATAGCTATTTTGTAGGAGGGTACTATCACCCTCCCAAGAGAAATCTCAAAAAAATATAACTAACTCCATCTAGCGGCTAAAAATGATTTTTGGTTAACCGTTGATCTTAACATAGATTGAAAAGAAAACTAGGGACGTAACCATTCCTCATTGAAAAAAGTGTACATTTTTTAGTTTTTATGTTTGCACACTTTTGGCAAATCTATTGTTGTGCAATATCATGGGGTGAAAAGTTGATTATGTGTCTATCAACAAATAAACCAGGGAGGGAGGGGACATTACACTGTAAATAACACTTGTACCCAAAATTTTATTTAATCATTTGCTCAAAAACTTGAGGTACTTATATTGATTTTTTTTGTGTTGTACCAATTTAGTAGTACACAAACTTTTCAACTCAAAACTCTAATCTTAATAAGGGGTATTTTTGATTATTATAAATGGGTTTGTATATCAATTTATTGTCCATTGTCTTATCCCTTAAGATCCCTGATAAATACACATATCAACTTCTTTAAAGCTACTATATGATTCAGTTTTTTATGTATAGGGGTTTACAATACTAGGGGGCTGGGGGGTGAAAAATTCATTATCTATAATACAAAGTAGAACGATGTCTGTATGTCTGTCTAATGCATAAGATGTCAGTAACCACTGAACCGATTGGGTTCTACTTTTTAGGGAATATACCTAATGGTCCTGTGATTGTTTTAAGCTATTTTCTTGAGGGGTGAGAAACCACCCCAACAAAAAAAATCCCTCTCTCCTTCAAAAAAAAATTTGTTTTAGGTAACTTTTTATTTTTAAATCTAAAATACGAAAAATTGGGTTGATTAAACCTCTAGGTGCTTTGCCCCTATAGGCTTGGTGCGAACCCGCTAGTAATATTTAAAGTAGTAATGTCTTTAATGTCTTTGAAAGTAGTAATGTCTAATGTACCCTTTTTAAATTTTAGTTCTTAGAAGAACATTTATTTCTATGGGTGATTTCTTTTTGGTGATAACTGTCCCTGGTGATAACTTTCCCCAATATAGTAATAAATCTGCCAAGGACCTAAGAGAAGCTAAACTGTAAAGAAGAACCGTATTGGTTTAGCGGTTAGCGAGATCCTTCTGTAGAGACAGACGGACACACAAAGGTCCTGTTACTTTTATGTAAGGATAGTTTACCTACATGGCTTATCTGAAAAATCAACCATTTTAGATATTTTAGATATCTTAAAAAACACCTTTACACATGATAAACAGATATATACGATTTGGACATTTTGTTCCTTGTATTATTCATAACCAAATTTAAATACAAAGATTTTTATCCTAAAAATTATAATTTGACACTTTACATATTTGCATTTACAGATGAAAGAGTAATTTTCCAGTATGGCTTCGAAACCGATTAATATCCGCTGGATTAGAAACGGTTCTCAGACAATGTTCTATGGATAATAAATCAAAAGCATAAAATCAATGTCAGTTTTGTTGGCCTGGGCCTTCGGTTCCTTGGGGCTAAGAAAAGTGGTTTTAATATAATACTTTTTCATTTTAACATCCGCGGAAAGCTGTATAAAATACGATGAGATAAATAGCTATTATTTGCATATAAATAATAGCTAAATACCATCATCATTTGTAAATATGTAAAAGAACTAAAAAAAAATAGCTAAAATGGTTGAATTTTAACAGTTAGGTACAACTTGGAAAGCGAAGCAACTCTATAATCATTACCAGAAAGTCTGTACGTTCATTTAAGACAATCTGAATTTTACTCCTTTGATAACGATTGATATAATTATCTCATTCATCAGATTTGGAATGATTATTCCTACTACAACAAGTTACAATCTTATTAGCAAGTCATGAATATGCAACAATTTGCAACAAATTTACATACAATTTTGTGTCGACTTAAAAATTAACAATATATTATTATGTACTTTACACGTGATAATATTCGTTTGTCCTACCTTCTAATTTTAGAGCTTCGCTTTTATGGATGTTGTCATCCTTTTATTGAAAAAAAAATTATTTAAAATTCTAATGATTTAAATTTTGATGAATTGGTGTAATTAACCATTAATTTTACTTTTATAAGCAGTATTCCTCTGGATATTTAAACTTCTGTACATTCTTGGTCTACTTGGTGTCTGTCATCCGGTATTCTAAATGTTGCGATGAACGTTTAAAGGGGTAGGTGAACGAAATGCATTTAAACTTGAATTTTGTGAGCTGCATATTTTTTTCTGTTCAATGATTTAAACCACATTTATGGGGCACATATTTGAAAGAATTTCAATTTTGTACCATGTAGTATAAAAATATCAAGACTTGAAAATCGTATTCTTGTGAAATATGTAATTTAAATAGCTGGCTTATTTTCACAAAAACCGCCTGACGACTTATTTAGTGATTTTTAAGTATTTGTTATTTATTATATTACAAAATTATATATGTTTGATGGTATAATTAAAACTTTTGCTTGAAATCATTGTTCTGAAATGCACTTTACGCAACTATCCCTTTACAATCTATTTAAAGTCCTTTAAATCACAAAACCTTTATTATTATCATATTACCCTAAAAAGTATCTTTTTGTGTGTAAGATTTTATTAACCACTAAACCGATTAAGTTCTCCATTTCAGAGAAGCTTCATATAAGTCCTGATATGAGATTATCTTTTATATGTAATAATGTCTGAATTGCATATAAATTTATAAAAGGCTTCACTGTAAAAAGAAATCCATTTTGGACCAGAGTGGTTATAAAGTAGTCCTTTACAACATGCATGAACACAGATAGAAAATCTACCACTTTTATATAAAAAAAACCATATTTATTATTTATTCAAAAGCTATATTAAAAATGTTTAATAAAAAAAGCTATATTGTTAAATAATATTCCAAGCTAAAGTAAGCCGTAGAGAAATCCTTATAATAAAGTAACAGGATGTTTGTTTGTATGTACCAAATGATCTTGCTAACCACTGAACCGATCTGGTTCTCCTTAACAGGGCAGCTTCCCATATGTCCCAGGAAGGTTTATATTATTTTAGGGGAGGCTACCACCTAACTCCTAAGAGAAATCGCCCGTAGAAAAAATCTCCCCCCCCCAAAAAAAAACTCTAAATTAAAAAAAATTGGGTTTGGTATTCAACTTCCCTCTCAAGTACCCCTAGAGGCCTCTAGGGGCATAGCTGCTAGTGAAAAATATTGTATTTAATTAAAGGGTATATATAATATATATAGATCAATATACAGACTAACAGACGGCTAAACTATAAAATTAAAGATCAGCTTTGTTGCTAAACTGATAAATTCCAAGTTAGCTCTATTAAGATATTAGAGTTAACACACAAATTACCCCCTTATTGCAAAATAAATTGAATATTCATAAAAAGGACGCGCACCAACTATTCTATTCCTCAACAAGGAAAAATCAACACATCAGGTACCGAATATTTTCGTTTATTAGCATAAACATCATCAGGGTCTAAAAAAATATTAATTTTTTTTACAAAAAAGTATAAGAAATGTTTATATACACAGATACATAACAAATCATTTAAGCAAAATGGTCAAAATTTAAAGCAACAAGGACAAATATATCAAAAAAAGCGTAGTAACAACAGGACTATATAAATTGAAAAAAAGGGGTGTGCAGTTTTTTGTTTATCTATTACTTTTAGGTCAGGTTAGGTTAGATTATATTTTGATATTTTGGTATTGGATAGCCCCACAGGGTTAGGGCATAGGGAATATTTAACAACACTTTTTTTCAGGGGAGGGGGGGTTACCATTTCTCACCCTTTGCTCTAGTGGGAAAGCACCAAAATATTTGTAGTGAAATGAAAAATATTTGTATAATTTAAATTGAACCATCTGCACTGCATTAATGCAAACTTTCATAGTTATTACACAAAACAGCCAAAAAATAGTATTTAAAATCAAATAGATACTTTAGTGCTTTTACAAATAACTATTATTGACTTTTTTGAGTGATGCTAAAGGAACCCTCTTACAAATTGAAAAAAAACCTTTAAAAAGTTTGTTAAGGAAGTTTGTATCGGTAAAACGGACTTAAAGACACCCCTAGAGGCACCTGGGGGAAGGTGAGGAGAGAAAAAAAAACAATTTAAGGAGGTCATTTTTTCCATCGCGATTTCTCTTTGGAGGATGAAATTACCCTCCCTTAAAATAGTTGTAAATCTTACCTGGAAATATAAGAAGCTTCCCATACTGGTACAACGATTAGAGAGAAATAAGCCACAGAAAGACATCCTTTTACTTTTATATCCCTACTAGTGGCTACGCCCCTAGAGGCCTCTAGTGGCATTAAATTTCTTTTTATTTTCAATATCTAATTTAAGAAATAATTTGTCTATGGTCAATCAGCTGTTAAATTCATGTTTCTACGCAGCGCCACTACGCTAGCGACACTATGCGGCGGGAATATTTCAATTTTTTAAATTTTTTTGTCATTTCTCTTGGTACGATGGTGGTACCCTCCCCCCAAATAGTTATAAACCTTCCTAGGACCTATGAGAATCTACCCTGTTAAGGAGAACCAGATCGGTTAAGCGGTTGACGAGATCCTTCGGTACAGACACACAGATACAGAGACTCCTTTACAGGGTAGCTTCTCATAGGTCTCCCGATCTCAAGTGCCCCTAGAGGCCTCTAGGGGGCGTAACCGCTAGTATGGATATAGATTAATATTATGTTTGTATAAATATGAAGCATGGCGTTCAATAATCAATTATCAGGGGGCGATAAAATTTAAATTTGATTGGTTTTTAATGAATTGGCATGAGAAATTTTACAAGCGCTACATAGATTTTATATAATGAGAAGGCTGTGTAAGTCGGGAGGGAGGAGACATTGGACTGTAAAAAAAACTAGTCCCCTAAGATTAAAACTACGTCCTTTGCTTAAAAAGTTGCGGATTTTCATTAAAATTTTATTGGTCCTGGCTTTTACACATATATTTTTAATCAAAAGAAGGGTAATTTTGCTTAATTAAGGGTAATTATCGCCCTATGTTTTATCCCTTAAGACCACAAGTAAAACCTAATAAATAAAAGGACGTGGAAAATTAATTTAAGGGTGGCATGTCTTCTAGATAACTCTATTTCTATAACACACAAATTGTAACTTAATTCAATTGATTGACTTTCACTAACATCCTCATAATAAAGTAAAAGGATCTCTATTTGTGTGTGTGTACCGAAAGATCACGCTAACCACTGAACCGATATGGTTCAGCTTTGCAGTGATGCTTCTCATAGGTCCAGGGAAAGTTATAACTATTTTGGGGGTGATTACCACCAACACTCTCTCAAGAGAAATCGAAAAATTTACAACCTCTAAAACTAAACCTAGTGGGCGAAAACAGTAAAAGTGTCTGACCATGACGTCAGAAAAAATTAACAATTAAC
Source organism: Acartia tonsa (assembly GCF_053477335.1). Taxonomy (NCBI): domain Eukaryota; kingdom Metazoa; phylum Arthropoda; class Copepoda; order Calanoida; family Acartiidae; genus Acartia; species Acartia tonsa. The sequence goes on from NC_137261.1 coordinate 52,463,134, forward strand.
CAATAAGAAGCCAGTATTCACTGTGGTAAAATATATAGCGGCCTCTCATTGGTTAATTTTTTCTGACGTCATAGTCAGACACTTTTACTGTTTTCCTAGTGGGCGGTCAAATTCATCAACCAACCAAACCTCTTTAAGTGCCCTAGAGGCGTATTCGATAGTATACTATAAAAGAAAAGGAGGGGAATGACAATACTGCTTTTGAACAAAACAAATGAACATGAAAAAAATCCAAAATAGTACGACATCGCGTCTCCATATCGTAGACAGTGCAGTGTTTAGAAAACACCTTCATAAATGTTGACGCTATAGTTACCAAAATATTTGTCTATAAGACAGCGTCGTTACAATATCTGTAACTGCTCCAATTATTAGCTGGAGATTTGATCTGTGTGTAACACTTGCCTCCCCGGCCCCCGGCCGGGTTGGCAGCACGACTTATAGGTAGTATTTTTAGTTATTGGTTAACTTAATCACATTATTAGAACTACTTATAATATATTTCAAAATAATAATCAAATGTTTTCTTTTTAAAGCAGTAATAATTAAAATCTAGAATACTTTTCATATAATATTAACAAATATATGTGATAATTTTGAAGAACATAATTTAAAAAGCTTCACGTTAGAGGCACCTAGCGCCTAAATTTAAAACTATATATTTAATTTTTGTCGAAATATCAACTTTCTTAGCCTAAAGGTTTTTCGTTACATTATTATTTTTTAATTCCAAAATACATAGTAGAACGATGTATTTCTGTCTCTTCTGAAGCTTAAAATCTTGATAACCGCTGAACCGATTGGGCTCTTCTCTTCAAGTTGCAGCAGCTGACAGAAAAACATTCAATTAAAGAGATTGTGAAAATAAAGTTATTCCTCTTATTTTCAAGCCATAACATTTTAACTGCCATAATATCTGAAAGATAAAGTAAAACGACCCCTTTTAAACTCCTTTTTAAAGCGAAGTTTTTCTATAATTAGGGTGGGTCCGGCCGTCTGGAACGGTTAGCTCTTTTTGTTAAATTAGATATGTTAAAATTGTTCTGTCGATAAAAACTTTACATGTTGATTCCTTAAACAGTTAGGTACGATTTAAAAAGCGTAGCAACTCCAAATATAATCGTTAACAGAACGTCTATTTAAAAAATGCTGCTTTTAACCTTTTTAACGACAATCTTTTTTGTGATATAGTTATCCTATTCATCTGATTTTTTTATTACTGATTCCTATTCCAAGGCAAAATGTTATAAGCGAAGCATTTTTATATTCAAGTCCTAAAAATGAAAGTAAGTCCTCAAACAATATTCTGTAATTAATTCAGTTTTGCAACAAATTTACTTACATGTTATATTCTTTTTTTTCAATTCTGACACTCTTCAAGTGTTAATGTTCGTTTTTCCTACCATTTCAGAGCTTTGCTTTCATGGATGTTGTCATCCTTGTTCTTTTCATGGTTTTCGGGGGTTATTACGTCATGAATACACTTATTTCTGTGCACGCGCACCGACAGTGTTACTAACAAAGGGGAACGATGTTTGTCTCTTCGCTAGTTAAGATTACCATTATGCTACATATGTAAAAAGATGTTAACGAACAATACAGAGATATCGTTCTATATTTATTTCTAGAGTTGGCAATCCGAATCCGAATCCGAAATCCGGGATCCGCCCAATTTTTGGTCAATTTTGGAATTCGAATCCGGAATCCGTTTTTTAATAGCGGGGATTCATAATTGGTAGGCTAAAATTAGCGGCTTGAGTTTTTTCTTTCATTTCCCCGTTTTAAAGGCAAAGATTATCATAATTTTATATATCTTTTAAAATCTGGTTCGATTCTCTGAAGTGAATTATAGAGACCACCAAAAACATTAATTTTTAATGTAGCACTTTTTAATAAAAGCCTTTTAAAATATTGCTAGAATCCGGAATCCGCCAAAAATAAGAATCCGGAATCCGCGAGAATAATGTCTATTGTTTAAAGAGAGTGTTAAAATAAAAGGCAGCATATTTGTTGTAATTCTATGATTGTTTTTTTACGCGAATTTTTCTATATTAAAGGTTCTGTCCGTCCGAACTTTCCATTTTTATAGTTCTAATAATTTGTTTAGGCATGTCTGAATAGTCTAATGTTTACATGGTGATTCCTGAAGATGATTTAAGTCCCTCCCCAAATTATGATGTCATAAGATATAATAGCCAATGAGAGGCCAGTATACACTGTAATTAACTAGTGGTAAAATTTATGCTGGCCTCTTATTTGTTATTCTATCGTATGACGTCATAATCTGTGGAGAGAATTTAATCATCTTCGTGATTCCTGTACGAGAAAGCATAGCAATTCTAAGAACTATACCAAAATGTCAGTTTTTGATTATGCATATTAAACAACTTTTTTTCAGTTTTTTTTTATACGATCAAATTATCCTATCCTTCTAATTTTTTGAATATTGATTAATTAGAAAATATGCGGCAAAATATAGGAAAGTCTTTTGAAAAATGTCCAACAAACCGACGGACAAAGTAAATTAAATAATGAACTTCCATTGGCTAAAGAAATCTTAACAAAAAACCTTAGCTGTCTACCTTAAATAGTGGCTGAGATATCACATTATACTTCTTAGCATTACGTTCGGACGGACATCCTTATAACAAAGTAACAGAATGTCTGTATGTGTGTACTATCAGCTGAACCTAGATGGTTCTCCTTTACAGGGTATAACAGAATGTCTGTCTGAGTGTACTATCAGCTGAACCTAGATGGTTCTCCTTTCCAGGGTAGCTTTTCAAAGGTCAAAGGAAGGTTTTTAATAATTTTGGGGAGGGTAACATCATCAACAAAGAGAAATTGCCCAAAGAAAAAATTCCCCCCCTCCCCACCAAATTATAAGGCCTCTAGGGGCGTAGCCACTTGTAAAGTAGCAATGTGTTGTATTTTATCTTTGCTTATACAAGTGTTCAAAAAAATGCAAAGAAGTATCCACCGTTTTTTTTACAGGGATGAAGGAAAAATTAGTAGTTTAGAATGTTTACTAATACGTTAATTTAAAATTTTTATGTACTTTTACATATATATAATGTAGAAATGAACAGTATTCTTACATTTAGCTAATAACTATTGTCTTAAAAAGGAGTAATTTTTTTTTCTCATCATTGTGTGGCTTTCATTAATTTATCATCCGTTGTCTTATCCCTTAAAATCTCTGATTTTTATGTATGTTGGTCAAAGTATTTGTGTGTAAATGAGAAAGGTAACGGTTCAGATTCTCTAGACTAGTACAGAGTGCTTCATTCTTATATTCTTCAGAGACAATATCCCTCAACACTAATTCAAGCTTTCTCCCCCCCCCCCCCTTCTCAACCCAAATACGGAAAAAATAACCTAAAAGCAACCCGAGAGCAATGTGAAGCTTCCCTTAAATGGATAGATCAATATGTCTATTAGAATAAAAGTCTATGATTTCATTTACTTTCATTTTAGATTTTTTTTATGTTTTCATAAAGCGGAAAAGGGAGGGGGGCCGGGGGGTTGGACTATAGTGATAGCCATATTTGTTTGACATTGCGCGACGTCTTCAGGACACTGTATACACATATTTTCTTTAGACTATATAGTTCAGCTTAGAACCAACATTCCTTTAAAACCCCCACTGCCCCACCCACCTCCTTCCTTCCGAAGGAAGGGGGTCAATGCATTGGCTTGAAGAGGAAGAGGTAGGGGGGGGGGGGCGGAGTCATAAAAGAGGGCCAAAAAAGGAAAAGAAAGTGGGGAAATATACTTTATTTAGCTATAAACATCAAAAAGGGGGAGGGTAGATAAGTTTCTCACGGCCCCTTGTGTGTATATAGTTTATATGAGAAATAAAAGTAAAGGTGTGTGAGAGAGAGAGAGAGAGAGAGAGAGAGAGAGAGAGAGAGAGAGAGAGAGAGAGAGAGGAACCAGGAAGTATCGGAGTCATAAAGTAGCTGATTATATACATATATACTAGCATATACAGTGGCGAATAAAAAAAGAGGGAAAAAGGGAAATTTTTATCACATCACCCCTCAATTCAAATTAAATTTTTATTCCACTAATATTTTTTCCTAATTATGTATTATCCATTTAAAAAATCCTTACACTAAAAGTAGCAGGATCTGTGTCTGTTTGTCTAGGATCTTGCTAACAGCTTGATATGGTTTTCCTTTAAAGTGAAGCTTCTTATAGGTTCAAGAAAGCTTTATAACAATTTAGGGGGAGCATACCACCACACTTTTAAAAAAAACGCCCCTATAAAAAAATAACCCCCTCCACCAAAATTTTTTCATACTTTGTCATTTAAAAACTAAAATTGAAAATAAGTGGTTGAATCCCTCCCTCCCTTTATCAAACAGCTAAAGTGCCCCTAGTTGCCTCTAGGGGCGCATTCTCTTGTTTGGGTGAAGCAAAGAAAATTATCTTGGTCGTTTCACAACGGAGTGTGTATGGCACTTCAGAAATCTCTAGCAGCGCACGCCATGTGCCTCCAAAGGAGAAATTAATAAGTGAGGCGGGGGGCAAGAATAAAGTGGAGGGGAGTATGATCGGGAGAGCGGGGAGTGTAAAGAGAAGCGCGGTGGAGTATGGGGGAGTGTAAAGAGAAGCGCGGGGGAGGATGGGGAAGAAAGATGGAAAGCGTTGATATCTCCGGAGCTCTGCAGAGTTAACTTTGCGGCGCAGAACAAGTGACACATCTATACAAGCACAGCAATATTACTAAGAACTTTTTTTAGTGCTTTTTGTATAACATACATTTTGAATATCAAAAACTCAAATTATTTCATTAAGGTAGGTTAGAAAAGTTTTATTACATTCTCTTATCCATTTTCAATAAAAATATTTAGGTTTTTAATTATCATGATTTACCCTCTACAATTGTATATTATTACATTATATATATTTTGTGTAAAATTTTATAAAAAGGAAAGAATAATCCATATTTTTCCTTAAGAAACTAGAAAACTATATCCAATAGTAACATAGGTCAAGCCAATATACAATATGAATATACTTAAGAATAAGATACAGTAAAGCATAATACAGTAATACAATAAGAGCTAAGACTGGAATGCACAAATAAAAATAGGATGGTTGTTAGTTAAGGGTCTGTTTTTATACAGTACATACGGCGTTTTCTTGAGGTTAAATTGAGGTTTCTTACTAATACTATAATGTATAAAACAAAGAGATTTTTTTAACCAAAATTAATAAACCTTTTAGAGGCATTATTCTGATGTTTTTTTTTTGCTTTTGTACTTTTAAAACTTGCATACAATCTGAATCTACTGAGTATCTGTCACCAAAAATAGTTGCATGATTTTCAATGCCTAACTATTCCTAGGCCTTTGTTCCCCTATTTCTATCCCTCTTTCTTTCCCTTTTTAAGCAAATTTACAGCCCTTTCTCCTGCTAAGCCAGAAAGTTTGAAACTTTTATTAGAAAAGTTGTAACAAATAAAAAGGAAATAATAATATTTTCTGGTTTATATTATGAGTATTATATTATTGTACATTTTCACAAGTTTTTTATTTTATTTTCCTGTTTAAAACAATATTTTAAGTAGCGAAGCTTTTCAATATTCGTATTGTCCGTGTGTATTTCCGTCATTAAGTCTGTCTGAAACGTTTCGGGGAAAAAGATTTTCTCGGCACCTATTTAAAATACACGACTAAAATTTCATGTTTACAAAAAGTAAACAACAGCCATGGCAGTCCGACTGCTCTTGTTTTTTACAATGGATTTCCACATATCTTTGGCGTTTTTGGCCCTATTTTAATTTTTTTTGGTGAATAGCGTCAAAACAAAATGAATCTTAGAGATTTTTTTTTTACAAAATTAAATTTCCAAATTAATAAACAAAAACTCTTTATGTTTCTTTTGGTATTTCTATGCTTTGCTACTTTTGAATGTTGTCATCATCGTTTCTTTAAAAAATTGAAACTAGTTGATAATTGTGCGTTTTATTTGATTAAATACTTAACTGTAATATCAAGAAAAAGCATAGAACATCTACAATTTGATGGCGATTTTTCTTCGTTTTTTTCCAGGGTGGCAGGAAGGGAACATTGGATTGTAAATTAAACTGGTTCACAAAAGTTATCTAATACATTAAATTTAAAACTTTGGGAAGAAAACAGTAAAAGTGTCGAACTATGACGTCAGAAAAAATTAACAATTAACCAATGAGAGGCCGCTATATATTTTACCATTGCATTGTGTATACTGGCTTCTCATTGGTTAATTGCTAATTTTTTCTGACGTCATAGTTCGACACTTTTACTGTTTTCCTTTGGGAACTTTTATTAGAACTTGATTAGGTGGTGCAAACCAACAGTGTCCAACAATCTCTACACAGGGGGCACTTTACAACACAATTGTTGCATTTTATTGTCCACTGATGTCTTATCCCCAAAACTCCCTGGTTATTTCTCCACGCATCCCTAACTTTCTCTGCAATTTTGCTTCAATTTTTGTAGCAGAAATTTCACGCCAACAGATCTGAGTTGGTTTATTTGCTGTTTTCAGTTCAGAGTTTACTTAATCAACAAGTTTCCGCGGATAGTGAAATGAAAAAAAGAGTTAAGTTAAAACCTGTTTTGTTAATGCCGAGGGGCCGAAGGCCCGGGATTACAAAACTGGTAATAATTTTATGATTTTTATTTTAATATTCGATTCTATACATGATATTTCATTATAGCTGCGGACTGGTTCTAATCCAGCGGATATTAATCAGTTTCGAAGCCATACTGGAAAAGTTTTGAATAAAACTATCTTTAAGATCATCATTAAATCTTTATATTTCTAAAACAAATTTAATCCTTTATTCCTTTTTATTCGACATGAACTTTAAGACAAAGAATTAGAAAGCTTAACACTTCAATGATACATACATTATATATACTTCTATAGTGCAATTACAATTATCTTGCTGCAACTAGATTAATTCAATCTAATTTTAGGATCACATTATTAAAATTTATTAATAACTTTAAAAACATTTTTTTAAAAATTCGCTCAGCATCTAGGTGAGGACTGACAGTCAAATAGACGAAAACCGTCCCCAAAACTTTAATTTAGAATTACACGTAGTAGCCTAAAACCATGGTGGGACCAATGTGAAGCTCAATCTGTTAAGTAATTAGCTAGCAATATCTTAACGGAAAATCCTTACTACTTTATATAAATGGATTTACTTATTTATTGTATTTGAATGACTATTAATCTATAGATTGAAAATTAGTTTTTGCTCTATATGCAAATTTTTGATTTGATATTTGATTTCCGAAATCTCAGGGGACCAAGAGACATTATACTGTAATACCCAAAGTTTTATAAACATGATCTCTCATTTGTTGGCTTCAAAACTTGTACAAACCTGTTCTACTAATGATTTTAATCTACAGAAGTGGTAATTTTGTATATTATAATTAGTGGGTGGCAATTAATTTATCATCCATTGTCTTATCCTTTAAAATTATAAGAGATTGTGCCAGGGAGGGAGGGGACATTGAGCTGTATAATACACTAGTCCCCAAAGTCTAATAATAACGTTGGGGACTCATACTAAAATTTGATTGGTTGGTTGGTTCATTTAGTTGAGTGTTCAAATGTTTCAACCACTTTTTATATCTACATGAAGGGTAATTTTGTGTATCATCATTGGGGATGTTTTACATTAATTTATTGTCTTATCCCTCTAGATCCTTGGAGATTCTGCTCTGTTTTTGCCAGGCTAATGATTTGCAGGCAGCTGAAATGTGCAACAATATTTAAACCAATCATGCATAAAAAAGATTAGCAGGAAAACTAAGACAATGGAAATTAATGTAAAGTCCCCAAAGTTGCGTAGGCATCATATCTATAAAACTTTGGGGACTAGCAAATTTATAAGTCTATGAGATGTTTTTTTTCAACTTTTACGCTTTTTATAAACATATATTTGCAAATTTTAAATGTTTTTAAGTAGTAATTCTTAAAAGAATTAATCCGCGATAATCTGGGTGGAAAAAAACTGTATTCTAATTGATAATAAATATTATTTTTTAATTAGGATTTAGAATTTATTTATGTTTTTTTTGCCGTGGTATATAATTACGGTTTTCAATTGCAAAAAAATATATATATTTCAAACGATTTTTCCTTATAACAAAGAATTTTAGTATTTCTGTTTATTTTCATATTGAAATAATCTATTTGTTAATTAATGGACAGAAGAACGTACAGGATAACTTTAAAATGCTTCTTTAACGGGAAAATGCCTTTTAAATTTGAACTTTGTATGATAGTAGTGGTTAAACTATTGTCATGCCTTCTTAACTAAGTGTGATTTCTTTAGTTATTAAATTATATATAATCACATTTCTGTTATAGGTTTAGATAGCTTATAACATTTTAAAAAGAGAAGCTTATCTATAATTTGGTTCGGTCCGTATGTCCGTCTAGAACAGATAGCTTTTTTCGTTAATTTAGGCATGTTAGAATCTCAAACTTTGCATGGTGATACCTGTAGTAGTTAGGTACGATTTAGAAGGCGAAGCAACTCTACAATAGCTACAAGAATATCCCTACGTCCATTTTAAACATGTTGATTTAGTTCTGACCCTCTACAAGTGTTAATGTTCATTTTTCCAACAGATTCCGAGGTTCGATTTTATGGATGTTGTCATCCTTGTTTTTATATCACTTTTGTAAGTGATGAAGTGTGAAGAAGAATGATATCCATCTCCCCAGTGCAGGGATATCAAGGGATAAGACAATGGACTAGAAATTATTGTACACCCTTAAATATGTTAAACAAAATTAAAATTAAAGTTCCTGATATTTTTAAGCCAACGAATAATGTATAAAACTGTGGGAACCAGTAATTTTATTCCATTGCCCCCCTCCCTCCCTGAGAAGACAGATATCCATCTATCACAAAATCTATCCATCATATATTGGTGTCTTTTTCTTCCGGAGAATTACAAAAAAATATTTTTTATTTTTCTATATTTAAAAAAAAACATGGATCTTAAAGGATAAGACAATAGAGACAAAGATCAAATTGTGTCAAAAATGGTCAATGTGACGTCATAAAAATGAGGGAGATGAGAGGAGAAGTGGGAAAGAAAACCCCTAAAAAAGAGATGGATAATCCCTCATTTTTATGACGTAACATGGAACATTTTTGACACAATTTGGTCTTTGTCTCAATAGACGATAACTTGATGTACAGTACATCTTTAATGATGACAAACAAAATTACCCTAGATTAAAATTAATGGATAAAAAGTTTGGACACTGCTAGTTTAATGTTATAATACGGAAGTGATCACACTCCTCAACTATCAAGATAACACAGTTATAGCTTGAAAACAAAGGAATTCTTTTTTAAAAAAATAACAGCTCAATTGTTTTTTTTTCTCTTTTTTGTGTTAAATATGATTTACACCATTTTCACTGTATTTTAATGTAAATTTTTGGAAATAAAAATACTTTAAAATAAAGGCTTAGCAGCCAACAAAAAAATGGAAATTAGCCGCCGCAACGAAATGCATTCAACATGGTTATTCAATCCACCATCTTAATAAATTTAAATAGCTGTAAAATAGCGGATTTTTGGCGGCTAAAATGCGGCTACCATACCTTGCCAACAAAAGTCCAGACAGGAACTTTGAAGTTGTCAATCGGAAGAATGTTATTATTATTCAAATCAGAAATATTATACAAATATAGATATTGAAAATATTGAGAAAATTGACGAACTTGTACTTCGGCGAATTTACAAAATATAAAAATGAAGAATTTTTATTTTATAGACAAAAACAAGGATAGTTTTGCCGAAAATATCCTGGGAGGGAGGGGCCATTGGATCGTAAATCATACTGGATCCCAAAGTTTTATAACCACGTTATCTTGTTCATAATCATAATAAGTACAAAAAATATGAGTACTTAAATTTTATTAGATTTTAATTGGTGGGTTCAAAACATGTAGTATCCAAACTTTTAACTTTTACTCTACAAAAGGGATTATTCTGTTTATCATCATTGGGGATGTATATCAATATATCGTCTATTGTCTTATCACTTAAGATACCTGGATATTTTCATTAGAATTAATTAACTTTGTCTATCGAAATCAGTAAGACAGACGTACGTCCATACAATATATATTTATAGAGTAGCTACGGCACTAACAAAGAAACAACAGTAAATACTAAATATAGACACGATTGTTTATAAAAATTATGCTTATCTGATTACATTTATTTTGTAAACTTTTATAAAACAATGCCATGTTCTCGCCCACAAAATAGGAATTGCAGAAAAATTTAATTTTGAAACTCTAAGCTTTTTTAGATTTAAGGTCTTGTTATAGCCCGTCAGTTCGTCCGTAACGGATAGCACTGGTCGTTAAAATTTACTAGGCATTTATTTCAAACTTTGCATGGTTATTAATATTCTAAATATTTTTTGTATATTGATTCCTATAATGATTAATCACAACTTTTTTGCGATGCATCTTTATGATCAGTAAGATTATTTTTGAGACATTTTAAAAGCAATCTTTTTTGATAATGCATAATAACCAATCCTTTAAAAACTAACAAAAATATCATAAATAGGAAAATATTCTCATGCTAATTTCTCAACTTTTTACGCAAAAGAAATTCTTGGAATATGATGAAAGACTCCAAGTAAAAATAATGCTTAATTTTTCATATGAAAAATTGGTGAACAAGGATGACAACATCCAAAAGCAGGAAAACATAGGAAAAAAAGATAGATTAGTATCTTCACACAAAAAATAGAAATCAACTTTTTGGTTAGAGAGACAAAGTATTATATACATAGATTTTCATTGATCACGGGATCTTCGAAATAAAATTAAGAAGTCTATTTCTAAAATCAGCCAAGTAAATCATATTTCGATTGGATTGTACAAACTTTTCCACCAATAATTTAGATCTACTGAAGAAGTAGTTTTGATTATTCTACCTGGGGGGTGTAAAGTATATCAATTTATACCAATGTCTTATCCTTAAGACCCTTGGCTATATAGTAGCTTCGCTACTAAAAAGCACAGTAATGCACAATATGCGCTTTTTGCAGGCCAAAATCACAGGCTTTCTTTTTCACAAGATATTTGGCATAGCATACTTTTACTCTGGCGGCTGGTTCATTAATACACTTCAGAGATAAGACAATGGACAATAAATAAAAATATTAATTAAGTTTGATATTACCCAGTCAAGACATAATAAAAGTCCTCATATTTTGTAAGCCAACGAATGACCGAAATTGTCATTTATAATACATTGGGGACTAGTATGATTTTAGTCCAATGTATGTATGTATGGGGAGAAGATTATGGCTCTCAATTAAAAATACTTCTAAACCATCTTAATTATAATTTAAAAATCTTAATATCAAATTCCTAATGAACTAGACTGCTTAAAGTTTCTGTGGGAGTTTTGCTAAAGACAAATGGATTATTGTATTGGTGTATCATCTGGCTACAACTAGTGTTTATACATTTCAACATAAAAGAATACACTTTGAAAAATAGCGAAAAATTAATCACATATTTAACTCAATAATATCTTTCTTTTACTTAATTAAAAACATATTCCATAATAATTTTTTTGTAACTTTACAAAGTGTATAATAAATCAGCCATGTGACGTCATAAAAATGAGGGATTATCCATAATTTTTCATGGTTTTCTTTTCCACTTCTCTTCTCATCTCCCTCATTTTATGACGTCATATGGCTAATTTTTGAGACACTTTATATAGTTAAAGTTTTCCCAAAACTACCTGACACTCTTTTTTATTACTTAGGGAAAATTTTAGCTGTTGTACAGAAACGTCAATTACAGTTACAATTAACACCATAGTGGTGGTCATAGAGTCTTTCTAATTTTCTCCTTACCAAGGTTGTGTATCAAAGGGGGATTTATTGGCAAGCCACGCGCAACCCGGAAGGGAGAGGATATTGGAATTTAGTTTATACCCTGGGTCCCCTAAGTTTTATAAATACGTCATACACCTTAGGTACTTGATTCAATGATTATATGGAACAAACTTTAAGTGTCTAAAATTTTCCACCAATAATTTCATTTACAAAGATTATATTGACTAATAGGAGTAAGGGGACATTGGTTGGCACCCAAAGTTTTATCACTACGTTTTTTATTCTTATTTATAAAATTATGAGTACTTTTATTGATTTGCGATTGGTTGTTTTCAAAATACTTCAATCTTTTCAACCAATAATTGTGATCTTCAGTAGAGTACATTTGGTTTATCATCACTGGAAAAGTTCATAATTGTCTTATCCCTTAAGATCTATATAGACTGCCAGTATATATAACCTTACTTGCTTCGACGGTAGAGTTATTTCCGCTTATAAATGTTTATATTGGCATTTCTCTAACTGTCTTAGTTAACCACATTCCAGAGATCTTAAGGGATAAGACAATTAGATTAATTTACTTCCTCAATGATTATAAACATAATAACCCCTTCTGTTGATTAAAATAATTGGTTAAAAGTTTGGAACTAACCTATAAAACTTACCAGTAAAATGTCCCCTCGCTCCCTGGAACAAATTCTTATAGGAAATTAATTTGTTAAAGGGAAGAAAAGATTAAATATTAATACCCTAGGAAGTAGTTAATGTCTTAATATCAATCAGTGTTTAATATCTTAATTTATTTAAGTCAGGGATCATAGGGGATAAGGTAATGGATAATGAATTGATAAACAAAATTACCCCTTCTGTAGATTAAGGGTTGTATAAACCAATAAGATTTAAGAAAAAGTTCAAAAATTTTCATGCTTTTTAAGACTTTAGGGACCAGTATAATTTACAGTCCAATGTCCCCTTCAAGAAATTTTAATTGCTTTACTTTCTTTTTCATTAACATACTATTAAAAGTAATACAACCCATAATAAAATGGTTTAATTTTGTTTTATTATCCGGTTTTTTAATAACTTTCTTAAATTCTTTTCAATTAGTTTTCTAAAAAATTTCCCCCAAATTGGATGTCGTCAAAAGTGGTTGACATAAACATTAAACATATGTCATAAAAAAGTAAATCATATGAGAGAGAGGAACTCAGGGATTTTAAGGGATAAGACAATTGATGAAAAATCTACAAACATCCTCATTAATTATAAACAAAATTACCCCTCCTTATATTTGAATTATTGGAAAAAATGTTTGGACAATAATAGTTAGAACCAAATAATGAGAATTTAATGAGAAAAATGTATTGATAAAACTTTGGGGACCACTGTAATTATTAATCCAATATCCCCTCCCCGCCCTGGGGAAACCACTATTTCTCTTGACTTTTGAACCCTTGTTTAATGGCTGGATTAATTAAAATTAATGGCTGTTTTAAACAATAGTCTCCTCCGGAAATGAGGGCCCTTTAATAAAACAAGGATGACAACATCCTTAATGAGCGAGGCTTTAAAATCAGACAATTGGACATCAACACTTGTAGAGTGTCAAGACTTAATATTAATTTATGATTGTAAAAAAAATTGTATATACATTTATTCGTTTAAGGACATACTTACAATTTTAGGATTTGAATAAACTTTGCATCAAATATTATACCATGTTGTCCTAGGATTTACTATCATAAATTTGCTACGTCTTAAAACTGTATCTATCTGCTAAAAGAACCATTATGCAAAGTTTGAAAACTATAGGACAATGCAAACATGCTTTAACTTAAACGATAAAAGTTATACGTCATAAACGAACAAACCCTGGCTAAAAAAAGCTTCGCTTTTAAAAGGTGAGGTGTAAAAAAAAGAAAAGATAATGAGATAAAAGAAATACCCCAAAAAATCAATTTTCCCACTGCAACAATAAATGTATGTAGTTTGAAACAATAAAACTCAATTTTCTCCTTTGTCTTTTCTATGTTTGATTAAATTTCAATTGTATTTTTTTCTCCCCAAAAACATTGCCTTTTAAAATTACAAAAAAAGGATTAGACAATGGATGATAAATTAATGTTCATACCCAATTATGATCTTCAAAATTATTTACATGGAAATCTTTGATGAAAATATTTTAACACTCTTTAACTTTGGGTACCAGTACAATTTACTCTCCATGAATACAAGAATATTTTGGGGGATTTTAATTTGTATTTTTATCAAAATAAGACAGAAAATGCAAATGTGTAAAAAAAATGAAATATTATTAGACGTAAACAAATGAAGTGCCAACCCTTTTACAAATAGAGATTTAAAATAAAGTTAATAGATTTTGATGCACACTCAATTATGTACATACTACCCATTCCAGATTTAATAAAGGAAAATTTCCCAAGTTTTTAATTCATCGAATTAGAGAACGTGTATTTAAATCTTTGGATCCACGTAAATTTACAGTCCAATGTCTCCTCGCTTCTTAGATTTAATTGTGATAAACCCTCTATTTTTGTACCTCTTAAATATGGAATCAAGCTGGCTCTATGAATATTGAATATCTATACAGGGATCTTAAGGAATAAGACAATTTATATACATCCCCAATGATAATAAACAAAATGTATTACTACTTCTGTAGATTAAATTATTTGTTGAAAAGTTTCGTATCACCTAGTCAAAATATATGAATTGTACCTAAAGTTTTTAAAGCCAACTCGGTTATAAAACTTTGGGTACCAGTGTCCAATGTCCCCTCACTTCCCTGATATATTTCCAACTCTGCGGGTCATTTATTTCACCCCATCCGTCCCGTCACCCCACTAACCAGTGAAAACTTTTTGACGTTTGTGCAAAAAAGGTTTTGATTAAATACACCGCGCTAAATATTTATGCAAATTTATTTAACCCCCCGTGCTAGCTTCTATAACAGGATGGCAGGAAAATTCAGGGTCCAATTTTGTACTGAATATATTTTGTACAAATATTAGAAAGGTTTATTTACAAAAATGTACAAAGCAAAGATGTTTTTAGAGCTTTTAACTAATATGAGCAGTACTCTTGTACTTTTGTATATTCTTGGAATACTTGTTATCTGTCATCATATTGCAAGATTTATTTATGGATGTGCAAATATTATTGCAACTGAAGAGTTATTATTATTTTGCATCAAGGCTTTTCGGTTCCATTGGAATTCAGTCCACACGGGATTCAACCCACGGAATTCAGCCCAGCGGGATTCAACCCAACGGTATTCAGCACACACGGGATTCAACCCACGGAATTCAGCCCACACGGAATTCAGCCCACATGGGACTCAACCCACGGAAATCAGTCCATATGGGACTCAACCCACGGAATTCAGTCCATACGGGACTCAACCCACGGAATTCAGTCCATACGGGACTCAACCCATGGAATTCAGTCCATACGGGACTCAACCCATGGAATTCAGTCCACACGGGATTCAACCCATTATATATCTAAAATTACCAGTTTTCAAAAATATTTTTTTTTAAATTTGAGATTCAACCCAACGGTATTCAGCCCACACGGGATTCAACCCACGGAATTCAGCCCACACGGAATTCAGCCCACATGGGACTCAACCCACGGAATTCAGTCCATATGGGACTCAACCCACGGAATTCAGTCCATACAGGACTCAACCCACGGAATTCAGTCCATACGGGACTCAACCCATGGGATTCAACCCATTATATATCTAAAATTACCAGTTTTCAAAAATATTTTTTTTTAAATTTGAGAACTAAATTTTTAAGAAAATAAAAAAAAAAGTTATGAAAAAAGTTTATGTAAATTTTTTTTATTGTAGAAATTATTTTAAGTAGGTATAAAATATGCTTTTTAAAAAAATTTGAGAAAAAAGAATTATTTTCTCAAAATTTGTTTCTCAAATTTAAAAAAAAATATCTGTTTTTAAAACTGAGAATTCAGTCCACACGGAATTCAACCCAATATATATATAAAATTCTCAGTTTTAAAAACAAATAATTTTTTTTTCAAATTTGAGAAACAAATTTTTAGAAAATAATTCTTTTTTCTCAAATTTTTTTATAAAGCATATTTTATAAAATAAATTCTACAATAAAAAAATTTACATAAACTTTTTTCAAAACTTTTTAAAAAAATATTCTAAAAATTTTTTGCTCAAATTTAAAAAAAAAATATTTTTTTTCAAACTGGTAATTTTACATATATAATGGGTTGAATCCCGCGTGGACTGAATTCCGTGGGTTGAGTCCCGTATGGACTGAATTCCGTGGGTTGAGTCCCGTATGGACTGAATTCCGTGGGTTGAGTCCCGTATGGACTGAATTCTGTGGGTTGAGTCCCGTATGGACTGAATACCGTGGGTTGAATCCCGTGTGGGCTGAATACCATGGGTTGAATCCCGTGTGGGCTGAATACCGTTGGGTTGAATCCCGCTGGGCTGAATTCCGTGGGTTGAATCCCGTGTGGGCTGAATTCCAATGGAACCAGGCTTTTCATTAATTTTACTTGTATGTCTATGGGTTTTATTGGGGATAATTTAATGTATATCCCTAATGATGATAATCAATTATACCCCTTTTTTTAATAAAGATATTTGGTTGATAAGTTTAGTTAGGTTTGGCCCAAGCAATTAAGAATTTTTAAAAGTACATGAAATTTTTGAGAACTTGACTAAAATTTTGGGTAACATTAAAGTTTAAATCCAATATCCCTGGCTTTATGCTTGTGGATTAGCCTGACCCGTCAGAAATTATCTATATCTGACATTCATTTTAATATTTATCAATTTTTTGCTAATCTAATTTTCTTGTTCATTTACTAATATCCATTTATTATACATTATTGGTCAGGTAAATCTTAACACTGAAATTCCATCTCTAACGGCATCTAATTAAATTAAGTTCATCCAAGGAGGACAGACGAATGGATAGACAGACAGACAGACAATACTCAATTTTTTCTTTCTAAAAAATACACGTTTTTGATAAGAACATAAAGGAAGCATAAACAAAAATATTGGTTTAGTTTCCAAAACCACAAATTTTGTGTCTTTTTTTCAATTTACTGTTGTACGAAGATTAATAGTAACACGATGCAATAATTGGTAAATAAAAATAGAAATTTGTCTCGCTAAGATAATTTGGGCCATGCCAGCAAAACAATAAATATCAACAGGGTGATCACAAACTTTTTTTGATGTTTAAAAACTATTAAAAAACAAATATGTATATTACCAATTTGAGACTATATTTTTAAGTGTTGTTAATTAATCTACCCAAACCTTTGTAATTTAAATTTAGAGATGTGGTAATTTTGTTTGTCATCAATGGGATGTAGACTAATTTATCGTTCATTGTCTTTTCCCCTTAGATAAATACCTACATTAAAGTCCTTTTAACAATTAAAAGTTTTCAATTTGTTTGGTGGACACCCTGTATAAAAAAAGGTAGAAAGTCAACTAAAAAGCAGTTAGAAATAAATTTGTCACGCGTTGAGCATTAAATGAATTCCTTATTTTAACAAAAAAAAGTAGTACTTATAATGACATATATCAAGTAGTCTGAGAATGTATACAAGTTTAAAAGTACAAGGACAAATAACCTCTAAATACTGCTTATAAAATATGATCTAATATTTTTTAGAATGTTAGCTGGAGAAAATTTTCTAAGTACAAATATAAATATTGTACAAAATCGGACCCTGAATTAGCCTGTCATCTTGCTTATAATGCTTTTACTCTTCACTAATAACTATTATTTTTACACTTTTTTTCAAAATTATTTAAGTTTAATTTATTTGACATATTATATTTTGCAAAATTCGTTGCAAAAGATTTATCAAATTTAAAAGAATATCTTTCAATATATTTTTGTTTAAAGAATGATTAAAATTTTAAATTTATAAATTTACCCTTTCTGTAAATTAAAATCAATGTTGGATAAGTTGGAAAACCGAAGGCCTTTGCAAAATAATCAAGATCCCAACATTTTTATCTGGCGAATGAGAGATCTTGTTCTAAAACTTTGTGGACTAGTATAATTTCTGGTAATATTTAAGTACTTCTTGATCTAAAAAAAACAATTAATTTCTCTTTTTAAAATTACTGTTAAGAATTTTATAAATTTATGATTTATAACAACACAGGGAGGGACAACTATTGGACTATAAATTACACAGGTACCCAATGTTTTATAAATACACATTGATTGGTTTAAAATCTTTAGGTACTCTTATTGAATCTTGATAGCTTGTACAAACTTCTGACCAATAATTCAATTCTAATCTTACATAATTTTGAGTTTAAATCGAATTATCATCCATTGTCTTATCCCTAAAGATCCGTGAAGAAAATTGAAGATTCTACTAGTTAGTTGCACCTATGAAGTGAGATTAGGCATGAAATATTGGATAGTACAACATATGCTGTCCTGCAACTGCTCTAGTTATTTGCAGTAAAGCTTTTCTTTAATTATTTTTATCTCATTTTTCAATAAAAAGTTTTTTATATAATACCCAATCGGAAATTAAATGTATATTATACAGGGACTATCGTCTGGGCCTCTAGCATTCTTTATATCTCATTTTCCAATAAAAAGTTTTTTTTTTATAGCACATCGGAAAAATAAATATATATAGGGCTCTGCCCCTAGCTTCCAAAGGATCTTTATACGAAGTAGGGGAGATAAAATATCATAAAACCATCTCGATGCACCCATGAGAAGCTTCCTTACAATAAAGAACTTAACGGTTCAGTGGTTAACGGTGGTCTCAATAGCAGACGTAAAAGCTTTACACTTTACCTATTAAATATCAAGAGCTCAAATTATTCTTTTATAACAATCAATTGTTTGGAGTATTATCATTAAATTCGCTGTTTATTAATACTCTTATCCTTGTTGTCTGAAACACTTAAGCTCGCCACCAATTTTCAAATTAATTTTGAGTTATTAAACCATTTAACTAATCACTTTCACTGGCCCCCATTCTTTTTTTTTACACAATTGTCTGGACCAATTTCTTTTTTAGTAGCAAAGTTATTTCCTAATTCAATTTTTCCATCCGTCTGTCTGTCCATATGGGCTTTTTTTTACTTCTATTTAAAATAAAACTGTTGATTTTTGAAGATACTCTTAACCAGCATTTATTTTTCAACTTTCTTGGTCCGTTGGTCTCTTGGTCATGCTACAAAAAGCCTTTAGGCATCTGCTGTATATCATTTTGTCCGTTTTAGTCTTCGCTACCAACTGTTGTTGTCATCCTTGTTTTTTTAACCAAGTGCAAAGTGCCATCGCTTAGAGATTTTTATCATCTTAATTTAATGGATTTTCATAATGGGTAGATTTCTTAATGTGTCACTAAAGAATAGAATTGAAAAAAGGATCTATTGTAAGTTCTTTTAAAAGTATTGCACCATATAAATATCTTTTATATAATACATTTTTTAGAACATATAATTTTATACAATTAAATAATCTTTAATTGTCCATAGTTCTCCATTTTAGGGAAGCTTCACAGATATCCCGGAATGGTTTTAGACTATTTTCTTAAATCCCTCTTTAATACAGAGCCTACAGATGCTGGCATGATATGATAATTTGATTAAAACTTTAAATAACTTAATTTTTTACCATTTTTAAATAGATAAATTTTTAAGGTAAGATTTAAAAAGTGATAAAAATTTTATGTTTATTACGTGAGAGTTAGTAAATGTTTAAAATATTCAGTCTACCTTAAAAAATCTCTTAATTTCTCTCTTTTAATTTTATAATGTCTTTAATTGAGGGACATTTAAAATAAAATAAAACATGGATGCCTTAATACATAAAAGCGAAGCTCAATAACTTAAATCATGTCTAGAGAATAAGACAAATTATCCCCTAATTAGATTAGAATTATGGGTTGAAAAGTTGAGACACTGATTGTTTTAACCAATCAATCAAAATTTCAGAAAATTCCCAAAAAGTTTTTAAGTAAAAATGTGTCTACTCGAATTACCTTATTAGTCTAGGAATCACAATACTAAGTTAAACGGGTTCTAAGCTTATACCATATCGGAACAGGAATATTCCAACAATGTAAAGCTACAGTCTAAATGTAGAAAAGCTTCGCTTTTAATAAAATTAAACGAACGGACATAATTTCTCCCCACCCTCTTTAAGAATTTGACACAATTCCCCTCCCCCCCCCCGAAATTATTTTACGTGCGTGTGTGTAAATAGCCCCAGGACATACATTGTGTTTTCACTTAAATATCATACACAAGATATAATTCATGTTTTTATTACAACATATAATAGTTGGACGGATGACAATATGTCACATTTCTTAATAAGATAAACTAATATTAATATATTAGAGTAAAACACTTGAGGGAGAAAGGGTTAAATAACTGTATCTCCCCATCGCATCAACCTTGTGCAACCTTTCTATTGGGTCATTAAAAATCAACCAATGCAATGGTGTCGCTTATATTAATACAGTTAAGTATCAAAAAATAAGTTAGAAGCAGAAGAAGAAGGTCTATGAAATAGGAAGGGAGGTAGTTGAATGTATATACATCTATACTATAGATATATAATTAATATAAATTAAAGTTCTTTGATATTTATTATTAGCCATTATTAAAAGAGCGTTATCAGTGATGTAGGAGATATAAAACAAAGATGTATAACACGTTCTCTCATTCGTTAAGGGATACATATTAAAAATATCCACCCCCCAACTGTATAAAGACAGGAAAGGACAAAAATAAGAGGGGTGAAGGGGGTGGGTGGGGTGGGGGGGGGGGTATTAGTCATGGAGAAATCACAGGAAGCCGGGCAATTAGCGTTTTTTTGGAAAATAATTTTTCCAAAATTCACAAAAGGGTTGATTTTTTTGTATGAGCAAGTATAAGCATGACTATATAAAAAATAATCATTTAGTCCATTCATTTAGAAAAGTTGCTTTTATTTAGATTCTGTTAAGAATTTAATATTTATTCGATGGGGCAAAAACTTTGAATTTTGATTGGTTGGTTTCAAACTAGAAGTGTCTAAACAATACAACCAATAATTTTCATCTGCAGACAGGGCGAATTTTACTTAACATTTGGGATGTATACTAATGTTGCTTCCATTGTCTTATACCTTTTTATATCAAAGAAAAATGTTTGCAAAAATCATAATTGAATTAATATGAAACGCTGTAGTAACCCATTTTAATTACATAAGAAAAATTATATTTTTTTACTATTGATATTTCCCTGAAAATATTTCAAATATTCCATTTGTTGTGTAAATGTTTATGCGGTTTTTACAACCATATCCCCCCCCCCCTCTTTCAGTGGAGGGGCGTGGCTATCTTATGGTTTAAGAAGTCCTACATGTGCTTGTAGGAAATTCTTACTTCCGTCTTGTTAGCCCTAAGTGATTATTACGGATAGGTAACCCAAAGAAAATAAGATTAGGGATACGGCAATGGACAATAAATTGATGCAGATCCCCAATTATGATAAACAAAACACTTCTGTATATCAAAAATTTTGGTGGAAAAACTTGTACCAAGCAATCAAGCTTTATACATGTTTAAATTTTACTTTGTGAGAAACATTTTTATCCTTTTTTGGCTTTTCTACTTTTGGACAATAATGTCCCAGTTAAAGTATTATCTTGGTATATTGTAATAGTTATTTCTCGCATCGTATTATAAACGGCTTTCCGCGGATATAGAATGTACAATTATAAGATTAAAACCAGTTTTTTAGCCCCTAGGTGCCGTAGGCACGGGCTAAAAAAAGCTGGTTTTAATTTTATGATTGTACATTTCCATATTCGTAGAAAGCTGGATATAATACGATGCGAGACATAGTTTTTTCGTATGGATGAGAACCGGTTCCTATCCACCGGATTCGAATGAATACGAGAAAAGTAATTATCCATTTTATAAGAACTAGCGGCTACGCCCCTAGAGGCCTCTAGTGACACTTTCAATGTTTGGTTTTTTTTGGTTCAAGTCTCTACGATACCTGTCTATGTTGCGTTGAAATCTCTATGCGTAAAAACCCTGGTAAGGAGAACCAGATCGGTTCCGCGGTTAGCGAGATCCTTTTGTACAAACATACAAACACACAGACAAACAGACAGACATCCTATTACTTTAGTGTAAGGATAAAAGCCTAATCATTAAAAATGTTAGGAAATCAAAATGACTTGTCTATATGTTTAAATTAAATTGCAAAAATGAGCCTAATTTTGATTCTCACTCTCCCAGAACTAAATAAAAGATTAAACAGTTACCCATCTCAAAAACTATAATTATCAGGCAGAAGGGAGGGGACATTGGACTGTAAATTATAATGTCACCAACAGTTTTATAAACACGATTTTTTATTAGTTGGATCAAACACTTTCTGATTTATTCAAACTAGCAGTGTCATGAATTAAAAAAGGGGTAATTTTGTTTAACATTAATGGGGATGTACATCAATTTACCCAATGTCTATTGTCTTATCCCCTAAGATCCCTGATGATTAAATACTCGGATGACAAATTGCAAATTTTAAAAATTGCAAACATTTAGCAGAGATCAACTCAATAGCTTTAATTATAAATACACACACACACACACACACACATACCCACACACACACACACTCACACACACACACACACACAACCCTGAAAAAGTGCCAACTAATGCGAAAATAATTGTCTCTTGGATAAGATTTCATAATAATAATTTAGTTGGATATAGCATTACAATGATAGTTTTAGTGACATCTTGTTCCACAGGGACATTAAGGAGTAAGACAATGACCGATAAATTAATGAACACCCCCAATTATGACAAACAAAATTATTCTTATGTAGATTTAAAAAATTGGTGGAAAAGTGTGGACACTGCTAGTTTTTACTACACAACCGAGATTTTAAGTTTATGAATAATAAACAGTGTTCAGAAAACTTTGGGGACCAGTATAATTTACAGTCCAATGTCCCCTCCCCACCTTCCTGGAGTTAATAGGAGACAAATATTGAGACAGAGAGAGGAGAGTGAAAACATAAATTTAATAGATCATAAACCTTCCTATAAAATTGTTTCTTCATAAAAAGATTATTGGTTTAGCCTTTTTATCCATCTATAAAAATGTGAGTCTGTAGGAACACAGTAATAGTGTCTGACTGATTATGACGTAACAAAAAAAAATTAGCCAATGAGAGGCCACTATAAATTTTACCATTAGTCAATAACGGCCTCTCATTGGCTAATGTTTTTTTGGTACGTCATAATCAGTCAGACACTATTACTGTGTTCGCCTGTAGCTTAAGATATCACTAACCGCTGAACCACCATGGTTCTCCTTTACAGTGAAGCTTCTTATAGGTCCAGAACAGTTTTATAACTATTTTGGGGGAGGTTACCTCCACCCTCCCAAGAGAAATCCTTTCACCTCACCCTCCAAAAATGTTAAAAACTTTGTTTTCTAAAGCAAAACTAAAATCTTTTTAGTCTTAAAAACATTATATTTTTATTTATTGGCCTTATTTTGTTTCCAACGCCTTATCCTTATAAAAGTGAAAGGGATCAAATGGTTTAATATGTGAAAGTCCTAGCTCCTAAAATTAGGGAATTTTAAACCAAATGTTAAGAAGATCCCTAAGATACTAACTCTATTTGAATACACTATTTTGATTTTAGTTTTTAAAAAAAGAAAAAAAATAATTTTTTTGGAGAGTTTTCATTTTTTTTTGGGGGGGGGGGGGGGGTGTTGGGGGTGTCCCACCCCCCAAGAAAATAGTTTTTAACCTTCCCGGGACCTATGAGAAGCTACCCTGTAAAGGAAAACTTGATTGGTTAGCGAGATCCTTCGGTACAAACAAACAGACAAACAGACAGAAAGACAGACATCGTTCTACTTTGTATTATAGATATATGTATATAAAGGTGATTGAATCGTCTTATTTATTTCAAATCTTGCAATTAAAATTAGATAGAAAAGTGATCTTGAGAGATAAAGAAATGGAGATTAATTGATTTATATCCTCAATTACGATATACCAAATTACCCTTTCTGTTGATTAAAAAGTTTTGACTTTGCTAGTTTGAACTATCCAATCAAAAATCTAAAGTTTTGGGCCATCTAATGTGATTATAAATGTGGTTATAAAACTTTGGGTACAATAATAATTAGCAAGCAAATGTCTCCTCCCTACTAGCAAAATAATATTTATTGTTTATTTGAAAATAAATCGCATGGCAAGGGCCCCCAAATCATGCTTGCTAGAAAACAGAACATATGACGATAAAGAGCTGACAGTATAGATACACTGTCAATTATACAGAGCTTTTGGGCCATCACAATATCTTTTTTTTTGTATTTGTATTGTATTGTGTTTTTTTTCTATAAATAATATCAGAGAGAGAGAGAGGACAATGGGCTGTTTATTACACTAGTCCCCAAAGTTTAATTATAACGTTTTCTTATTCGTTGGATTTACAACTTTAAGTACTTTAGTGAATTTTGATTTGTTGGTTAATTAAGTTAGGTGTTTAAACATTTCAACGACTAATTTTAATCTACAGAAGGGGTAATTTTGTGTCTTATTTTTGAGGATGTATGTACATTTATTTAACGGCCATTGTCTTATCCATTAAGGTACCTGAAATTATATCATTTTCGATTGGTTTTGAATTTACAGAGCAATTTTGTGTATCATAATTGGGGTTGATCCTAAAGATGCCAAGATTGTTAAAGCTTTTTTTACATATTGTTACAATTACATAATATTACATAACCTTTTTTTCACATACTCTTATTATCATTACTATTTTTTTTTCTAAATTCCAATGTAATTGCAATGATTAAAAATGTATCAAATTATCAAGAAAAATGATTAGAGTATTACACAATTTTTTCACTGACCAAGTAAAAGTAATCATCTAAAAAAATGTAAAATTGTAGTCAAATGTAGGCCAAATGAGATCATTCACACACACACACACACACACATAAATTTCAGTTTCAATCAGAATGCACCAATTATGTGTAGATCTTACAAACCAACCAATTTTATGCCAAAAGCAAAATTTTCAAATATCTTAGTATCGCAGCTAGTCTTAAACTCGTTTATATCTGTACGTCTGTCTCTATATTCGTCCTTAATTCTGTGTTAATCAAAATAAATTGCGCATTTTTAAGCTAATTCCGCAGTAATTTATAAAATTTTTGGTTAGAACAACAGCTTGTGAGAAAAACTGACAATTATATCCAACGTTATTCTGCTCCTTCATAATATTTTTACAATTTTTATCCTAATTCTCATAAATTCCTTAGGAAAATGCAGGGATATTAAGGGATAAGACAATGGACGATAAGTTGATGTGCACCTTCAATTTTGTAGATTGAACTTATTTGTAGAGTTTGGATACTGCTAGTTTGTACAACCCAATCAAGGACTTTAAGCAACTCAAACAAAACAATGATATGTTTATTAAACTTTGGGTACCAGTATAATTTAGAGTCCCATGTCCACTCCCTCCCTCCGGCCCTGGTAAATTGTGTGTCCATCAATACTGATATAAAGTAACATATTGCATTTATTGCAGGACACCCTCCCATGTCTACACACACACACACACACACACACAAACAGGCCATCTGCCATAGTATTTTGGAACAGAAGGGAAATTATTATTTTTTAATGGATTTTTATTACAGTTTTTAATTGCTTCAACCATAAGTTTTATTATTTTATATGATGGCCAAATAATTTAATATTACATTATTTTGGTTTTAATTTACTTAATCCTTTTATAAAAGTAAAATTATATCCACCCTCCTCTAATGGGACCTAATGTTCCACATTACCTCAAAGGCCCATAAAGGCCTATAAGTTTTGACTTAGAAAGCTTTATATAGGTCATTCTTTTCTAGAAGATTTTCTAAGTACCCTTTTTATTTTGCAAATTTGGCCTTTTTAATAGCAATACAATTGAACATGGCAAAAAAAATTTGCAAGGAAAAATAAGAATCACGAAAAAGGATATGAAAATTTTCTATTGACAAAATTCGTGTTTTATAGGGAAATTTAGACGGAAATAGTACATAAGAATATAGTATTTAAATATAATTATACGTGCAGGATATTGAGGGATAAGACAATGGGTTATAAAATGATGTAGACCCCAATAAAATTGTCTCTTCAGGGGATTAAAGTTGTTTGTTTTAAAACTGCTAGTTAGTACCAACTAATCAAGATTTGATTAAAACTCCACAAAGTTTTTATGCTAGCGAATAAGAGAAAGTGTTTAAAAAACTTCCCTTCCTTCCTGGTTTAAATATAATTATACTTTAGACTTGATAATCTGTAATTAAATTAAACTAAAGTCAAAATAAAGCAACTGTCTTACTAAGGTTTTCGGTCGGTCGATCGGTCGGTATAGATTTTCTCTTTATACATAGTAAAGTTTTACCAGGGATGGAGGGGACATTGGACTGTAAATTAATGTAGTTTGTTGGGTCATGTAAAAGAAACGAAGTTGGGGGTTTCGTCGTAATTTCACAGTAGCTTTTAAATGGTTATTTTAGTTTAGGTTATGATAGGTGATTGTCCCGCAGGGTTAGAGCCCCCTGCAGGGGCTAGAAATAGGAGAAAAGCTACTGTGAAAATATGTTGAAACCCACAACTTCGTTTCCCTCAAATGACCCAATTTGTTTACTTAAAAACCTTGGATACATTTATTAAATTTTAAATGAGGTGTAAATTTTCATCAACAAGTTTTCAATATTTTTTTTTATCCCTTAATATGCGTGAGCTATACAGTTTTATATTATATTCAACCAATATTTTTTGTATTCTTTTGTTATATTGAAAGTTGAAAGGGTTATTTTGTCATGCCCTGTAAGAAATCATCACTTATAGGGTGGCTTTAAATAAATCACAATACAGGAAGAGGTTTCTCTAAAGGAGAGTCTTACTTCTTAATAATTTATAATTGATAGAAAAAACATAGTCAAAAACTTCAGCAATTTAGATATCTTAAGGGATAAGACAATGAACGATAAGTCGATGTAGAATTAAATTTTTAACATTATTTAGTTTATAACCAATCAAAATTAAATAATAATAGTACAGCAATTAATATGTTCGGATTATAACTCATTGGGTAAAGGGTACCTTGTAATTTACAGTGCAATTTCTCTTTCCTCTCTGCTTTAATAGTTTTAAGTATAAAATTTCTAAGCTTGTGAATTTCCTTTGAAACCTATTTTACATTTGAAGAAGAAAATTGAATAGTACATGAAAAATCAAGTATATATTATTAAGTGAAATTTACATTGTTGTACTTTCACAAGGAAATGGGCGGCAACTGATTAAGAACCAATAAAAACCTTACTGAAATAAATCAATAATTGGCTAAGCATTAGTTGTAAACACGGAGGGAGGAGGCATTGAACTGTAAATTATACTGGTCTCCAAAGTTTATATTCTCATAGTTGGCCTATAAACTTTGGGTACTCGTATTAAATCTTGATTTGTTAGTTTAATTTAGCAGTGTTTAAACTTTTTCACCAATCATTTTCAGAAGGAATAATTTTATTCTTCTTTATTGGGGAAGCATCTATTTAATGTCTATTGTCTTATCCCTATAGTCCTCTGATTAGAAGTACTCTGCAATTATCTCAAATTAATCAATTTAGAAAACACCCTAATTTAAGCCACTTTTTTAGTATCGGGTTAATTTAGTGTCTCATTTTGTACAGCATATAATGAGTTTTTCGAGTTTTAAAAATATTTTTTACAAAATTAATATAATCAATAAAAACCAAAAATTTAGAGGCCGTATTTTATTGGTTATTTGCACTTGTACTTTTAAAATATTTGTACATTTTCGGTCTACTCGGTGTCTGTAATCGCCTATTTTAAGCCACTTTTCCCCCCTTTATTTATAAAAGCAATTTGATTTAGTGGATTATGAGAAATTTTTTTTTTTGACAAATATGGGAATGAAAGGGTTATAACCTCTCACACACACACACATTTATACAAACCACACACACACACACACATTTATACAAACCACACACACACACACACATTTATACAAACCACACACACACACACATTTATACAAACCACACACACACACACACATTTATACAAACCACACACACACACACACACATATAAGGACATACACATATGTACATAAATATTTCTAAGGGGTGGGAAGCAGGGATGAAAGAATAAGTCACTGAAAAAATTAACCCATAAAAAATAACCGTAATATTAATTTAAAATCTCTTTATTTTGTACATTTTAGTAAATTAACCTTTTAAGATATCCTATTATATAAAGTTGTAAGCTTTTCTTTGTCTGTAGCAAAGGATCTCGCTAACCGCTAAACCGATATGGTTCCCCCTTTTAGTGAAGTTTCTTATATGTCTAGGGAAGGTTTTTAACTTTTTTTGGGGAGGGTATCTAAACACTAGAGGCCTCTGGGGGCATGGCCGCTAGTATTTATAAAACTAGAGGAAAAACCTACATGAACAGACCCTAATTCAGCTTTTAACCTATACCTGCTTCCCTGACAAGGAAGTGACTTCAATACATTACCTATAGTTAAGACAGGGAGGGAGGAGACATTGGACTATTTATTATACTGAGCTGGATCTTTAAATGTGTAGCCGTTGGCGTGGCTGTAGCCGTGGCCGTAGTCATGGCTGTAGTTGTAGTTGTAGTCGTTGTCGTAGGCGTAGCTGTGGTTGTAGCTGTAGCCGTAGTCGTCGCCACAGTGCTGCTAATAAAACATGGATTTTTAAATGATTTTACAGAAGTGCAATGCCGGCTATCCTAGAATTATGGATATCTAAAATCTTTTATGGCCCACCTAAAAATAAATTATTTTCATCAGAGAAATGAAATTATATTTTATACAAAATTACTATTTTAATAACACATTTTAAATGTTTGTAATATTTACATATTATTAAGGGTTTTGAGCCAATGTAGTTGGTACTACGGCTGGCATGGCCTATATCGTGCTGGGGCACGGCACAGCACGACATTGCACGCCCGGCCAATTGCCCAGCACGGCTGGACAGACAGCCACTACACACAAGACGAAGGGAGAGTCCAATAAATTCAATATAAATAAAAAAATACATTCAATTACTAAAATTTAAAAAATGTAATCATATTCCAACCTTATCAATAATATTGCAGTAATAAATCCCCAAAAGAATTTAATTTAATTTAAGTATATTTATAGTTTTATCATATTAATTTCCTAAATACTGTCTCTTTATGTAACACAGGCAACATACTTTATTAGTATTACCCAATACCCATACGTGACGGTTCAATATTAACAAATCATTCCATGCCCGTACGTTATTTTATACATCATATAAATAAACTACATCCTAACTTTTATAATTTACTTTTATTTTATTATTTATAAAAACCACAATTAAAATATTTTTATGATAGTTTTTAAATAAAATATTCCATGCCCGTACAATTATTCATACATTCATTTAACAATTATAATTTACGTTTTCAATAGTTTTACGTTAAAATTATCAAAAGCAGCTGTCTTCGTGGCTTTAGCAACGCTTTAGCCACACCAACAGACTGTGGTCACTTTTAGCGTGGTTAACCACGCTCCGATTACAACTACGCGTTGTCAATATGATTTAAAGATCGCATTTTTTTTTTAGGCCACGATTACGCGTGGTTAATATGATTTAAAGATCGCTATTAGGTTGGTGGCTGTAACTCTGACCACGACTACAGCCACGGCTACGCTTTTAAAGATCCAGCTCTGGTGCCAAATGTTTTGTAGTCAAAACTTTTAGTTCAAAACTAGAAGTATCAAAACATTCTAAATAATATTTTTAATCTAGAGAAGGAATAATTTTGTCATCGTATTAATTTATCATTCATTGTCTTATCCCTTAAGATCTTTGACGATTAAGAAAGCAACACGTAGGTAAACTTTTGGCTCCACCTTTGACTCCATTCAATACAAGTATATTGTTATTAAGATTAAAGAAAGGGGTAGTTTATCGGTTAAATAGATAGGTAATAGAACAAATATATATTTTAAGATATTTTTTTTGTGTTTTTAGTTTGTTTGTCTGTTAATTACTAAACCGATTGGGTTCTCTATTTTAGGAAATCTTTGCTTAAGAGTTTTACACTATTTCATTTATAATATTTTGGGTAGGTTTTAGGCTATTTTTATTCCTCCTTACCATCCCTTTGTATGCAGAGCCCCTAGATGCCAGGGACACAGGCGCTAGTATCCTTTAAAATGTTATTTTTTGAGCTTATTTAATTTTATAGATGTTGAAAATATACTATACTATAAAGATATATGGATGGTTTTTTTAAAAATCTACGAAAATTTAGCTGTCCATTTATCCATGAGGGGTTGCAATTTTTCCATGTCATAAGAATAAATTACTTCTTCTTTGGGTTAACAAAAGTAAACTACATAAAGGAATAAGAATTCTTAATTTTCTTAATTCAAACCTAATCTACCTAAACTACTATGTCAGATGATTGACATTAATATTGAATATTGGAGAATGCCTTATATGACTTTAAATCAAAGGGTTGATTGTCTGAAAGATTAGATTAGTAGAATAGGTCCTAAGTGTTTCATCTTCAAGGCCTAAGTTTTTACATTGAACAAGATAAGACAAACTAATGAACGCTCATTTCTGTAGATGAAAATTATTCGTGAAAAGTTTGCACCCTGTCAGTTTGAACAACCCAATCAAATTTTGACAAAGGTTTTTTTTAACGGATACGAATATAATAATAAAAATTATAATTTATAGTCAAATGTCCCCTCCCTTTTAGAAATAATGATTAATTTTCCATAGTATTTATCCTTCCCTTTGGAATGGTGTAGTAGTGTAGGTATGTGAATTTGTGAAATTTTTGTGTCAGGATTCTGAGGTTTACACATTTTACAGCCCATCCATCTTCAGAGGTTTTTTTTATCATCCTTGTTTCCGTTATTATGGTTTTATTACATTATAACAACCACTAGTAGCGTCGCTTCTAGCCTCTAGGGTCTTTGCCTTATTAGGAGTTAGACGTTAATCTCCTACATTTATTTATGGCCTGTATAAAGATGTTAGTTTGATAAAGTAGTCTTGGGTTGAGATGGATCAATAGCTTTTAAAACTAAAAAAAAGAAGATTTTTTGGAGGATGTTTATATTTTTCTTCTGGCTATAGATTGATGGCTTAATTTCTCGCCAAATAGTCTAAAACCTGACCTAGACCAATAATAAACTTTTCTTAAAATTGCGACATTGCAGATGTACTCTTTTTGTAAATCAAAATTCAAGAAAAATGTACAAAAAGTTTTTGAGCTAACGAATGAGATAACATGATTATAAAAGTTTGGATACAACTGTAATGTGATTTACAAGTCCAATGCGAAGACGAAGAAAGTCCCTCAAAAAATCAGCATGTTATGTCATAAAAACGAGGGATTATCCATCTCTTTTTTAGGGGTTTTCTTTCCCACTCCTTCTCACCTCATCCCTCATTTTTATGACGTCATTGAAGGACTTTCTTTGCCTTCTCCAATGCTCCTTCCCTTCCATACAGCGGCCAAAAAAATTAACATATAAAAATGTCTAAAAAGACATTTTCATGTTGTTTTTATTTTGTAATCATTCAATCTTCATGGAATTTGACAATTGTGAAAGTTTTTATTTTTCTTATTTTTTAATTCAAAACAATTTTTGTATCTTTTGTTAGTTAGCTCTATGGCTTTTTATTTTTAGAAGCAAAGCTAAATGCATATAACTAGGGTATGAGCGTTCGTCCTGCTGTCTAATGATCAATAAAAGATTTTTTTAATTTTACTGATTAAAACTAATGGTCAAAACTTGTCGACACTACTGCTAGTAAAAGTGGCGGCACAGATTATGACGTCAAAAAAAATTAACCAATGAGAGGCCACTATAAATTTTACCATTTGTCAATTACAGTGTATACTGGCCTCTCATTAGTTCATTTTTTAATCTGTGCCGACACTTCTTTAATATCCCCTTCCTCCCTTGTTATTTCCTTGGCTATTTTTATTCAGTTAATTAGCTCCAAAATATTAAAATTTATTACAAAAATAGAAACAAATTTATGCTTTATAGTTTTAAGCTTTTGATTAAGATTTATAGCTAGTCAGAATAGTTATTTATCGCATCGTATTATAGACAGCTTTCCACTTAAAAATTATAAGAACAAAACCAGTTTTGTTAGACCCAAGGATTTTATTTCAATATTCGTGGAAAATTGTCTGCAATACGATGCTATACATGATTTTTTAGTATAGCTTAGAATCAACTCTAATCAAGCGGATATTAATCGGTTTCGAAGCCATACTAGAAACCATTTTAAAGACAACGTAACTTTTTTTTCAAGAAATCTATTTTTCAATATGGCGTACATTATTTAATGTGTCAACTTGTAAAAAAAGGAGGACAGAAAAACCCCGTAGACCAAGAATGTACGCAAGTTAAGTATACATGTGAAATTAACCTCTAAAATACTGCTTCTAAAAGTCTGGTGTAAGGAATCCTTTTGTTTTAGTACATTAACCCATACACGTACAAAATGTACAGAGTATTATATCGGACCCTAAATTAACCCGCCATCAACAAAAAATCTTCCACAATTGAAAGCATGAAATTTTCCACATGAAAGTTGTTGAAAAGCATGAAGAAATAAAATCAGATTTCAATGTTTTTGTTCATTTCTTAGCACTGAATTTCTTTTTATCTGTTTCCGGCTCTAGGGGGGGGGGGCATCAAGGAGGGCATGGGAGGGGCAGCAAGGTGGGGGTAGGGCAAGGGTGAATCATAACTTTCACCCCCCTTTATAAAAAGTACCTTTAAAAAATAATTCATAACAAAAAACTGAAGATTTTACACCATATGCAAAAAAAAGTTTTTTAAAAATGGAAAATGCAAAACCTATAATTATTTAGAAATTGGCTAACTGCACTGATTATTTTATTATCCTTAAAACAATTGATATCTTTTTATGAATTTACCATAAAGAAAAATATTAAAGTATAATAATTGCAGTTAATCAGGGATCTTAAGGGATAGGACAATGACGAAAAAATTACCTCTTCTGTAGATTACAACTAATTGTGGATAAGTTTAGACACTTAGAGAACAGATCTATAGTATAGATGTATATACATACAACTACCTCCATTTCTTTTTCAAAGACCTTGTTTGTCTGCTTCTCAATGATTTTCTGCTACTTGGCTGTGTTAATATAAGCGAAACTATTGGTTTATTTTTAATGACCCAATAGAAAGGTTGCACAAGGCGGTTGCGAGGGGGAGATACAGTCATTTAGCCCTTTACTCTAATACTTAAAGTTTCCATAGCCAAATCAAGATTAAATACAAGTAACCAGGTTTAAGAAAAACACATTAAAACTTTGGGTACAAGTATAATTTACAGTCCAATGTTCCCTCCCTGACTGGTTAAACCTCAACTATTCCCACATTACGACCAGAATAGAAAGAAAATTTCTAGTTTTATAACCAGCATTATTGATTTCAAACTTAAAATTGTGCAACAATAAATATAAAACATATAAATAAACAATTCTATGATTTGCCCAATTGGATAACAATCTATATTGCATAGTAGAACAATTGGTTTATACTCTTCAGGTAATGTACCTACTGGTCCTGTGGTGGTTTTAGGCTATTTTATTGGGGGGGGGGGCGAAGCCGCTAGTGTTGGAAAAAGAAAGATCAATTTAATATCTTCAAAATTTCGTCACATGTATTATGGGATGAAATCATATGTGACAAAAAATAAACATAAATCTCCGAAATTTTGTATTAATTGGACAGCTTCTTGTGTTCGATTGAACATCTAGGGTAATAAATCTATTTGTGAGGCACTGTGGTCGCTGTTATTACAATAATTTGCATGTTTAAACCTTTTTTTTGTACATTCTTGTAAATATAATAATTCTATATGGCCCTCAGCAAGGCATTATTCCTTGAAAATATATATGTAATAAGCTAACCATAATTAATGATTAGTTTGTATGATATGAATTTAATAATATATGTGTCGGAGGTAAATCATGAGAAATGGTTTTTTGTTATTGTTGTTACAGTCTTTTTTGCTTGACCCACTTATTTTTTATTTATTTAAGTATATTATATCATGAGATCATAATAAACTTTTTGTCAGGAAGGGAGGGGACATTGGACTTTTAACTTAAAAACTTTGGGGACTTTTATTCAATCTATATTGGGTTAAATAAACTAGCAGTATCCAACTTTTTCAAAAAAAATTTTATTGGGTAGTACATGAATTTATCGACCATTGTTTTATCCCTTTAGTAACGGACTTTTTATAATATACAATTAATTTCTATTTATCATTAATATAATGTTAAAAAATAATCTAGATTTTCATTTTTTTTCAGACTTGTTACTGAGTTAAAAGACAAATAAATCAATCAAGATGCGACTGAACGCCGTGGTGGGACTATTGGTTTGGTTTGGCAGCTCAGCTGTTCTTGGCCAGGATATCCTCGACTCATGCCCCCCAGAAATGGTCACATTTGAACTTGTTACAGGTATAGTCAAAGAATCTTTAAAATATAACTTACAACCCTATTCTTTTATTTCTTTCAGTCTATATTTTATGTATGTTATGATTATTTACTTTATAGCTCACTTGGTTCGTCGGTCTATCAAATTTCAATAGCAGAAATGACCTAGGCACATCTCCTCTATAAATTACTTGATTCTTTGTTCTGTTTGCATTCTGAAATACATCAAACTTTAAATATGTGTTTTTCCTCCTTTATTTTTAAAGAAAGACTGCTTAAGTTTTCTGTGAAGATTTATATGACTAGAAAGCATCTACTCTACAACTCATTATGTCCGTATTACTATCAATTATGCTGATCTGCTAGGGTGTTATTGTTACTTTAATATTTATAAGCTTCGCTTCTAATAGTTGTTGTCATCCATGTTTAAAATTACATTTAAATAATTTAGGTTATGTTTACACTGCTCCCTCCGACATGCTGGACTCCCAGCCTGGCACCCTCATGTTGACCGACTGTATTGACACTTGTCGCGCCAACAGCTCCTGTCGGTCAATTAACTACGAAACCGGTTTGTGTGTGCTCTTCAGCTCATCAGCTGATCAGGGACGGATACTTAAATATTTTTTCTTTAATTTTTGTTCATATTAACTTTTTTGGTATAGTCTCTTTTGTGACAACGCCTCTTAAGGGGCGCTTCATTTTATAATTACAGAATTTTTTATCCTATTTCTAGCCCCTATGGGGCAATCACCTAACCTAACATAACCTATTAAAAGCTACTGTAAAAATGCGATGAAACGCCTCTTAAGAGGCGTTGCCACGAAAGGTACTATACCCAACTTTTTTTCTTAATATTTTTTTCAGTGTTTTTAACAAAATACATTTCAATATTTTGGCCTCCAATAAAATCTGGTTAACGCAGTTCTTTTCGTGGAAATTCATTTAAGTATGGGGCTCAGAATGTGGGACAGCTGACGCCCTCACAGTTCCCCGTGTTCACCATCTATGTGCAGAAGAACTGCCTGCCCAGCGCCGGCCTCTGCGATGCTGCCTGGAGCTTTGAAAGGGTTATGGACCACCAGCTGAATACACAGGTCAGAGGATTATTAAGTTAGGTTATGCAATAAGAGAAAGCTCAAAGGATTTGGTATCCTCCAAGGATCTTAAGAGATAAGACAACGGACGATAATTTTATTTACACTCCAAATTGTGAAAGATAAAAATTGGAGGAAAAGTTTGTACCACCGAATCATGATTTAATGCCAGAGGTTGTAAGAATATGTTTTAAACTTTGGGAACCATTTAAAATTATATTCTAATATCCCCTCCATCTTAAGTATCCAAACATAACATATAAGAATTTTTCAATTCTTGTAGTTTCACAAAAAGAGAAAAAAAATGAATTGCATTATTTTCTAGAAATACTTATTAACAGGTTTTTAAAAAATAATTAAACTTTTTTTTTATAAGTTAAAGTACCGCAAATGCAAAATAAAAACATTTTATTTTATATTTCTAAAATGCAGTTTATACAAATATTTAAGACTGCAATTCTACTTACTTGTTAGCTTGGAAAGATTTACTATTCTTAAAACTGTTTATTTCATGTGTAACACATCAGGGAGGGAGGGGATAGTGGACTTAATATTACACTGGTACTCAAAGTCTTATAAGCACATTATCTAATTCTATGGTTTAAAAACTAGAAGTATTTATGATTTATTGGTTACAACTAGAAGTTTCCAAACTTTTCCATCAATAATTTTAATCTACATAAGGGGTAATTTGTATGATCATCATTGGGTATGAACATATATTTATTGTATATTGTCTTATCCCTTGAGATCCCTGGTGACAAAAATTCTTTCTTTTTTTATTTACTTTTTTTGCATAACAATTGCATGTTATGTTTTACTTTTTTAGAGACAAATAAAGATAAATTCTAATGCATACTTTTGTTGAAAAATTTTGTATTAAAGAGCCTTTATTAAAATAAGATAGGTAGTTTGTTCGTTTGTTTGTCTGTTCCAATATGTTTTTAATTTTCATTAATTAATGATTGGTATAAGAATTCAGAAGGGATATTGAAGTGGTGTGTCCACTGTACACCCGCAAGGTGACCTACCCAATATACCCTCCTTGACAAGGGTTTACACCTCTATGATACACCTGTCTAAATTAGGTTTAGACAATTACCTTCCATTCTATAGTAAGAATTAAAGCCCTCTATAGGGGATAGTCATCCCCCCTAGATTTAAACTTAGAATTAGGAAAAAAACGTTGCTTTAAGAATCCCAAAGATATAATCATTAAGGAAGTTTCATTTAAAAATATAATGTTATCATTTGTAGATTATTTCATTTTTGTCAACGTCATCTAAAGTATAATTAGATCTTGATCTATTTTTTTGATGACAGACAAATTGAGGATCCGATTTTGTACAGTATATATTCTGTACATATAGGCTTTCTAAATGTAAAAAGACGAAGATTTTTAAAAGTAAAATTTTAATTAATATTTTCAAGTAGTATTTAAACAGTCATTTGCCATTACTATTATTATCATTTGCCATTGTACTATAAAACTTGCGCACACTCTAGGACTACTAGGTTTCTGTCACCAGTTTTTGAGTGTAATTAGAAGGTAGAAGTAAGCATTAAGTACATTTTTGTTTTCTCACTTTCACTTTCTCACCATCGATCAACAATTATCTTTGGTTACTGAATTGTCTAATAAAATGCTTGGCATTAAAAAAAAAATAGTTTCCTTGTGTAATGGAAGCAAAAGTTTATCAAGAAGAATTAAACTTATTGGTGGAAAAGTTTGGACACTGCTAGTCAAATTGAGTTTTAGTAAAGAACCCAAAGTTTTTAAGCCAGCGAGTTAGAGAACGTGTATATAAAAGTTTAGGAGCTTTTATAATTAAAAGTTCAATGTCCTTTTATTTCTCTCTCCTTTGTCTCTTTGGATTAGGTCATATTGAGAACTGGGTAGACCCGACAGGCTAGGTCACATCATATTAAAATAACTAAAAATAAGGAGGAGGGTGGGGGTTTCTGTGCTCTCTGGGCATTTTGAGGAAAAGCACTGAAAAATTTTCTAAAACAATTGGCATTTTACAATAAGATGGTAAATTTTTGAGCTGATAAAGAAAATTTATTGTTTAAAATGTTAAACATTTAGAAAACAAGAAAATCTTAATGTCTATTTAGCAGTTACTTTAGGGATTTGAAATGGAGTGAGGGGACATTGGTCTGTAAATTACACTGGTACCACGTTTCCTTATTGGTTGGCTTAAAAAATTCAAGTAATCTTATTGAATCTTAATTGGTTAGTTCAAACTATCAAAGTTGAAAATTTTAAACCAATTATTTAAATATATTGTAATTTTTTGCATCACTTTATCATTCATTGTCTTATCCCTTAGTATTTGAATACATAGAAATGAAAGTAAATGATTAGAAGGGGTATGAGTTATATGCAACTCTGCCCACTCCCTCCCTTCCTGGGGGGAGGGGGCTCTCCTGATTTTGTATTTGGGTCTTGGAAATCAGCTAATAGTGTCATAAAAATAAACACAGCCAAGTCCTTGCAAAAAAAGCAATTTATTAGCAGACACAAAGTGTCTCCACCACTTGTAGTAACCCTTGTAAGTACATACTTTTTGACAGGGTTAGCTTTAGAACAGGAAATAAGAATAATTGAATGATATGTAAATTGTAATATTAGTAATATATTATGTAATAATATGATTGGTTGGCATTATGCTTTAGGGCAAAAGAAGATATTTTTGTTTTTTCTTAACCATATTCAAGTTAGAATATCAACTTTTTTGATTAGTTTGATTTACTCCAGAATTTCACCTTTTTATTCTACTTAAAAGCATGTTATGATTCATGTAACAGTTAGGTACAATTTAGAAAGCGTAGCAACTCTATGATCGATACCTGAAAGCCAGCAGGTTCATTTAAACATAATGATATTTTAGTTTTTGAAAACATATTTTACATTATATAATTATCCTATCCATCTGACTTTTGATATAATGATTCCTAAGATAATAAGGAACAATTTTAATAGCAACGCGTCTATTTAATTAAGTCCTAAAATGAAAGTAGGTCAATAAACTGCAAGTAGTTAAGCAATTTTGCAACAAATCTACATACAATTTTGTTTAGTCTTATGAATGTATATTCTTTTTTCTCTCTCACTCTACAAGTGTTAATGTTCGTTTGTCTTAACATCTGATTTCAAGCTTTGCTTTTATAGATTTATCCTCTTTGTTATAAATAAGTGAAAGCAACTTGAAACTCGCAATTGAAAAAACTAATAAATTTATCGTCCAAATCTTGATCCTTGAAAATATCATTATTCAAATTCGGGATCATGTCTGATTAGTCTTAATAAACCTCATTTTAAAATTAACAGGATGTCTGTCTGTGTATACGTCTGTGTTTGTCCTTTCTTTTTCTGTTTTTTTTTTTGTAGAAATGGTGGAATTCTATTAGGTTTGATTGCAAGATTTTACAAACGTTTTACCAATAATCTTAAATAAGTGGTGACTTTATTCATCATCATTTGAGATGTATATCAACTAATCATCCATTGTCTTATCTCTTTACATCCCCGATCCATCGTATGTGAAACCTGATCCCAAATTTTCAATCATCCTAATTATAGATTCAAAAATCGTCCAAGCATTGAAAAGTAAAAGTTTTATTTTTGAAAAGAAATAAATCAAGAAATTTGAATTATTTTTACATGCTTGCTGCTTTTTTGATATGATTTCACTTATAACATAATTTAATGGTATAATAGTTATTTCTCGTATCGTATTATAAACGATGCTAGACATAGTTTTTTCGTATGGATGAGAACCGGATTCGAATGAATACGAGAAAAATGTTTTAAATTCAAGTACTACACAGATACAGGGGATAAGACAATGGACGATAAATTCAAAAGAATAACAAAAGTTGTTACACTGCGAAATTTCTAAAAATTTCTAAGCCAATGAATAAGAGAACTAGTTTTAAAACTTTGGGTACCATTAAAATTTAAGGTCCAATTATTAAAAAAAGGCTTATAAAAATCAAAGTACATACATTTTTATATGAATGAGATATCTACAATTTAGTTGTGTTTAAATGACACATTGTTTTATCAAATATATATTCGTCCATACCTTATTAGAAGCAAACCTACTCTAGAATTAAGTTATGTCCGTCAGTTCACCGCTAGTCCATTATTATATTATTCAAAGGGTAGAGGACTGTAGCTTCTATCGGTCCCCAAAGTTTATTATTGTCTAAAAGATTTAGTGGACATATTTTAAATTATAATTTGATTAAATAAACTAGCAGTTTTTAAACTCTTTCAACAGTAATTTTAATCTACAGAAAAGGTAATTTTGTATATCATAAATGTATTGTATTCAATTTATCGTCCATTGACTAATTCCTGTTCAAACTGTTAGTAATATTGGACATTTTGTAGCGATTCGTTTGTGGGAAAAAGGTATCTTAGTTCCCATTAGGTGCATACAACCAGGGGCGTCCAAGCTATTTTTTTTGGGGGGGGTAAAAAATTTTAGGGGGGGGGGTAATTCGTGTTTGGGGGGGGTAAAATGGCGCGCGAAGCGCGCCGAAATTTTTTTTTACCCCCCCAAAAATTTTTACCCCGGGGGTAAAATTTGATTGGGGGGGGTAATTACCCCCCCTAAAGTCTGTTGGGGGGGGTAAATACTCCCCCCAAATCTGTTGGGGGGGGTAATTACCCCCCCCAAACTAATTTACCCCGGGGGTAAAATTTTTGGGGGGGGTAATTTAATTATGTAAAAAAAGCACCTACCTAATCTATTAAGTTAATAAGTACTATCCTATAACATAAAGTAGTAAGTAAGGTTTATTTGACTATAGCTTCAGATTTCATTACTTTTAATACTGAGTTCTCCTTTTTAGGAAAGTTCCACACTATTATAGGTCAATCCTTTGAGTGGTTTTAGGCTATTTTTCTCCTCCCTTTTTACCCTTTAGAAAACACGAGTTCTTAGATGCTAAGGGCGCCACTACTATTCAAATATATAGTAGTATCTCATTCTTTAGAACATAAAAATACAATAATTAACTCACTAACCAATGAACCAATATGATTATACTTTAAAGTGAAGCGTCTTATAGGTCCTGGTAAGTTTTATAACTAGTTTTGAGACACCCTGACATCCTCCCAAAAGAAATCGCCTATAGAAATTCTTTTTCATTATTTAATGAAATATTTAATTTAGTTAGGTATCTATTTTATGGAATCTTCAGTGCTTTACAATTACAAAAAAAAAATTTCAGTAAAATTTTTTTTTTAAGAACATTCAATTTGGGGGGGGGGGGGTAAATACCCCCCCAAAAATTTTTTTTTAAAGAACATTTATTTTGGGGGGGGATAATTACCCTCCCCAAAATGGTTTGGGGGGGGTAAATACCCCCCCCAAAATCGTTGGGGGTGCCTACGGCACCCCCAAGGTAGGGGTAATTTTTTTTTGGGGGGGGTATTGTTCAAAAAATTTTGGGGGTGCCTACGGCACCCCCAAAATCGTTTGGGGGTGCCAAATGGCCCATTACCCCCCCCCTTGGACGCCTATGCATACAACTCAACCAATATTTTTTACTAGCTAAATTCTTAAAAAAGTAATTGTATAATACAGCATTGAAGAACATTGACAAACTAAATATTTTAAATAGGCTAAAATCATTATCCTATTTTATAAAGTTGTAAGCTTTTTTTGTCTGTAGCTGAAGACTTTGAAAACTCCACTTTAGGGAAGCACCATATAGGTTCAAGGAAGGTTTAAGGCTATTTTATTCTTAGATTTAAGTCTTGGAATGGTTTTGGATTATTTTTCTGACATTACCTACCCTACAGAGTCTTTAGATTCCCGCTAGTTTATTATTGATTCACTAAAATATTGTTTTTTTTTTAAATAGGTTATTCAAGTTTTTTTTTTGACGATTTTCTATGCACATTAGTTCCCACACACACACCCAACACATACACACACAAACACATACACACACACACACAAATTCTAAAAGTTTTCCCTTTTTAACAAGATTTCCCTAACTCTAAGTATACACCTCTACAGCTGAAATTCCGTGACAGTAATTGTTTTCACAGATTTTTTTTTTGTAGAAGGGTAGAGACAATGGACTATAAATTATACAACAAAACTTTGGGGACTTTTATTAAATCTTTTAAACTAGCAGTATCTAAACTACTATAATAATTCTAATTTTCAGACAGGTACATTTGTTTCTCATTATTGGGGATGTACATCAAAGTTTAAAAAATAACATAATAATGTAAGAAAATGCATATTCTAATTTATATGAAAGTCCATAACATAAAAAAATGTTGGTCTATTTACATGTCTCTTTATCCCTGGATTTAGCTGGAATATCCTGAAGCAAAAATGCGCCAATACTCCGCCATTCACAGTTTTCTTTTATGATCTTCTCTTGGTCAGGCATTTCGGGGATATCTAGGGATAAGACAATCTATGATAAATTGGTGTACACCCTACATTGCCTTATCTGTAAATTAAAGTTATCGGTAGACTTTTATAAATATTAAATAAAATAACTTAAAGTTTTTAAGCCAAGGAATGGGATTTCTTGATAATTATACTTTTGGATTATTTGGTCTATTTACCCCTTCTCCCTGTATTTTATAAATTTAATAAGTATATATGTGTGTATGTGTGTGTGTTTGTGTGTGATTGTGTGTGTGCAAATATTTTTGCAAACAATTGTTCACATGTGCGGTTATTATTGCCGTGCGGGCAAAAAGTTGTTGCCTCGCGGGTATCAGGTTCTATTCTCTGGTATCCATTTAGTGGTTAGGAGATTATATTGCACGGATCTTGCCATTATCTGTATAGATGAGGAAGGGATGGGACATAGGACTGTAAATTATACTCTTGCCCAAAGAGTAATTTTGTCTCCCATCATTGGGGTAGTTCATCAATTTATCGCCCATTGATTTTACTACATCAAGAAATTTTCGAACTTTTCTATTAAAAAATAATCTATAGAAGGGACAATTTGTTTATCATAATTAGATTGTACATAAAGTGACTGTCTATTGTCATTTATTGTCTGTTTGAGAATTTAGATAGCAACCTAACTAATTTTTTTTGTGTAGATTCCCTAGTTATTTAAATTTTATTTTAGATTGAGAAGCGCGGCAAGGTAGACTCAAGACAGCAGTGTATGCAGCTGTGCTTAGAAGAAACAGACTTTGAATGCAGGTCAGTCTAATAATTAAAAATGGACCAATCACATATCTCCTTGTCAAAATACAAGCATACTATTGGATGTCTCTAAACTGGACCAATCACACGTCTTCTTGTCAAAACACCAGAATCCTATTGGGTGTCACTAAACTGGACCAATCACATGTCTCCTTGTGTAAAAAAACCAGAAGACAATTAGGTTTTTCTAAACTGGACCAATCACATGTCTTCTTGTCATAATACCACCATACTATTGGATTTCATTTGACAAAGGAGAAACGTGATTGGTTGATTTTAGCAGTAAATTATTAGTTACAAAATTGAAAGTTTAGTTTAATTTACTATTTATTTTGACAATTTTAATTTAATGTCATCTTAGCCTCTTTTAAAATGTATTAACAAAGGGCGTGTCAAAGGAAAGCTGAAAAAATCAACCATTATCTTAAATGAATCAATAGTTACCGCATTACATATATATGGGAGTATTCGCCATAGTTCAGGTGTTGGAAGATTAAAAAATGCGCTAAATACCGTTAAATTGTCGGACACTTTTTATGTGGAACTGCGACAGGAAATTAGAATGATGCACTAGTTTTTTGTTGCTCCTTTTAAGCAGTATATTTATAAGTCATCTTTCAGATTGCAGTTTAATGTGAGATTAAAGATACATTCAATATAACGGGTGTGCCTAGTCTAGCAGAGAGGAAGGGGACATTGGTCTGTTTATTAAACTAGTCCCCAACGGTTTTTAATGATGTTTTCTTATTCCTTGGCTTAACAACTTTGGGGACATGATTGGTTGGTTGATCAAGTTGAATGTCCAAGGTTTTCAACCATTAATTATAATCTACAGAAGGGATGATTTTGTTTATAATCATTGTGAATGAACATTAATTTATCGGCCATTAGCATAAGTAGTTTATTATGCTGAAGTAAATGCATCCTAAATTTACAACTGTTAGTATAGTTTTTTTGTATCATAAATTTAGGTACTTTTCAATAATCTTAATTGGGTTGTTTAAACCTGCAGTTTTTAAACTATTTTCACAATAATCATAATAATAAGAAGGGATAATTATGTTTATCGTAATTTGGGGTTTAAATTAATTTATCACACCAAAGTTTAATTACATGTTCATAATTTTCTATATTGTTAAAAATAAAATGAAAGTGTCACAATATGCAGCTTAATTTACAAAAGTTCATGTCATTTACATGGGATTTCCAAGCACAAGGCCTTAGATTTATTTATATGAGCGATTTACTTCTGTCTAAAAGCGCTTAGATTAAGTATGGTTTTATGGATCCAAAGGGATAGGACAATTGGATATAATTATTACAAAATGTTATCCCTTTTGTGGATCAAAATTATTGGTGGAAAAGTTTGGACAAAGCTAGTTTCCACAAACCAATCATATTAAAACTTATATTGCAAATAGGGAGAAAGACTAAACTACATAACTTTTGTGTCACTTTTGAGGAAGACGATTCCTATATGACGTCATATAAAGGGAAAAGAAAAGGTAAGAGGGGAGAAAATCTCTTTAAAAGAGATGGGAGAAAAGGGAATCGTCTTCCTCAAAAGTGACACAAAAGTTATGTAGTTTAGTCTTTCTTCAAATAGGTAAAGGTATAATATTCTTTTTAGATTTGCAATCCAAGGTTACGGAAAAAAACTTCATTAAGCCATTGTAAAAATGATGAAATTTTTCATAAAAAATGTTGATTTATATAAATTGTGTGAAAAATCCGTAAATAAGATATGAAGATAGATTTACTATTTTACTTACAATATTACAATAACATTGTGCAAACTTCCCAGGACCTTAAGACAGGGCTGTTTATTGTATTTAGGGATC
Source organism: Acartia tonsa (assembly GCF_053477335.1). Classification (NCBI taxonomy): domain Eukaryota; kingdom Metazoa; phylum Arthropoda; class Copepoda; order Calanoida; family Acartiidae; genus Acartia; species Acartia tonsa. The sequence continues at coordinate 52,507,852 of NC_137261.1, forward strand.
TTAAGGGATAAGGCAATGCAATTAATATACACCCTATATTATGATGAACAAAATCACCACTTAAAATAATCATAAAAAAGTATCTAAGCCAACAAATGAGAGAACTTGCTTTAGAAACTTTGGGGACCAGTATAATTTACAGTCCAATGTCCGCTTCCTCCCTACTCTATTCGTTCTTCTATACATTTTTGGACCTACCCCCCACAAAATGATTATAGAAAATATTCACCCCTGTTTCTAAAAATAAAACATTGAAAAAAGCATTTACAATTTTTCTATACTTGTCCTATTATATTAAAATTTTCAAGGGTGACACTTTGTTTAAAAACTGCTGTAGGCCTTACTATGAAGTTTATTATTTAACTTGAAAACAATGGTCGTAAAATTATTTATGTTTTACAATGCAAAGTGATTCATTCTTTTATTTTTTCTTCATTGTAATAAACAAAAATTAGATAAAATATGAAAATATAACAATTTTACTTCGAATAATGATTTGCTCAGTAAGGGAGAGAACATTAGACTATCCTTAGAATAAAGTAACATGATGTCTGTTTGTCTGTGTGTTTGTATGTTTGTACCGAAGGATCTCGCTAACAGCTGAACCGATCGTGTTCTCCTTAACATGGTAGCTTCTCATACGTCCCGGGAAGGTACCACCACCCTCCCAAGAGAAATTACAAAAAAAATCAAAAGAAATTTTTTGCTCACAGACTTGAACGCAACATAGACAATTATTTCTCATAAAAGATATCTATAATACAAAGTAGAACGATGTCTGTCTGTCCGTCTGTCCGTCTGTCTGTCCGTCTGAAGCTTAAGATCTCAGTAACCACTGAACCGATTGGGCTCTACTCTTTAGGGAATATACCTACTGGTCCTGTGATGGTTTTAAGCTATTTTCCTGGGGGGGTGGGACACTTTACTTTTTCTTTTTAAATATCAAACCCTTGAGGCACAGCCCCTAGAGGCTAGGGGCGAAGCCGCTAGTTTGAAATAAAGAAAAACATTTAAAGTGCCACTAGAGGCCTCTAGGGGCGTAGCCGCTATTCCTATAACATAAAGTGGTAAGGTTTTTAATTACTACTGAACCGATTGAGTTTTCTAATTTAGGGAAGCTTCACATAGGTCTCAGAGTGATGGTGTATTATGAAGGTCTTGGGATGGTTTTAATTTTTTTTCTGCCTTTAATCTTATACCTTCGAATGTAGAGCCCTTAGGTGCTAGGGGCGAAGCCGCTAGAAAAATATACTAGTCCTCACACAATCTCTCACAAGTTAGCTTAAAAACTTTGTGGGTTTTATATTAAATCTTGATTGTCCATTATTAATTTTGTTTAATAAATGTCAACATCCATTTATCTTCCATATTGTCTTAATATGCCTGGATTTCAAGCAAGTAGAAACTTTTATTATTTGCATAGATTAAAAGCCTCAATGTGATAATCAAATTACTTGAAATCTATAGCTTCATTTAGACATATCATATAAATCATGGTCTTTAGAATAAAGTTAAACGGCAGAAGAAAAACAATTAACTTTAAAGAAAAGACGAGAAAGTTGTACTTTTAACCGATTTTGTAATTGTAAAGGATGTACCTTTTTGCACCATTACTTGTCAAAAATATATAACTATTCTGTCAAAGCTAATAAAGTCAAGTTTATTTCTATCTTATTAATTCTTATTGAAAATTATTGTGTTAGCACCTGATAACAACGTTAAGTAGGTTTTAAGGCAATAATATCTCAACTATTGCAGACACCATTACATTTGATTGTACGACCCTTGTTTGGAAGTCCTTACTGTGAATGGCTCTCCGTATTGGAGAATACCTTGGCCCAAAACAAAAACTAATAGAAAAAGCGTTCTTTATAGACATTTCCTGCCAAAACTTTTTAAGTAGATTAAATTAAACTTGTTATTTAATTTGCTAAGACTTTTATAGAGTATGGCGTTTGAGTGGATTTTTAATGTCTTAAGAGGACATTATTTCTTCTAATCTTTTAAATATACCTATACAACCAGGGTAGGACAATGGAAAATGGATAAAAAAATTCATGTACAGCCCTAAGGATGATAAAAAATGCCCCTTCTGTAGATTAAAATTATTGGTTGAAAAGTTTGGACATTACTGATTTGAACCAACCAATCAAGCTTCTACAAAAATACCCAAAGTTTAAAGTTAGCAAAGGAGAGTGTCAATATAAACCTTTGGGTATCAATATAATTTACAGTCCAATGTCCCCTCCCCTCCCGCATAACATGAAAAAGGAATTATAGAAAAGCTGGTTAAGTAAATATGATTCCCCTCAATTCCCTGGCTGCTATACATACAGAAGGACGGAAGAAAATCAGCTTTTTTTGTGATTATCACGACTTTTCATAGAAAGTGAAATGAAATGAGGTTTATATAAATAAGAGCCGCAGGGAGGAGGGGGACATTGGACTGTAAATTACACTAGTACCCAAAGTTTTATAGAACACATTGTCAAAAAAATTGGTTCTTTGATAAAATTTTGATTGGTTGGTTCCAAACTAATATTGTCCAAAAATTAATTCATCTACTGAAGGGATAATTTTGTTTATTACAATAGGGATGTATATCAAATTAAATTCCCTTGTCCTATCCCTTTAGATTCCTGGTTTTATTTAGAGTAAGAGTTCCTGATCATATCATTACTACAGTGCACATTGGGGCAAATCAACCAAAAAGGGGATTTAATTATTTAGTACCCTTAAAATTCATCTCACAAAAATTTCATTTTATACTTTTTTGTAGGTAATTTAACAACAAACAAATTTGCTTTTATGTTTTTTTTCTGTCATTTGAAAGGAACATGGAGATAAAGGTAATCTTATGAAGGTAGATAGAGAATTACCAGATTAACCCCTCCTGAAAATAGCCCCCCCCTTACCCTATCCATCTATCTATCCATCAATCTATCCATCTATCTATCCATATATCTATCCATCTATCTATCCATCTATCTATCCATATATCTATCCATCTATCTATCCATCTATCCATCTATCTATCCATCTATCTATCTATCCATCTATCTCTCCATCTGTCTATTCATCTATATATCGATCAATCTATCTATCCATCAACTATTCATCTCTTTATCCATCAACTATCAATTTATCCATCCATCAATCTATCCCTCTATCTACCCATCCATCTATCTATCCATATATCTATTCATCTACCTATTATTATGAAGGTAGATAGAAAATTACCAGATTAACCCCTCCCGAAAATAGTCCCCCCTTACCCTATCCATATATCTATCCATCAATCTATCCATCTATCTATCCATCAATCTATCCATCTATATATCCATATATCTATCCATCTGTCTATCCATCTATCTATCCATCTATCTATTCATCTATCTATCCATCTATCTATCCATCTATCTATCCATCTATCTATCCATCTATATATCCATCTATCTATCCATCTTTCTATCCATCTTTCAATCCATCTCTCTATCCATCTATATATCGATCCATCTATCTATCTATCTATCCATCTATCTATCCATCTATCTATCTATCTATCTATCCATCTATCTATCCATCTATTCATCTACCTATTATTATGTAGGTAGATAGAAAATTACCAGATTAACCCCTCCCGAAAATAGTCCCCCCTTACCCTATCCATCTATCTATCCATCAATCTATCCATCTATCTATCCATCAATCTATCCATCTAAAAATATCCATATATCTATCCATCTGTCTATCCATCTATCTATCCATCTATCTATCCATCTATCTATCCATCTATCTATCCATCTATCTATCCATCTATCTATCCATCTATCTATCCATCTATCTATCCATCTATCTATCCATCTATCTATCCATCTATCTATCCATCTATCTATCCATCTATCTATCCATCTATCTATCCATCTATCTATCCATCTATCTATCCATCTATCTATCCATCTATCTATCCATCTATCTATCCATCTATCTATCCATCTATCTATCCATCTATCTATCCATCTATCTATCCATCTATCTATCCATCTATATATCGATCCATCTATCTATCCATCAACTATTCATCTCTTTATCCATCAACTATCAATTTATCCATCCATCAATCTATCCCTCTATCTATCCATCCATCTATCCATCTGTCTATCCATTTACTTATCCATCTACCTATCCATATATCTATTCATCTACCTATCCATCTATCTATCCATCTATCTATCCATCAACTATCTTGAATTTCGTGTTTAAAATGTCTAATTAGGGGTTTTGGTTATCAGAGCAATATAAGAATTTTTTAGTAGCGCAGCTACCCTATCACTAGCTTTTTGGGCCCTTTAAAGTGTAACTAGGTTAATTGTAGTCCGATTTTAGTGTTCAAAGTGTCAAATTTGGGGTCATGGAATTCATTTCAGTAGGAGGGGAGGGGATGGTGTAAATAGGGGTGGATGGGGATCCTTATTTTAGCAAGCTACAAGTTTCACTTTATTTTTATGTTTAATAAATCCATTATATATGTGGGCATGATTAACATAAATTTTTTTAACTAATATCTATATTTATAATGATATTATGATTCTTGTTTACTGTTTATATGTATACTAGCGGCTTCGCCCCTAGCCTCTAGGGGATTTGCCCCAAGAGGTAATTAAACAAGGATGACAACATCCATGAAAGAAGCGAAGCTCTGAAATGGAAGGACAAACGAACATTAACACTTGTGTCAGAACTGAATATTAATGCATGTCTATACAAAATTGTAATTAAAACTGATTAAATACATGTTACTGTTTAAGTACATACTGACGTTTTTAGGACTTGATTATAGAGATGCTTCACTTATAACAAGAGAGGTTATTGAAATAGGAATCAGTATTCAAAACATCAGATGAATAGGATATTTTTAACATTCAAAACCATTATTTGTTGTCAAAAAAGTAAAAATCAGCTTGTTATAAATGGATATACGGACTTTCTGGTAACGATTATAGAGTTGCTGTGCTTTCTAAGTCGTACCTAACTGTTGTAGAAATCAGCATGAAAAGATTGAGATCGATAGGACAATTCTAGCCTGTTTAAGTTAAGTAAAAAAGCTAACTGTACCAGACGTACGGATGGACCGACCCTAATTATAGAAATATGAAAAAATTGAGGAGGATTTTTATTTTTGAAAAAGATCTTTAAACAACCACAGGACCAGTAGATATATTCCCTGAAGAGTGGAATTCAATCAGTTTAGTGGTTAGCGAGATCTTAAGGGATGGGCGGACAGACAAACCGACATATAGCTACTTTGTATTATATATTAACACCTAGGGATCTAAGGAACAAAACAATAACCGATTAATATGTACATCCCCAATATTGATACATATTTAATAAATACATATTTATTAATTATATTACAAAATTATTTGTCTGTAGATAACAATTAGTGGTTGAAAAGTTTTGACACTCATCAACAACACTTAATGAACCAACCAATAAAAAATCAATTAAATTTCCTGAAGTTCTTATGCTAACAAATATAAAAATGTTATTATAAAACTTTGAAGTTTGGGGACTAGTGTAATTAACAGTCCCCTCCCTTTCTAAATAAAACTGCTGACTTTAAACATGAATACCCTGTAACTACATAATTTAAAAACAAAGCATTACCAATAGAGAGACAGATAGACTACTTGCTAATTCAAATTTAGAATGATTATAAGAACCTCACGTTATTTGCATATTAACTTTACCTTTTCGCAGTGAGGTAGGGGACATTGGGCTGTTTATAACACTAGTCCCCAAAGTTTTACAGTTGTGTGTTCAAACGTTTTAACTACTAACTTTAATCTACAAAAGGGGTAATTTTGTGTATTATCATTGGGGATGTACAACAATTTATTGACCTTTGTCTTATCCCTTTAGATCCCTGATATTTGTAATAATCTATAGAAACGATTATTTAGTTACATTAAAACATCAAACATAAAGAGGTTTAGATTTAGGTTTAGCCCCCCCCTCCTCTCCTCCCCATCTTTTAGTGCAATAGAACTTGAAAATATTTATTATTAACTTTAATTCTAAGTCAGAATAAATATTTCCCAATATGTCTATGTTTCTGTGTCTTTTATTTATTTGAATTAAATCTTAAGTTTTGACTTTAAAAGCGCATTTAAACGCCTTTTCTTACAAGCTTTTCGTGCACCCACGTTCAGAAAACGGGCTAAAAACCCCTACGGGGGCGCGGGGGGGTAAATGAGACCAGTACAGGCGATTATGATATGTCTTTGGGTAATCAAATATCGTATTTTTAGTCGGTGGCAACCAGTGAAAACATGTTTCCTCTTACTGTCTTCTTAAATGTTGATTAAAAAACAAACAAATAAAAACTAAAATCTTGACTTCAACTAGAATTATTTAAGACTAATTTCTTCAATTTGTGTTTTTTTTCTTTTATACTGTCAAAATATATGTAATGCATGACTCATTTGAAGTTATTTTGTCTAATTACGTTAATTCTAAGAGATTTTATAAAACTTTTAAAATAGTTGGTGAAACACAAAAAGTATGCTTTTTTCTGTAAGAAAATTTTTGCATTTCTTGACTTCCATGCATTAGAATGCTTACTTAAAAAGCGTATTTTTACGATTCCTTTGAAATCTGATGTACATTGGGTATGATAATACTCATAGAATGTTTAAAACTTGATTTGGGGGTGGTGAATTGTTGCCCCTTGTTGCCCCTATGTGCAGTGTAAAGCCAAGGTCTAAAGTCATTATTTTTTGTTGTTTAACAGCATATATTTACAATTATAGCAGTTTGTTTACTGTCATTCCTAAGCTACCAAAAGGCATTGAAAATAGTAGTATACTAAATACTTAATTAACAAGGACAATTATGTCAAATAGTAGCAAAGCTATTTGATATGAGAAGACGATCGTCGTAACTTAGGAGAACAATGGAGTATAGGAAATATAAAAGGATAAGACAATGGCCGATAAATTGATGTACATCCCCAATGATGATACACAAAAGTACCCCTTTATTGGATTAAATTAGTGGTCGAAACGTTTGCACACTCAACTTAATGATCCAACCAATCAAAATTCACTAAAGTCCCCAAAGTTGTAAAGCCAACGAATAAGAAAACGTTTATAAAACTTTGGGGACTAGTGTAAAAAACAGCACATTATCCTTTCTCATTCTGATGGATTGTACTGAAATTGTTGTTTCTAATTAAAATAGATGTATTCATTATTATTTGACTATTAATTTCTCTTAAAAATAATGTTAGTGTAAAATTTTTTGTTTTTGCCTTTTTTTCAAGAAACCTTTTTTTATTGCACTTGGTTAAAATTGTTGAGATGAATAACGAATAAAAAGTTTACCTAGGAAAAGAATTTATAAAAACTATAACAATATGGTTAGAAGGTATTAGGGGTCTTAATGGTTAATAAAACGGACAATAAATTGAAATATATCCCGCCATAATGGTTTGGTATTTATTGCCATCATATAACTATGTAGTATAATGATATTTAATTAGTAATGTAATAAATCAAACTGTGTCGTTTTCCTCGTTTATAATTAAATAGAAAATTATAAAAACATCCTTTTACTTTTATTTATAAAAGAAAAGATATAAATCAAAATTTTCCTTTATAAATGACTCCCACCCATAGAATCAACTAATTTTTTCTTAATGAATATATCTTAATATGGAGATTTCCCTACCAGTCAGTTACCAGTCGGGCACACAACCCCCCCCCCCTACCCCACCTTTTGAAATTAAGGGGAAGCTAGTTTTTGTCTGTTAGTTTATTAATTTAGGTCAGTTTTGGTAAGGTTATATAAGGTAATGGGTAGCCCGCATGGTCAGGACTTCCCTCAGGGTTAAGGAACGACAAAAAAACTGCAATACTTTTTTTGTATATAAAGGGAGTAAGGGGGGGGGGGGGTAATGCTTGCTTAATGGAAACTGTATATTTGAATAATTAAAATCTGAATATGATTGATGAATATTGTAATATGCACTAAACAAGAAATAAATTAGCTGACCATAATTACAAATTAAGGAATAGCTTAATGACAGGCGAATCCAGTGTCAGATTTTGAACAGTACATTTCTTGTACACATGGGTATTTCTCGAGTTTAACATAAATCTAAAAATATAAAAGTATAACCAGTCAACTACCTGGATCTCCCTGCTTGGGACATTTTTCGTCTGCTCTCTGCTCTTTTGTAACGACTCGGCTGTGTTAATATATTTGTTTTTCAAAGACCCAATTGAAAGTCAGCACAGGGTCCTCGGGATGGGGATAAACATTTTTTTACCACCTTCTCCCTCTATTGTTTTACACTAATAGTTTAACAAAAAATTTTTAAATGGTTTATTTGATGAGGTGAGTTTGAAACTCAACTGGTTTTTGAAGCAGTATAAAAATGGCCTTTGCCCTTATACTTTTTAAACTTGTGTACAATCTCGTAGTACTGAGTATTTGTCATCAATGTCCTGAGATAAATGATTGAAGCGTGGTATCAACCAACCAGAAATAATGACTTAAGCAATTAATGAAAAAATATATTAATAACTTTCATATGAAAATTAATTTTGTCATGTTTTTTAAACAACTCTAGTCTAATATATTTTTTACAAAAAAAACTTTGAATTTAAATTTTTTTTTTACAAAAAATAATATTTGTATGAAGGAAAACTGAAGAATATATAAACCTATTGTTGTATTGATACAAGTTCAAAGGTTAAGAAAGAGAATATTAGGCCAACGACTTTTTATATTTTTTTTCTTTTCTTGAAATTAAAGGAGTTAATATTAATTCATAACATTAACTTTAGAATTTTTTCTTTTTCGTTTTAATATACTAGCGGTTACACCCCTAGCTTAAAAATACCCCTAATATATTTATAAAGCTTGAGACAAAAAAACTTACTACTTTAATATGTATTAATTTGTAAAACTGCAAATGATAAATATGACCTATTTTTGTCTATTTAAAGATTCCCTTTAAACAACTCCCCCTTTTTATATTAAGATGCTAATTCCCCCCCCCCCAACCCCAAGAGGATATAAGCAAAAAAAAAAAACCCGCAAGGGGCACAATTTTCTAACACTTCTTTCTCATTTAGTCTTTAAAAGGGATTCAAAATGCATGGACATATATCTTTTTAACTCTTATTTTATACATCTTAATTGGAACTGATGATCTATTTTTATAGAGAAACATATGTATTCCGCCAATAAATAGTTAAAAAATTAAATGTGTTTATACATATAATAATACTTTATATAATAGGATAAAACTTAAACCTCTAAAATTCTGCCGTTTGAATTTACTCATTTTATGGAGTTCCTCAGGGTTACTTTGTCGACCCCGTTCTGTCAGAAAAAATTTGCCTTGCGTCAAAATGTATGCACACACAAACTCACACACATACACACACACACAAACACACACACACAATCAGTCACTTTTTCACCCCTCTGAACCAATTTTTGCTACCCTAGCTTATAGGGTTGTCAAGACCTTTTTTCTATAATTGTACATCATTGTTTACTATTATGTTGCGTTGAAGTCTCTAGGCGAAATTTTTATTTCGATATTTGACAGACAGACAGACAGACAGACAGACAAACAGACAAACAGACTGACAAACAGAGAGACAAAGTTCAGGTTTACATTATACCTATGGATCTTAAGGGATAGGACAATGAATGTTAGTTGAAAAGTTTGGACACTAAAGGTTTTGTACAATTCAATCAACGAAAGAGATATTGTTCTATTATGGTTTGATACTCTTAATTATGAAATTTATGTTGCTGTACAAATCTGTAAAAACTATTGGCGGCCAAGTGTGTACACACATGCAAACTTTCATTTTCTTTTGATGAGAAATGTAAACGGAATTGTCAAAGCATGACCACAGGATGTCGTACTGTGTAGGGGGGTGGGGGGTGGCTATGGAGAAGGGGGGGGGGTGGCTGGTAATCAAAAGGTTAATTTACAAAGTAGCCCTATATGAATATTTAGCCCCGTAGGGTTCTGTCTTTGGTAGTACAAGGATAGAAGAATGGAGCAATTATTCATTTTTTTGTGTAAAAAATAACTTCTTTTATTGTTAAAAATGTTTTTTTTTATACAGAGTGAAATTTAGCATGATTATATTAACACCGACGGTTCAAGGAAGTAAGTAAAAAAGGCTATTTGTATTGATAAAGGAAAGGTGGAAATTTGAATCAAATTAGGAGATTTTTTGTCATTAAAAGTGTGTTATTACAAATTTGTATCTTTTATAACTTTCATCTAAATTATATAAAGTAGTAAGATTTTTTGGTCTGCAGCTGAAGATTTTGATAACTAATGAACTGATTGTGTCCTCCATTTTAGGGAAGCTTCAGATATGTCCAGTGGGGGTTTTAGGCTATTTCATTTATAGATTTAAGCTTTCAGCTGGTTTAAGGCTATTTTTCTGCTCTTAACTACCCTTTATGGGCCCTTTAATGCTATTTAAATGGAGGGGAACATTATGAATTAAACTTGTATTTAAAAGTACAACACACGTTCCCTCATTCGCCAGCTTTAAAACTTCTATTCTTGATTGGGATATCAGAACTTTCCATCTATGATTTAATCTGCATAGGAGGTAATTTTGTTTATCATAATTGGGGTGAAATATATTTATCAAGAAATATAATTAGAGTATTATTTGATGTGTAAATAAATGATTGTCTATTAAGAAATAAAGTTAAAAGAAAGAGAAGTATAGAAACTAAAAAAGTTTTGTTTCATGATTTCTATTAGTTTTCTAATTGTTTTCCTAGCTATGGAACAAATAATAATAAAGTCTCTTTGTTGGGTAAAAACAAGTACAAAATATTTGTAGCAATGGAAATCGATAAAAAAATATTATTAGCATTTGGCACCCAAAGTTTTATACATATATTCTTTCATTCGTTAATCTAAAACTTTGGGTACTTTTATTAAAACTTGATTGGTTGGTTTCAACTAGCAGTCTCCAAACTTTTCAATCTATAGATGATGTAACTTTTGATCTTAATTGGGGATTTACATCAATTTATAATTCATTGTATTATTCTTTAAGAACACTGATTGATTATTATAGGGAAGTATCGCTACTCAACAAAAGTTAGAGCTTATTCTGACTCATATTTTTCAGGGAGGAAGGGGACATTTAACTAAATTTTTCTATTCTCCAATCTTTAATACAAACTTCCTTTCCTTAGTTGGATAAAAGCTTAAGAACAGCGTAAAGTGCCTCTACAAAATGTCTTCATACAATACAAAGCACCAATGATAGGCCAGTATAAATTGTAATTGACCGATAGTAAATTTTTATTAGCCTCTCAATAATCACTTGAATTGAATGACGTCATTTTTTGGCGGTACTTTAAGCTGTTTCAAAGCTTGTGCTTTTTAAAACTTTTACATTATTTGGGATTTATTTTAATTTAATATCCATAGTTTTATCATCCATTGTCTTATCCCTTAAGATCCCTGTAATTTATAAAGTTTCTGGATTACCAGCTATAGAGCTATAATAACAAACTTTTACACTAAACTACAAAAGTCTTTTAAATAATATTAAAATATATTTTACTGGAGGCTGCGCTCCTAGCATCTAAGAGCTATGTATTCGAAGGAGTAATAGCCTAAAACCAAACTTAGATATAAGAATTAAATAGCCTAAAACTATCCACTGACTCTCCTTCCTTAAAATGGAGAACTTAATCTGTTCAGTAGTTATAGAAATCTTAGGCTAGACAAAAAAAACCTTACTAATTTATATAATAAAATTTATATATTTCTAACGGTTTTTAACATAAGGTTTAAACTAGAGGCGTTAAAATATACATAGCTAAGATTTGAATCTATTTAGCAGTTAGTTTTTAAAAAGATAAATTGAATATATTGTGGTTACTGCCTTGTAAACATCCATCAACTAAGGATTCAATTATCAGGTTGCCAAACTTTTAAATGAGATATGTTTTAAAAAATACTCTTTTTATCAAGGGGTGAGGGGACACTCGACTTAAGCAAAGTATTATAAACATTATTATATACAAAGTATTATTATGTAACTGGACAAAGTGTCTCAAAAATTAGACATGTGAGGGTGACGTCATAAAAATGAGGGAGACGAGAGGAGAAGTGGAAAAGTAAACCCATTAAAAGAGATGGATAACCCCTAATTTTTATGACGTCACAAGGCTATTTTTTTTGCTCTAAAACTTTGGGTACTTATATTCCGATTAATTATTTCAAAATATTGGAAAATGAATGATGGCAACCCTGATACTAAATGTGAAAACCTAGTTACAAGTTTAAGTGCTAAATATGGTGGAGGTCAAGCTTAAAAAAATACGATCACAGACACCCAGTACTCCCAGAATGTACGATAGTTTAAAAAGTACAAGGAGATGTAACCACCAAAATACTGCTTTTAAAAGTTTATCTAATATATTTGTAAAACTGGAGAAACCTCACAAGTACAGAATATTTACTGTACAAAAAAGGACACTAAACTAATCCACCATCCTCAAAAATACGTGTTAATCTCTGTGCCAATTTTACTGCCGTGTTCGCAAATTTTATGGGGGTCTTGCACACTTACAGGCAATTCAATTCATTTATATAGGTTACAAGCATACATAATTGAAACTAGAGTAACATACATATATCCTATAATATAAAGTAGTAGGTTTTTTTTTATCTGTTGCTTAAGATTTTGGTAGTTACTGATCCGATTGGATTCTTTATTTTAGGGAAACTTCATATAGGTACTGGGGTGGATTTAGTTTTTTTTAATATTTAAGTATTTAAATGGTTTTATGCTTTTTTCTGACCTAGATGCTAGTGGCACAGCCGCTAGTGGATTTAGAAAACTGTACTTGCAGTTACCTTTTTTTGATATCCTAAGGGTTGAATCAATTGACAATAAACTAATTTTACATCCCCAATAATGATAAACAAAATCATCTCTTCTTTATTGTTTGATAAAAAAAGTTATTTGAAGCCAACGAATGCAAGAAAGCTTTGTGACCATTATTTATTAAGTTCTATATCCCCCCAAAATTTTAAGTTAGTTTGAAATAGAGTAGAAATAAGGGAAAGTATAAAGCAAATTCGTAAAATGTAATGAAATAAAAAAATATGACTATTTCAATCCTAATTGATTTCTGTAAAAAAACAAACAATTCTTTATTTGTGGTTCCGTTTGACTAGCCATGACAATTTTACCAGTTGTCAGGGACATAGGGGTGGGGCAATACAAGATAAATTGGGTATTGTCTATTTCTTGACATCGTTTCGTCGTATTTCCCCTTATTTCTAGCCCCTGCTGAGCCAATTGCCTAACCCAGGTGGGCAATCATTGACATTTACCTAACCTAACCTAAAATAACCTACCTACTATAAATCAAAAGCTACAATGAAAATACCTATCCCTTGAATCCCTGAGATTTTTGAAAGAGAAACCAACATGTTATTGATTTATATTGTCCGCACATCATCTGCTATTTTAGTGGATGGTAATTAAAACTTAAAAAACAAAAGTATTGTGTGAAGTAAAAAGCTCACAAATGAAATGATACCATTAAAATAAGCCTGAAATTGTTTCAAAATAGATGTTAATTGTGAGGTAGGAAATAATTGTACATTATTCTTTTTACTAACGGCTGCGCCCTTAGCACATAGAGGGTCTGTGTTTAAAAGAATAGGTAGAAAATAGCCTAAAACCATCCGCTTTAATTCATGTTAAGTTTCCCTACAAAGGATAACGTATCAATTCAGTAGTTTCTAAAAAACATTACTACTTTTTATAAAAAGATTGAAAAAAAGAAAGATAACAAAAAAGTATTTTGTTAGACAAAGTAAAATCTAAGAAGTTATAAATGAGTTCTAAAATTGATTAACGATATTCTTAATGTTTCTTTTTAATGGTTCATAAAAATCAACATATAAAAAATTGCTGTATACATATTTAATTTGAATTTAAAACTGTTTAATCTGAATGTTATGACTACCTTTGTAAAGATATCTTTTTCATTTCTTTCATTACAAAAACTAATTTCAATTTTGTAATAACACTTTCTCGTATTCATTCGAATCCGGTGGATAGGAACCGGTTTTCATCCATACGAAAAAACTATGTCTAGCATCGTATTATATCCAGCTTTCTACGAATATAAAATGTACAATCATAAGATTAAAACCATTTTTTTAGCCGGTGCTTCGGCACCTCGGGGCTAAAAAAACTAGTTTTAATCTTATAATTGTACATTTTATATCCGCGGAAAGCCGTTTATAATACGATGCGAGAAATAACTATTCTCGATTTTAGGGTAAAATTTGTTATTAAGAAAAATTGTTAATGATGGGAAAAATTACACAGCCATCCAGCAGATTATGAGTTATTGCATCAAGCTTATAATTTCTAATTAAATACTAATCAAACAAAAAAGCTTATGAGAAAAAAATATAAGAACTTTTAATTTGTGTGTTTTTTAGTATTTTTGAAACTCTTAGAAATGTGTCACATTTTAAGAATATTGATATAATATTGCTTGGATGTTGCACTAGATTTTCTTTATTCCCTCCCCTCCTACTGAACAAACAAACTGACCAATAGATGAGGTCCATGTTAGCAACCTAAATCGACGACAAATTTGCTCCTGCCAATTTATCCAGATATATTCTACATCCATCATTAAGAGTTTCAAAACATTCACACATAATAATATACACTCACTAACACACAAAAATGCACACACCCACACACACAGACACTCACAAAGATCTTATCCTGATTTAAATGTCAGGGAGGCAAGGGACATTGGACTGTAAATTATAAGGGTCCTCAAGTGTCCTCAACTTTAAAAAAAATCTTGATTGGGATTTTACAGACTTTTATACTTACAGAAAAGTAACTTTATTTATCATTATTGGGGGGATTTACATGAATTTATCTTCCATTGTCTTATCCCTTAACATCCCTGAAGTTGGACCATGATGTGGACAGTTTTGATTGTGATGATGTTCCTCTTACTCAAACTCAGAGAAAGTGTTGTGTGATGACGTTCATACGAGAAAACTAAAAAATTTACATAAAATGGGGAAAAATAATCCTATAATAAAGTAATCGGATGTTTGTCTGTCTAATTGTACCGAAGGATCTCGCTAACCGCTAAACCGATGGGGTTCTACTTTTTAGAATAGCTTCTCATAGGTCACAGGAAGATTTATATTTATTTTGTGGGAGGGTACCACCACCTTCCTAAGATAAATCGCCCCTAGAAAAAAATTACCCCCCCCCCCCAAAAAAAAAAACTACCTAGAGAGGGGACATTGGGCTGTTTATTACACTAGTTCCCAAAATTTTATAAAAAAGTTTTCCTGTTCCTTGGCTTAACAACTTTTAGGTCTATAATAGAATTTTGATTGCTTTGTCCATTAATTTAAGTGTCTACAGAGGGGTTACATTTGTGCATCATGATTGGAGATGAACATAAATCATTCGGCCATTGTCTTATCCATTTAGATCTCTGTCAATTTTCTTTTTATTGCCTATAATAGTTTTGGTGTACATAATGTATGGACACTGCTGCCTGTAATGTACTGAATTGAATGTTACTTCTGGCTGCTGCTGCAACCTAATTAAAACCAAATTACTGCAACCATGGACCGTAAACCAAAAATCTGTCTAAACACTTAAAAAAATATTCTAAATATTTAAAAGATATTAAATACAACAATTAAGAATCGAATCTAAAAGAAACTTCTTTATTTGATAGAAAACCTAAATTAGCTAAAATTACAGATATTTTTGAAAGATTTTTAATAGTATGTCTTTTAATATAAGATAAGACTATGGACGATAAATTCAATGATGATAAAAATACTCCTTTTGTAAATTAAAATTATATTTTGAAAAGTTTGAACGCTACCATTTTAAACTTACCAATCATCTTTTCACTAAAGTATGAAAGGCCATTAAATAAGGGAATTTGTTTATAAAAATTTGGGTGTCAGCGAAATTTACAGTCCAATTAACCCTCCCTCCCTGCTTTTAATCCCAGATTAAGTATCTTTAAATAGTAGGTAAAAATGCCTATTAAAGGATTGACTTTTTCTTGTATCTTTTTTTTCTATTTCAAAACAATAAAAATAGCAATTATACTTAAATTTAATATGTTGAAAGTAAGGTTTTTTTATGTTAATATTTTAAAAATAGGGCGGTATGTAAATCTCTTTGGAGAGTATTTCCTTTTTTTTCTTTTATTGGATAAAAATTAAAATGAAATTTAAATGATGTACTTTTGCTTACACTAAATATTACAGCCTATTCAAGATTTTACACAAGTTCCAAATTGTTTTAGCCAACGAATAAGGAAAAAAATTTGGGACCAATATAAATTTTAGTCCAGTTTCCCCTTCCTCAACCTGTGTTTATCACTTTCTCAAGAATGTGTTTAATTACAGTTTTATAAAGATGGATGAGTAATTACAAAAGCTCTTACACTCAGGAATCTTAAGGGATAAGACAATGGATGATAAACTAATATACATCACAATGCTGATGAGAAATAAAGCTACCCTTTCTTCAGATTAAAATTTTTTATTAAAGTCTGGACTAGTATGTATCAAGATATAAAAAAAGTACCAAAAGTTTCTAAGATAACGAGGTCAGATCCTCTGGGTACCAGCGTAATATACAATTTAATGTCATCTCTCTTTCTATATTACTCATCTTAAAAGAAATTAAAACGAAAGCGATTATTATATCGAATGTATAGACATATAATACTTTTAGAGTAGTTGTACTATTAAAAAAGTAAGAGTCTTGCGTAAAGATTCACACACAAAAAATAATCTTAAATTAATGAATAGGTAAATTACATTGTTATACATTACGTGCTCGTAAAATGCACGTATTGCACCCCCCCCCCCCCCCCCCCCCCCCTACACACACGCACAGGCTAACGAGCGTACACACTCTGACATAATGTGAAAACCGGTGATTAGGGCATAAAAATGATAACAATAATCCATTGTAAGCTGACTCATTTTCCCAGGACTCATCAAAATATCATATGTAATATTCTTCAAGTTATGTTACGACATTATACATATATGTACATAATACACATGTAATAATGTTTATAATATAATAAGAACTTTTTTTTTTATTCAATAACTCTTCAATCCTGTTATGAGTAAATCACATAGACAATTAATTATTATATTGAAATTACATGTTAATATTTCATAATATAACGATAATAATTATATGTTTTTATTGTTACTGGTAAACATAATTGCGGAATTTGATAAACTAGGTGATTTCTCTTGGCGGGCCAGGTGCGGCTGAGCCTACTTCGGGCTGGACTGTGGTTGGTGTCGGTACCACTTTCGCCGGCCGGTGACCGCCATATAAATGCGGATCAGAAAGTTATCCGCTCGTGGTTCCACCGCTTTAACATCTACGAGCTCGCCTTCACATCAGCTTTGCCTGCAACCCCTTCTCCATAACCTCCATATGTCAACCTGTACAGCAATGTTAGTACGTGACCGGTCAACGAGTTGACCGGCTAGCGATTAGACAGATAGATGGATCCTGTGTCCAACATGTAAATATGAACCAACCTAATCATGACGTATAGACATTTCGTGTGACCAAAGAAAGTTTAAGAAAATTTGGAATGAAAAAAAACTATAAAATTACGAGAAAAAAGGATTTTTTGATTAAAAAAATAGGAATTTGTTTAGAATTCAATAAAGTTTAATAAATTTTGTGAAAAAATCTCAACAGGTTTCTAGATGCGCTCCCCTGTAAAGTAATTTGAAAAAAGAAAAAAAAATTGTAAAAGTTAAATTTGAATATAGTTATAAAGAAACATGTTGAAAAAATGTTGAAAAGAAAATATTAGAAGGTAATTGCTAAAAATTTGCTAAAAATTTGCTAAAAATTTGATAAGAAAAAAGCTATAGTGTAAAAAATTTTGTTGAATGAATTTAATTTAATTGTAGGGGTTGACATCTAGTAAGAACTCTATTTTGAACGACAACTCGACGACGGGGATGTAGGTATTTAGGTCGGACTCGAAGGACACAATGTACGCCTTCCAGGAGCTCCTGGTTGTACAGACCGGGACAAGGTAGTCTAAAATAAATTAGATAATTAATTGAAAAATAAAATTGAAAATTAAATTTAAGTTGAAAAAATGAATCGAAATTAAATTTGAATTTGAAAAGCTAAGATTAAAGAAGAATTTCTATGTGTATTAAGTCCTAGGTAGCTAATTTATATTTAACGTTTTCCGGCCGCTTACAAAGAACTCCGACGTTCTTGAACTAATTTTCAACCCTTGTTGAATTTCCATTAAATCCCTTAGTCCCTGCGACGACCATGTACGACCATGTACAGCCCCAATGAATGAAAAGAATGAAAGAGAAAAAACATTGCTTGAAGGCATCAAAAATCCAAAAATATGGTTGAAATTTAGGACAGAAAGATCCGACGCTATAATTAAGTATGTCAAACCGATGCGTGAAATATTTGAGAAATGTACAAAAAAACCCTTTAGTCGTATACTCATTTTAAATATGATAGGGATAAAGATTCTAAAAATCTAAAAATCAAAAAATCAAAAATACTTGAGCCCAACTTAAATTGCTCTGGTGATTATGAGTATGAGTATGATGTTATGATATATTGTTGCCTGCATAAAGTGTAAAAATAAACTATTGATAAGTTAAATAAGAATAAAAATGCAAGAAGATTAAGACTGAAAAATAAAAAAAAATGAAAAATAAAGAATGAAACCATTATATTGAATTTAATACAAAGTAAAAAGCTTTCCGTTTGAACTCCAGGAAAGTAGGTATTGTTTTTAAATTTTCAGGTAATGTGTTCCAAAGTCTTGGGAAAAAATGTAATGGTGAATTGAATATAAAATTTCTATTGGCTTGATCTACTATGAAATTATTTCTAAATCTGGTTTCGTAATCATGAATTGTATCACGTGTGTTCCAGACACCATCAAAAACTCTTGGCTGCATATTGTTTTTATATTTGTACATAAATAAAAACACTTCGTATTCCATTTGCTTCCTAATTGGTAAAATTTCCAATTGTTTAAATAAAATATTTGATGGAAAACGGCGTGGTTTTTTTGCTATTAAGCGGCAGCACTCCTTTTGGAGTTTTAAGATAGGCTCCAATAAGGTGTTTGGAACAGCAGTGAATACAATTAAACAATAGTTGAGAACAGACTTTATGTAGGCAAAATAGAGCAATTTAAGATGTTGCGAGTCAAGTATATGACGCATTTGACGCAATGAGTATACAACTTTTAGAATTCTTTTGTGCATTAAGTTAAAATGGATTTTGAAAGACAATTTTTCATCGATTTGAATACCCAGGTGCCTTGCGGCTTGTTCTCCAGGGTTACTATTCGAAAAAGTTATATGATCTAGTTTCTGGATTTTTTCTGGAAGGTTCTCTCCTTCATGGTTAGAATTGATAAAAACAGGAAACTGTTTTATAAGATTTTTTTCCTCTTCCGTGAAATTTTGTCTTGGCGATTGAAACAAGATAACCTTGGTTTTTTTGCTGTTTATAATAAGTTTATTACTGTTGTACCATTCAGTAATTTGAGGAAGAGTATTTTCAATCTTAATAAACAGATCCCTAATGTTGTCAGCTGTTAAAAGACAAAATGTGTCATCTGCAAAAAGAGACAGCAGTGCGTCTCTAGTGGCAGAATCTAGATCATTAACTACGATAAGAAAGAGAAGTACACCGAGTGTACTTCCCTGGAGAACACCGATAAGGATAGATAGTACATCAGAAAATTCTCCCCCAAACGCAACCTGTTGTGACCGTCCTTCAAAGTAGCTTTCGAACCACCTCAGGACCACTCCACGGCAACCATAATGCTCGAGTTTTTTCAACAAGATGTTTCGATCTACAAGATCGAAACACTTCTTGATATCAATTAATATCCCGGCGCACACTTTCTTTTCGGAAAGTGCCGCCGTGATACGATTGACAAGATCAAGAACATTATGTGCCGTGGAGAGGCCCGGACGGAATCCGAACTGTCGTGTGGAGAAAAAGGATCTTTCATCTAAAAATTCATATAGTGACTTGTACATGATCCTCTCGAGTGGCTTCGAGAATGTGTTGATGATAGAAACGCCCCTCCAGCTATCTAAGCTGGTCAACGGCCCTGATTTATAAACGACTACATTCTTGCTCACTTTCATCCCTGAGGGAAAAATTCCTTGTGAAAAACTAAGATTATATATGTACGTCAATGGCCGCACTAAATTGGCGGCACATTGAATTAAGAGTTTACAACTTACATCATTCACGTCCTTGGCCGTTTTGGGCCTGCAGCTCGTTATTATGTTAAATACCTGGAGTTCATCCAGGGGAGGAATGAATATACTATCATTAATGGGGGGGGGTAAATAATCCCTAAAATCTTTTGATGTTTGAGGAATTTCAGGGGTAAGGTTCTCACCCAATTTTGCAAAGTGGGAATTAAAGGCATTGGCTATTTCCTTTTTGTTCTCAATTTTTGCTCCATTAATTTCCAGGTATTCAAGATCACTTGAATACTTGGATTTACCCATTACCTCCCTTAATACTTGCCATACTTTGCGGCCGTCTTTGCCCGCTTTTTCAAGCTCAGATTGATAGTATATTCTCTTTCTCTCCCTGCAAGTTCTCTGGTAATTATTACGGTAAGTTGAGTACCTATCCTTATTTTCTTGTGTTGGGTAACTCAAGGATTTCCTATACAACTTATCCCTAAATCTATTGCACAGCAGAAGGTGATTAGACATCCATGGCGACTGCGGCATGGTCCTGCGATTATTGCGAATTTTGTCTTTGGGACAACATGAGTTGTAAAGATTAAAGAAGATTGAAAAAAATTTCGCATAGGCTAAATCAACGTCCTCTGTGCTTAAGACCTCATCCCAATTTTGTATTGATAGTTCATAATTGAGGTTATCAATATTTGCTTCTTCCAAAAATCTTTTTTCAAAATATTGTGGTTTTTTTGGGGGTTTTGGAATGACGTGTGAAAAGGAACTAGACAATACAAAATGGTCTGATAGGTCAGTGACAATTACATGTGAGTCAACAAAATTGTCCAGGAAATCCTTGCAAAAAATTGAATCAATCAATGAGTACGAGAAATTATGTACTCTAGTTGCTCTTAACGTTAAGGATAGATACCCATTACTTACCATTAAATTAAAAAAACGAGATGCAGGACCCAAGACGTCATAAGTCGTGAAGAGATTTAAGTTGTAATCTCCTACAATGAATACAGGGAGGTTGCTATCATCAATCACATCTAAAAAGTCACCAAGTATATTAAAAAATGATTCAAGGTCCTCGGGGTTTCTATGTGGAGGTCTATAAACGTTAACTATTAATGCCTTAAAGCTCCCTAATGTGACTTTAACACACATAGTTTCAAAAATGTGAGGCACAAAAAAATTTGGAAATAAAACTTTTGTTTGATATTTGCTATGAATAAACAGCCCTACTCCCCCGCCCCTCCCTTCTGGTCGGGGGGTGGAGATAAAGTTGTAATTTATTAAACTTAAACTATCTGTGTTTGAGTCCTGTGACAACCAGGTCTCCTGGACGGCGATGACCGATGGGCCAACACCCTCTAGAGAGGCCGTTTCAATTAGATTTCTTAACTGTTGGATTTTACTATTGAGACTTTGAATATTAATTGAAAAAATTTTAAAAAGTTGCTCATTTGTGTTTTTAAATATATTAAAAAGAGAATCTATATCTATATAGTCACACTTAATGTTATAGTCGCTCGAGTATTCTCTAAACGTATCATCATAGAGAATGCTAGTGATATCATAGTTCACATTTTCATTTAGACACAAAATATCATCTACCTGACTAGAACCAGCTGTCTAAGGATGTGTCTGGAGGCCATGGATCTGGAGATGCAGGTTCTGCTTCCGGTTCAGCTATGCAGGCAGAAGTTATTGGCAGGTGTTCCACTAAAATAATAACATATATAAGAAACATGGTAAAAAATCTCTACTATTTTTTCCCCCCCCCCCCTACCCGCATCCAACGAGTATATGATTTGATAAATTCAGTAAAAATTCAGTAAAAATCAGTAAAAAAAATCAGTAAGAAGAATAATTCAGTAAATAAAGTTAATTTCAAAAATTAATTTGCTAATTACTAATTACCAATTACCAGTATATGTTTACACAATTATCATTAATCAGTCTAATTCATTGAATTTTAATTATTTTACGATTATTGACAGATTATACAGATTATAATAATGATAGTTATAAAAACGGCTAAGCGTAATAAGTTTGAGCTTTGATTTTGATGTGTACTTAATAGTACCTAGTAATTTGCTCAATTAAAGTGAAATTTGTACAAAATGTACACTACTAGTATGACGACAACCTTTTCAAGGCTTAGTTTTGACCCGATATCCATAAAGGAATGCTCGTGGCATTGTTCATGGTTTGGCAGCTGCTGACCTTGTCGATACTGAGGATGATGCTGCGTTAGTACCTGTGGTTGTAGAGCCTGATGTAGTACCTGGGGCCGAGCCTGTCTTGGCGGGAATTGCGGCACCAGTATTCTCAATGGCAGGAAATTCGGCTGTGGAGATAGCATCAACAGTGACACTATGATTTGGAGAATGTTGATCCTCATGGTCCTGCTCTGTCTGGGTTCCACGCAGCTTGTTGTCCTTCAGGTCCTGCAGTAGGCTCTTTATCTCTGTTTCGAAACCTTGAAAGAAAAGGTTACGGTTAGATTGGCCATTTTCACGCATGAATTTTACAATCAAATTATCAGTGCTTAATATTTCCTGTAGGGGAGGCAGTGGGGAAATCAACCCAATGTGGCTTCGAGCCATAGGATTCTGCACTTTTATCCACTTGGGGGGGCCATCTTTTGGTTGGAAGGCGACACTGGTGCCCGACAGTTTAGTCCTAGACGCGATTCCTGCGCTGTGTAGGTAGGTCATCAAGCTTCTATTTGTGTCCGCAAGATCGTGGGCACACTTAAGAAAACTCTTACCGTCGAAGGATACTGCAGCGGCGCTGGTCCAACCTGTCTTGTCGCGAGCCTTCTTGTCCAACAGTTGTAAATGCTTCTTCTTGTTGAGCATGAACTGAAAAAGCATATGACGAGAGTGAAACCTGAAGATATAATTTCTGGGGCCCTTAACCCTCTGGCTTAAGGGATGGGAATACTCTATGGTGTTAGAGTAATTGATGTTTGCGTCGGGGTCCTGCTCGACCAAAACAGGCCTGATGACAATGTCAAAAACCTCGCGACTTGTCGGCGTTTTATCAAGCCATGGGCACTGGACATTATTAACACGAATGCTCCACAGTCTGTCCCTTTGCTCCCTGTGAGCAAGTTGGGACAAGACATAATCATTGAGTGTGGATTGGCATTTTTCACGCGCATTTGCATTAACGACAAAGTTCTCAAAGTTTTTTGTTAGTGACACTACTCGTACAGCAATCTGCTGTTCTGTTGAAAGTTCACCACCTTCCATTAACGTACGAAGTTCATTCATTTCGTCGCGGTGTTTAACATTTAAAGTCTCAATTGAATCACGCAAACTACGAATCTCAGATAAAAAAGTTTTACTAAGAGTGTCGCTGCTCACCTTTTGAAGTTTCTCGTATGCTTGTACGCTCTCGGTTACGGCTTGACTGATGGCATCCTTTATGTCATTTTGTAAAAATGACCTTACTTGAGCTAAGGCATCCTGCGTTAGCAATTTCTTTGCCATTTTATAAGCAGCAACACTATATAATTGAGATGTATATTCGAGCGTGGTCAGATAAAAACTGGTGTAAAAACCCGCGTGTTACACTAATCAATCTAGATTAGCCAATAGCCTGAGGTCATGTGACTGAATGAGAGTGCGTTGGACCAATCAGATCTCTTATCTGTCGGTAGGAACTAATTCCTCCAATGAGAGGGCTTCGTTACCGGCACTTTGTGTCAGCTGATAGCCTGCCTAGAGAGAGAGTGTGTGTGTGGGGGTAGGACCGCTGAGGGAGAGGGGTTGGTGTGCGCCTTGCGAGTGTGTGTAGATGAGGGGTATGATGACTGGGGGATGGGGTATCCTTGGGGGGAGTCAAAAAAGGGTAGAGTGTCTACTCAGTGGCTACCATAGGTGTTGATAGCTGGAGGGTAGACTAAAGACTCTAAAGGAATCTAAAGGGATAAGACAATGAATCCTAGCCCCAATTATGGTGAACAAAATTAAATTGATATTAGGATCCACTTAGGCAATTTTGTAAATCTGGGACGGAGGGGAAATTGGACTGTACATGATACTAGTCTCATTTAAAATGTTCTAAACTTTTCAATCAAATATTTTAATCTACAGAAGGAGAATTTTTTGAGTATCATAACTGGGGGCGTACATGAATTTATCGTCCATTGTCTTATCCTTTATGATATCTGGCCTAACTGTTGCCATTTAGGCAGAAGTAATTGTGCCTATATTCTTAATATTTTCATTGTTTTTTTTTATTTTCTTTGCATTGACTTTTTTCTACCTTTTTTTGGGGTTAATTTTTGATTACTTTGTCTCGTGTTTATTTAGCTTTTTTCTTCCTGGAAAGTGAAAGTTTGCAAATTTTCCAAAAGAGTTTATTTCATATTGCGAATCATTAAAAGGATAAAAGGATGGTCCAAGAGTTATGAGAAGCGCGCAGGGATCTTAGGGGTTAGGCCTTGGACAATATATTAATATACATCCCCAATTATGATAAATTTATCATTTCTATAGTTTAAAAGTATGAAACATCAAAGATACAAGACTAATAAAATTCTTTTAAGTTTTTAAGCCATTGAAAGAGAGAATATTTATAAAACTTTGGGGACTACTATATACACAGTCCAATGATTCCACCTCCCTGTATAATATAAAAGTTTTAAATGTTTACAATAATGACAGAATTCATGCTGAGCGTTATTAAACCTTTTTTTTCTGGCAAAATTAGATATTTTTACAAAAAAGAAAGTTTTTCCTCGATTTTCAGGGATGTATATATCCTATGATAATAGTCAAATTAACTCCTCCTGTACATTAAATTTATTGGTTGAAAAGTTTTGACACTATTAGTTTGGAAAGTTTAAAGTCAACGAATAAGATAACGTGGTTATAAAACTTTGGTCGCGATTGTAATTTACAGTCCAATGTCCCCTCCCTCCCTGTAGATTTTATAGAAAAGTTTATCAGACATTTTCAAACCAATCTTTTGCTATTCATATAAAAAGAAATTAATTTTGATAAATGATCGTGAGTGTTGAATAGATATTTATCGCATCATATTATAGACAGCTTTCCGCGGGGTTCAAAAAGGAAAATTTTTAAGATTAAAACCAGTGTTCTTATGACCAAGGGGCTGAAGTCTTGGACAAACAAAACTGGTACTAATTCTATGATTTTGATTTTAATATTCGTGGAAATTTTTTTTGTAATTCGATGCTATACATGATTTTTCATTATGGCTGACAACCGGTCATAAAGCAGATATTAATCGGTTTCGAAGCCATACTTAAAATATTATTAATGTATGCAATGATTTTAATTTTCCAGCTTGCAAAATTTAAATTAGTGCGATTTTTAATATGTAGCCCACATGACAACTTGTCAAGAAAACAGTATAGTCAGGGAGGGGACATTAGGCTGTAAATTATACTGATCCTTCAAAGTTTTAAAATCGTGCTTTCATCCGTTGACTTCATAGACTTTTTCGAATTTCTTAATTGGTTGGTATACACTTTCAGTATTCAAAATATCCAAAAAATGGTTTTAATCTACAGAAGGGATAATTTTGTTTTTCATAATTGGAGATGTATGTATGCTTTACATTCTAATTTTTATTTTTTAGATTCAAATCTTTGGATGGTGTTTTTTTCAGTTCTCTGTCAATTAGAGTATAAAGTCCATAGGGGCGCTGCCGCTTATATTCAATAAACCGCTACCGTTAAAAGTTATAAAAAAATGATTAACTGGATATTTAGAAACTTGATACAACTCTCCACGTAAATTTCACGCTATACTTATTAAGATAATATGCCAATAAAAATCACCCTCTGAATTTTACACACTGCCGTTTTTCATACATTTTTTAGTAAAGCTAATTTATAATTCGAAACATAAATCCGTCTGTCAGTCTGTAAGAAACGTAATGGGATAAAAGGAGTTTTTTTTTGTAAAGATACCAATAAGAACAGATCTATAGTATAGATGTATATACAGACAACTACCTCCCTTCATTATTCAAGGACCTTTTTCGTCTGCTTCTAAATTATTTTCTGCTACTTGGTTGTGTTATATAAGCGACACCATTGGTGTTTTGTTCTAAACCAATGAGCAATAGATTTATATATTACTTTAATCAATGAGCATCCAGTATTTATTTATATAGATCAATCTGTCTGTCTGTCGGTCATGAAGAAAAGACATATGTATATAAATTGATATTTATAGGTTTTATGATTTTTTTTTTATGTCAATCCATGATTTTTTTGTGCTTTTTGGATGTTGTCATCCTTGTTATTATTTTAATAATACACAGTTATTAAATCAAAATTATATGCTTATAAACTATAAATTATAACAGGAATCAGGGATAATACAATAGACAAAATAACGATTCCCATTGTAAAACCTAATCAAGATTTAATTAAACTTTTTA
This sequence comes from Acartia tonsa, assembly GCF_053477335.1. Lineage (NCBI taxonomy): Eukaryota > Metazoa > Arthropoda > Copepoda > Calanoida > Acartiidae > Acartia > Acartia tonsa. Next base: position 52,534,643 of record NC_137261.1, read on the forward strand.
AATTTCAGGGACTAGTATAATTTACAGTCTAATATCCCCTCCTCCATATTAAACCTTAGGGATGTTTTATATCTATGACTCAGACATTAAAAGAGAAATTTGTTTACAAATAAATATATAAACCATTATTAAATAAACAAACACCCCACCCTAATCTAATTTTCTATTATTTACTTGTGGAACGTGTATGAATGCAGGGATATAAAGGGATAAGACAATGGCTGATAAATTGATGTACCTTCCCAATGATGATACATAAAATTAGGGATGTGTTGTATATTAATCATCCATTGTCTTATCCCCTAAGATCCCTGAACCTACATTAGTAATATTTATATGGACAATAAGAGCGTAAATTAATGTATAGTGGTATGACTTCCTGTATGAATATAAATATGATGTCTAGGGGGATAAATAACGCCACGCCCCGCATTTGTGTTTGTTGGTACGCGCCAGATTTTCAGACAATATATTGGAGGGATATTTTTAAAAGCGAAGCTTTTCTATAATTAGGGTCGGTCCGTCCGTCCGTCCGTCCGTCCGTACGTCCGTACGTCCGTCCGTCCGTCCGTACGTCCGTAACGGATAGCTTTTTCCGTTAATTTGGGCATGTTAGAATTGTCCTTTCGATTTCAAATTTTGCATGGTGATTCCTTTAGTAGTTAGGTACGACTTAGAAAGCGTAGCAGCTCTATAATCATTACCAAAATGTCCGTACGTCCATTTTAAACATGTTGATTTTTTTACTTTTTTAACAACAAATTTTTATGTGATTAAATCATCGGATTGATCTGATTTTTGGTACATTGATTCCTGGGACAACAAAGTATAATGTTTTAAGCGAAGCAACTCTATAATCAAGTCCTAAAAATGTAAGTATGTCCATAAAAATTATCCTGTATCAAGCAGTTTTACGACAAATTTACTTACAATTTTGCTTTGACTTTATAAATTTATATATGATAATTAAGTTAACACTATATACAAGTGTTAATGTCCGTTTGTCCTACCGTTTCAGTGCTTCGCTTTTATGGATGTTGTCATCCTTGTTTAAAAAAAACTAATCTAACTTTTCCCTAAAACTATCACAAAATTCTGTCATTGAATAACTTAAATTTTTAAAGGGAAGATTAATTTGAAATAGCTTAGCCCTTAGCATCTAAGGGTTTTGTATTTTAGGATGGATATAGTTTAAAGAAAATAGCCTTAAAAATTCCATGTACTATATGAATCTTAAATAAAATGGAAAACTTAATCTGTTTTGTGATTTTTAACAGACAGAGGGGGAATTTTTTTTCATTTTTTGGGGGGTTGGGGGTGTCCCACCCCCCAAGAAAATAGCCTAAAACCACCACAGGACCAGTAGGTATATTCCCTGAAGAGTAGAATCCGATCGGTTCAGTGGTTACCGAGATCTTAAGGGACGGACAGAGAGACAGACAGACGGACGGACAGACATCATTCTACTTTGTATTATAGATAGTATAAGTTTTATTATAAAATCTACATCATTTTCAGTAGCTTATTTATCCCTTATTTCTGCACATATCATGTGGTTTTTATTTTACAAATTAAATTTAAATATTGTTTAATTAAATGCAAAAAATGAATGGAATAAAATGTATAAAAATTTGTAATTGCCAAGAATAAAAACTTACTATTAACCTTTTTCATAAAGTTTTGGACACTGCTGGTTTGATAAAACTTTGGGTCTGGTATAATTTTAAGTCCTCTAATTAACCCCTACGCGTGCCCAATTTAACCTACCACTGTGTAACTAATATGACCTCCCGCCCCCCCCCCCCCCCCCGAATAAAATTTAGTTTACTCCCTTCCTTCCCATACTTAAATATCAATTAATTAACTATGTGTGAGAGAGCTAGTTAGATTAATATCAGATTTATTGCTTATGTCATGAAATACATAATAGACAAAGGGCTTTAGATTTAGATAATTTTCTTCTGTGTTGACCTTTTAAAAAGTGGCTGTTCAGTAAAAGGAAAGAGCCATTAGAGCTAAAGCAACACTTTCAAAAACTGATCATAACCCCAAGCGGAATAACATAATACTTCGCCCTTTGAAAAAGCTTTATTTTTCCTGATTTCCAATCGTTAATTGCATATGTATTTTTAACTATCTATCTATTTACATAAATTTGTCTATATTTTCCAGGGAGTTAGGGGACAGCTGAATGTAATTTTTGCAGGCTCCCAAAGTTTTATATTCACGATCTATAAATTGTAAGCTTAAAAACTTTGGGAACCTTTAATAAACCTTTAATTGGGTGGTACATACTAGCAGTGAATAACTTTTTTTGAGAGGTACATAAATTTATCATCCATTGTCTTATCCCTCGAATTTATTATCCCTGATATATACTTTACATTGATTGTGTTCAGTAGCCAGAAAATTACATATCAGCTCCAACTTTAAATAGTTTCGTAATTATTATATAGGCAAAATTTCACTCTGTTATTACTTAGCTATGATAGTGTCAGGGATGTGAAAGATTATTCTACAATTTTAATACAAATTGGTTTCGAGGGATAATATAATATAAACAAAGTTACCCCTGTTGTAGGTTTAATTTTTGGTGAAAAAGTATTTACGAATTGTTTAAGATTTTATAAAATTTTTTGATTCAACGAATAAAAAGAAAACTTTGATTACCATTATAAATTACAGTCCAATGTTCCTTTCCTCCCTCATTATAGGAGAAAAATAACCGAATACCGATCCATATCTGTGGCTACTGTATTTACTCACACAGCGGTTTCTTGGCACGGTCAATTTCATTTGGACATTTCTCTATATATTCTATATTAGTTTTTTTATAGCCAAGAAATTTAGGAATTATATTTTTGCGGTAAAATCAATGAAAATGGGATCTTTTTATGTAACCTAGTTAAAAAAATAGGGTATAGTCCCTTTCGTAACATCGGACCTTATGGGGCGATTCTTCGTATTTTTCACAGTAGCTTTTCTCCTATTTCTAGGCCCTGCGGGGGGCTCTAACACTACGGGGCCAATTACCTAACCCTGTGGGGCAATCACCTAACCCAATATAACCTAACATAACCTAAAATAACCTATAAAAAGCTATTTTAAAAATACGATGAATCGTCCCTTATGGGGCGATGTTACGAAAAGGACTATTCCCAAAAATGATTTTGTGATCTAAAATACTTTTGACATATGTCATATTATACCAAAAAAAGATACATCATACAAATTTAAAAACGTAGTTAAAAACCGTATGAACTATATCTGAACACTAGCGTCTACGCCCCTAGAGGCTTCTAGTAGCACGTAAAAAGTTTTTTTTAAAAAGTAATACGTTACCTATCCATGTTGCGTTCAAGTCTCTTCTTTCTCTTGGTAAGGTGGCGGTACCCTCCCCCAAAATAGTTATAAACCTTCCCGGGACCTAGAATAAGCTACCCTGTTAACGAGAACCCGATCGGTTCAGCGGTTAGCGAAATCCATCGGTACAGACAGACAAACAGACGAACAAAAAAACAAACAGACATCCTGTTACTTTATTATAAGGATTATTTTAAAAATGTATTTTAAATACTTTAATTACGAAGTCGATATGAAAAATTCCAAAATCAATATTATCAAAAGATATTTATAAAGGTATAAGACAATGGACGATAAATTTATGTATAACCAGCGCAAGATTGTTATTTTTTTGAGCAAACGAATAAAAGAATATTATTCTAAACACATAATAATATCCTTGTAAAGTTATATATAAAATCTAAAATTAAACAATGAAATTAATTATATTCTTACGACTAATTAAACCAATCGTTAATGGTTAAAGACCAACGCATATCAATTAATTAATTAATTATATAGTGCAGCTGTACTTATTGAGTTACATTAATTTTAAACTTAACCTGGAAGGGAGATGACATTGGACTGTAAAATAAAACTGGTTTTCAAAATTTTATAAACATAGTATCTCATTTATGAGCTAATAAACTTTTGGTTGTTCAAGCTGAACTTCCCACAAAAAGGAATGGGTAATTTTGTAAATCATAATTTTAATTGACCCTAATTTTATCATCTATTTTCTTATCTCTTAAGATCCCTGACAAAAAAACAACAAAATCTCCCCCTAGTTGGCAAAAAATACAATTAATTTTGCATAATTATAACTTCGTGCTTCATTAAATATTTATTGTTTATTTATCATTGATTTTTATCCAACCCTAATTAGTAATTACCATATCAGCTTTCTATAGGGGTTAAAAAAGCTTTCAAGTGAATCAAAAAAAACTTTCTAGGGGCTAAAAACTTCCCTTATAATGTATAAGAAAAACTTTATAACAATATACTAATAATGATATTTTTTTACAGGTATGTTAAAGAAGCACAAAAACTGACATTCAAGTTAAATTACAAATTCACCAAAAAAGTTTATCCTTTTAGAAAGAATATAGAAATTCTCTCATCCTATTATATAAAGTAGTAAGCGTATGTTGTCTGTCCCGAAGGATCTCTCTAACCGCTGAACCGATATTGTTCTTCTTCACAGTGAAGCTTCTTATAGGTCCTGGGAAGGTTTTAAACCTTTTTTTGGGGAGGGTGTCTTTACCCCCCTCCCTCCAAAAACTATTTTTTTTACACTTTTGAAACTCAAATTTAAAAAGGGAGGAGGTCAATTTTCCCCATTCTACCTTAGGTGCCCCTAGAGGCTTCTAGGGGCGTAGCCGCTAGTAGTTTTTAAAGGAGGCAGTTAAAGAATTTAATTAAGTATGAATGACAAAAATGTCTCGCATTGATAGCCGTTTAATTGCTCTTAATGGGTTTATTGTTATTATATGTATGTGTATGATAAGGACAGTTTGAATCATTAAGTAATTAAAAAGAAAACTTGAAAGTCATTTTATTTTTTACTGAATATGCAGGGATCTTAAGGGATAAGACTGATAGTTTATACCAACCAATCGAGATTTTTAAAAAGCCTTTTTTTAAACCAACAAATTATATATCTTATATTTAAAACTTCCTTGTTCACTTTTGACTGTTTTCCAATTCTGTAATCCGTGGTTAATTTTTTACGTCCTCATTCACAGTTAATTTGTTCGCTGCCAGAGGCTTTTTAATTCATTTTACAGCAAGAGGGGTGTTTAATTCTTATCTACTAGACCGCTTATAAGTGTTTATATGATACAACTAGAGTATCAAATACAGCTACAGTGTAATGATATTTTAGCTTGTAATTATTGAATTATTGACTGAGAGAGAGGGTAAAATAGATAGGTCCTATTAACAGTTTTCTTATTCGTTGACTAAAAACTTTTATTAAAACTTGATTGAGTTATACAATCTTTTACATCAATAATTGTAGTCTACAGAACGGATGATTTAGTTTGACATAATTGGATGTGTACACAACTGTCGTCGATTATCCTACCTTTTAAAAATTTGCTTCTCTGTTTGAACACACATATCATACCACCCTTAATTTGACTATTAGAAAGGAGGAAAAAATTGGATGACAGAAACCAAATGGACAGAAAATGTACATAATTTTAAAGGGTGCAAGGACATATATCAAATAATACACTAAGGTCAATTCTAAAAAAGATTTTTGTTCACTGCCTCAATAAAATTTAGAGGAGATAATTTTGCCTTACTATTTTAATGAGGCAGTGAGCCAAAAAAGAATTAACCTCTGTTTAAAAAAGGATAATTAATAGTGGTTAAACCTTTGCAAAACTCGAGGAAAACCATGTGTACAAAAAAAGGTTGTACAAAATCGGAACATGATTTTACCCCCCACTATAAAAAATTGGAAATGAAAAAGGAACAAGGAGGGGTGGCGATGGTATGATGATAAAATTAGTGGAGCAATACAACTGTGCTATCAGTTTCACATTAGATATATTATTAGAACCAACAAAATAAAAAAAAATCCATTAAAAGATATATTATAGGAAGATACCAAATTATTGACTTAAACGTAAAAAGGTAGTTAGCAGCAATGATGCGATAGTACCCAAAGTCAGTCAGAACCTGCTAAATTCTTGCACATTCCCTTTAAGCCAGTACCCAATTTCTAAGACAAAATTGATTATTCAATCCAATGTCCCTCCCTTACTCCCTGAATATTTATAATCTATAGAAGGGGTATTTGTTTTATCTTCATTTGAGATATACATCAATTTTTCGTCGATTGTATTGTCCCTTAAAATTGGTACGGAAATGATTGTACACCAGAGCAAATTGAACCTGTTAAACACATTTTCTCTATTAATAGAAACACAGGAAGTGATTATGGCATGTGTTTGTTGCAGGCAGGGAGGGGATACTGCAGTGATTATGGCATGTGTTTGTTGCAGGCAGGGAGGGGATACTGCACGATAAATAAATGTACATCTGTAAACAGATCTATAGTATAGATGTATAACCTCCCTTCCTTTTTCAAAGACCACTTTCGTCTGCTTCTAGATTATTTTCTGCTACTTGGCTGTGTTAAAATAAGCGACACTATTGGTTGATTTTCAATGAACCAATAGGAAGGTTGCACAAGGCGGTTGCGATGGGCAGATACAGTTATTTAACCCTTTCTCACTCTAGAAAGAATAATATATTACGATTATAAAAAACTTTGTGTATAAGTGTAATTTACACTCATATGGCTCTTCCTTCCTGATTCTACCATATGAAGGAACAAACAAGGATAATAATGTCAATAAATAGCTAAATTTAAATAAATATTTATCAGTAATATATATATTTAGCTATGCCGACTAAGTACAGTTTTTGGTCATTAAGTTTAAAAAAACAAATTTAAGTAGTTTATGTTACTTAAAATGTTATAATTCTTCCCTTAACAAGAAACTTAAAACTTTCAAACATGCTGACGTAATGACGTACATACAGACACAATAGAGTATCTGTGCTAATAAAACGGAAGAAATAAATTAAGGAGGGAGTATAATGAATAAGGTATAATTTTAGAAATAGATTGTATCAATTTTTCCAAGTCAAAATAAATGTTATTTGATATTATAAAATATATCGCCTTTCTAATATCTAGATAATTTTGATTGGATGGTACAAACTTTTTATCAATATTTTTCATCTTTAAAAGGGATAATTTTGTTTTTCGTCTATTGTCTTATCCCTCTCGAGGTCCATTTTAAAAATCAATTTTAATACTTTTTACTACATAATAAAGAAGAACTTTTTGTACCTATTCTACCATTACAAAAAATACACAAGGGAAGTAGGTTGTCAAAAGTCCAGTAGGGGTGGAAAATATAGGACACACACACTCACACACACACACTTACACACACACACACACACACACACACACACACAAGGGTAGTTTACCCCCATGGACAAATTACAGACTTTACACAGACAACAATTTTAACAAGGATGACAACATCCCAAAATGAAGGAAATTGAAAAAAAGAAGAGTCAAATAAACTAGATATACTAGTCTCTATATATCTTTACAAGAAGTTTAAGATAACTATATCAAATAGCAACCGAGATAAAATCATAATTCATACAGAACAATAGATAGATTTAAATAATATATACCCTATTGATGAAGGAATCTGTTTGACTCACTAAAAGAGTATCTTTGCTATTAAAAAGTTCATATAAAGAGTGAAGAGGGAGGGGGGGGGGGTGATTGCTTGGTATGGGGTATTCTAGGATCAAATTAAACGCTTGTAAATTGAGAATTTAAAAGTCATGAATTGAAGGAAAGTGAATGAAGGCTGTCTTCTATCTTCTAGCTCTGCACTTTTAAAAGTTTCTCTTTCTTCCTTATTTCTTTCTCTTTCTTTCTCTCTTTCTATTCCTTCTTTTTCGTCTCCGACACTAGCATCCAATAAGAATTTAATGTAATAAAACCAAGCTTTAATCTAAATTAAAATAAATGTGAAGCTCTCCTAAATTGCAAATGAAATCGGTTAAGTTGTTAGCGATATCTTAAAGGACAATAACAGTAAACATCGTTTCGGAATGATAAAGTAAACTTTTACTTTAATATTACTTTAAAAATAATAAATACTGAAATAGGACAATTTAAAAGTTTTAAAAATAATTATATTTATCTGTTTATAACATGGACTAAATTTATGCATTGTTAATTGCTTAAAATGGACATCATTTACTTACTTATTTTTTATTTTTGATATTTTGGAACCTAGTAAAAGTGTCTGACTCTGATTATGACGTAAAAAAATAGCCAATGAGTGGCCAGTTTACACTGTAATTGACCAAGCAATGGTAAAATTTATATTGGCCTCTCGTTGGTTAATTTTTTTTACGCCATAATCAGAGTCAGACACTTTTACTAGGTTTGCTAACCACTAAACTGAGTTCTCCATAGGGGAGCTTCATACATGTCCCGTTATGGTTTTTATATATTCAATATTTGAAATTTTAAGATTTGGGATGGTTTTAGGCTAAATTTCTACAGAGTGTCCTTTTAAAATCGTGCTATAAGTTCCTTGCTGAAAAGAGGAAGTCATTTGCTGCCAAAATTGGCTTTCATGCAGACCAGGGAGAATTATTTAAAAGTTGTGAAATAAAGTTACAAAAAAAACTAGCTATAAGGGCTGTGTTTTTGAAGAGGGAGGGAGGAGTAGGCCGAATAATAGCCTAAAACCATCCTAAAAATAAATGAAGAACTCCACTAAAATTTTGAATTTTATCGGACTTTTATCGGTTTGTGAGATCTTCCAAAAAGCTTACTACCTCATGTAATACTAGCGGCTACGCCTCTAGCATCTAAGGAAGGAATTGCAGAAAATTAGCCAAAAAATATCCTAAAACTTTAATAGAATTAAAATAAATTAGCCTCAAACATTAGGTTATGAAGATTAACGCACAGATAAAAAAAACATACTATTTTATATTAGGATTATTTGATCTAATTTCAAACTTTTTTGCGTATTTTTAAACCTTTTAGTAAAGAAACTCGCATGAAGATTTTTGTGTGCGCTAGTGCTGATTGTTAAGCAAAAAAAGGAAAGCTTGGAAAGAAAAAACGGTACTTCTCATTCTTTATCTCTATGCAACTTCCTGTCCTCTTTTTCCCAACCAACAACGTCCATTTTCGCCAGGGATCTTAAGGGATAAGACAAAAAAATTATATTCACGAATCACGTTTAATCATTTGTTGGGTAGTTTACTTTGAGGACTTTTGATATCTAAGCTTGATTATTTGCGACAAAAATTTTGAATATTTTTCTGTCTATTTTTATTGAAAAAATAATTTTTGTTCATTGTCTTATCCCTTAAGATCCCTGAGTTTGCCTTACATTTTAAATTACATTTTCTTTCTAGTTAGGCAACCAGGTGGCAGAAAAATCTCTGCAATATTTGGTTATTTTATGCCTTTTTAAATTACCTAAATTCAGTAATTACTAGAGGCTGTGCTTCTAGCATCTAGGGGAGAAAGGGCAACAAAATAGCCTAAAACCATCAAAAGACTTTGAATGAAATAGCATAAAATCATCCCAGGACCTAGGTGAAGCTCAATTTTCTCAGTGGTTAGCGAGATCTTAAATGAAAAACACAAACCTAACTTCTTCATATAAAAAATTTAATTTAAAAAATTCCTTTTTCTCATAAAATGAAATATGTTATAAACTTTCACTTTAAGGCAATTAAGTTGCATGTAAGAAAATCCGTATATAACCTAATTCAATCAAATTATGATATGATAATTATTAGCCATGGTAATTAGTTAATTACCTTTCAATAAAAACCTCTATCTACATATAGTTATGGCTTCCCCCTTAGCATCTAGTATTGCTGATTTACATTTCAAAGATTGTGCTATAGAAAAATAGCCTCAAACCATTCCATGACTTAAAAAAAACCTCCACAAAAAAAAACACAAACATATTGTTTAATGCATATCTTAAATTAAATAAAAAATCTTATTGCCAAAGATGAAGGATCAGATTGCTAATTAATCTTTTGTAAAAAAAATCTTGGATTATGTTTAATATTCGCGGAAAGCTGTCTGTAATAAGATGCGATAAATAACTATAGAAAAAAATTTAGAACTGTAAAACTATTTTGAATTGTGCAGTATCTAAAAGATAAATAGCAAATCAAACGAAAAAATAACATTTTTTAACTAGAAATTTCTAAAAAAAAAGTTTGCACGTAATGTTCATTAATTATAATCATATTTCTTAAATTCTGCTACTAAATCTTTACTTAATTCTTTAGTGTGAGAAATTTACAAAAATTGGCGATGAGTAAATAACTGTCTGATTTTATACAGCATATATTTTGTACAAATGTTTTTTTAATATTTTTAAAAATATTATACTGAAATGTACAAAACCAAAAATTTAAAAACCAAATATCAATTCAACTTTTAGAAACAGTACTTGTACTTTAAAACTAGCGTACATTCTGAGACTACTGCTAACCTGTCACCCAAAAAATCACCGTTATTTTATACTTTAACGATACAGCTGAAGATAAACCAGAAATTTGAGAATTATAGATTATATGTTGCTTTTTAGTACTCTTATGATATTGCAAAAATGAAAATAGCTAATGTTTTTTTTTCTTATTCTTAAACAGTTATCTGATACTAACGGCTGCGCCCCTGAATGGGGCATACATATGTACAGGCTAAAACCACTCCAATCCATAAATATTCAAATGCACAAAATAGCCGAAAACCATCCTTGGATCTAAGTCAATCTTTCCTAATCTGAGTACCGTTTATAAAAGTGTTTATGTGAGTGTGTCTTTGTGCGTGTGTGTGTGTGTATCGTTTGCCAATCTTGATTTATTATTTCTTTACAAGTGATTTAACCAAACTTTTATGATAGGCAATAAATTATCTTTTATTTTTCCTAAATAGCATACTTATAATATTTTTATGTACACAATTTTAGCTATATTTCAGTAAATCAAAATAATTGCAATGATTAACTTTTACAAAATTATTATTAGTTTTTTTTGTCTTTAAATAGTGAGGTAGGGGACATTGGTTACCAAAGTTTTATAAAAGACGTTCTCTCATTCTTGGGCTTAAAAACTTTTGGTACTTTTATTTTTATCTTGATTATTTGGTATAAACAATTTTCAAAATTTACCACTATTAAAATAAATCTATTGTTAGGGTATTTTTGTTTATCATGATTGGGGATAGGTATAAATTTTTTGTTCATTATCTTATCCCTTAAAATGCACGTACGTTTTAATAAACAAAATAGTACATTTTGCAGACAAAAAATATTACCTTCATAAGTTTTTTCTTTTGTTTCAGTAAAATTTCAATTACCTTTAATCCTTTATAATATATCGACATTCGACATATTATGTTGATTACAAGATGTACAATCCAAATTATCATTAATTAGATTACCCCTTCCGTAGATTAAAATTAATGGTTGAAAACTTCGGACACTGCTATTTGGTACCAACAATAAGGATTTGATAATAGTTTCTAATAAAAAGCAAAAACCTAAAGATTTTTTATGTGCAATTATTTTATTTTTCTATTTTATTTTCTGTGATAAAACCAAAGTATGGAAATAGTTAATTATTTGGTCAAATATCAATTATATATATTTGCTAGACACTATGAAAGTCATGGTTAGACATCAAATTCAGGGAGGGAGGGGACATTGGACTGGAAATTTTTCTGGCACCCAAAGTTTTAGAAATGTCTTTTAAAAACTTTGGGTACTTTCATTTAAATTTTGATTGGTTGTTTAAAACTAAACGTGTCCAAACTTTTCAACCAATAATTTTACTTTATAAAAATGGGTAGGTATGATATACATCAATTTATCGACCGCTGTCTTATCCCTTTAGATCCCTGGATGAAATTACTTATTTGTAGAATATAATTATAGCTGTCTCGCCTTTTTAATCATTTCTACTTAGAACAAGGATGACAACATCCATAAAAGCGAAGCTCTGAAACGATAGGACACACGGACATTAACACTTGTATAGTGTCAGAACTGAATAATCAGAATATAAATGAATAAGAGTCAAAGCAAAATTGTGAGTAAATTTGTTGAAAAACTTCTTGATACAGGATAATGTTTATGGACATACTTACATTTTTAGGACTTGATTATAGAGTTGCTTTGCTTATAATATTGTACTTTGTTGACCCATGAATCAGTATACCAAAAATCAGAACATTCGAATAATTAGATCACATAAAAATTTTTTGTTAAAAAAGTAAAAAATCAACATGCTTAAAATGAACGTACGGACATTCTAGTAATAATTATAGAGTTGCTACGGTTTCTAAATCATACCTAACTACTACAGGAATCACCATGCAAAGTTTGAAATCGATAGGACAATTCTAACATGCCTAAATTAACGAAAAAAGCTATCTGTCTCAGACGTACGGACGGGCGGACGGACGGACCGACCCTAATTATAGAAAAGCTTCGCTTTTAAAAATGTAAATCAGTATTTTCCTTATTTTGTCAAAAGATTGCAAGGAACAATATTAGTGAGTTTAAGGGATAAGATAATTGACAAGAAAATTGATGTACAACCTCAATTACTATAAACAAAATTACCTTTAGATCATTTTTTGGTTCATGACAACTGATAGTTTTTACAACCCAACCAAGATCTAATAAAAGTTTCCAAATTATTATCCAACAAATAAAAAATCAACTTTAAGTACCAGATAAATGTTTCCTTCCTCAAAGATCTTTAGCATCTTGGTGTAACTCAACTCAACCTTGAAATAATATTTTTTTTCTCTTTAGATCTGCTATGTTTACTGAGGGCTCTGGAGAGTGTCGCCTCGCCCGCATGGACCGTCACTCCCTGGTGGGACGTCCCGTGTTTGAGGAGGCCCAGGGGGTTCACTACATGGAGGTCAACTGCGTTTCTGACCCTACCAGGTAGACAATATTTAGAAAATTTTGATAAAAAGCTTATTTTGTGGAGATACGGAAAGTGCCATGTATTTAGATGTGTTACTTCTGGTTTAATAAGGGAACATATCATACAGACTTTTATATATTAGAAATCGTAACTATTTTATTTATTCAGACTTTGCCTGTACAGCCGTGAGCGTGGAAAGATCTTAAAGACTGTTGACGCCGTGTACCAGGCCATTGCCTCAGAACAGGACTGTCAGGATCTGTGCAACAATGCTCCCTTCAGGTACACATTATACTTTACTTTTTTGGGGAGTGGGAATTTTTTTCCAGGTAATTTCTCTTAGGAGGATGGAAGGTCTCTTCCCTAAAATTAGTTATAAACCTTCCCAGGATCTTTGAGTAGGAGAACCATATCGGTTCAGCGGTTAGCGAGATCCTTCGGTACAGCCAAACAATCATCCTGTCACTTTTATGGTAGGATATTTATTTTTCATTTTTATTTTTTTTTTGATATTATTATTTTTTTTCTCCCAGCGCAGTTCCTAATCTTTTTTCATGTTTTAGATGCCACAGCTACGACTACAACGATACTGGCGACAATGTGTGCCGTTTGTCCCACCACAGTGCCAGCACCCTGTCCCAGATTGAGGAGCCGTACCTGTACATCGACGAGGCCACCACCTTCCAGCTGAGCGCCTGCTACAACGTGTCCATCGACTGTCACTCCGGCGACATGAGGGCTAATATTCGCACCACCAGCCTGTTTGATGGTAAGGTTTACGCCAAGGGAAGCCCGGTCACTTGCATGGAGGATATTTCTAACTCAATGGAGTTTAGCATTACCATGGAGTATACTGACTTGGAGTGTGGTGTCCAGAGAGAGGGTCTGGGTGGATACATCAGCGAGGTTATCATCCAGCATCATGACGCCATTGTAACATCTGCCGATCTTGGACTCCAACTGTCATGTGAGTATGACTTGACCAACAAATCTGTGGCCAACAATGTTGATCTGAGCATTACCGGAGAAATTTCACCCAGCCTGTTCGAGGAGTCTGTAGTCGACTCGCCCAATGTTGTTATGCGCGTGGCCGATGAATCCGGTGACGAGACCAAGACCGCCGTTGTTGGTGATCCCCTGAGCATGGTGTTTGAGATCCTTGACCCCGAGTCCCCCTATGAGATCTTTATCCGTGACCTGGTTGCCGTGGACGGAGCCACCGACACTGAACTGCTGCTGATTGACGAGCGTGGCTGTCCCACTGACGCTGCCATCATGGGTGAGGTGGTCAAGTCACCGTTGAGCAACAAGACCATGACCAGCCAGTTCGACGCCTTCAGATTTCCCACCAGCGATGTTGTCCAGTTCCGTGCCATGATCACACCCTGCCTGCCCGCCTGTGAGCCCGTTGTCTGTGACGTTCTGGACTACACAGGACAGATCAAGTCTGTTGATTCCTACGGCAGAAAAAAGAGAGCCACAGATGCCACAGCCCTCGACTTATTCGGCAACCCCAGATCAAGAACCAAGCGTGCCGCCTCCCCCGAAGAGATGTTGGTTGTGCAATCCTTGAAAATTGTTGACAGATACGGCAAGAGAGACGAAAAGGCCCGCCAGCAGTTGGAGAAGAAGACCCGTCGTCTGGACGATTACTCCACAAGCAGTGAGGACACTTACACCAGCAGCGGCGAAACTGTGGCCGACGTGTCTGACAGCCTGTTGCACAGCGGCGACTGTCTGGACAAGACTAGCATGATTACCGGCGCCACCGTATTCCTGTTGGCCCAGCTCATTATTGTCGTCATGTTCGGCCTCATCTGGAGGCGCACACACAGAGACAACAACAAGGGGCTCAACATGCTGGAGAGCAGGGCTGACTCACTGTCCTACATGTACGATGCTGGCTTTGCCAGAAGAATCCAGTAGAAACAAACAAAATTACCCTTATCTAACCATGTTCTTCCATATATTACATTTAGATGATTGAAAGTTAATTTTATGATACTTCATTAATTGATCTCCAATAACTTTAAAATTTGTCAAATACTTCAAATGACAATTAACAATTAAATGCTCCTAACTTTGATGTATCATAAAATCAAATAATTATTTTTTTTTAAATTTTTGTATAGATGAATTAAAACCATGTAAAAAAGCCCGGTTTGTGCAGCTATTGTCATCAAAACAAACTCTTTCTACTTTTTTTTCAAATTCAACAATTCATTCAACAAGCTCACAATATAGGCTTGGAGTTGACAATTTGTTGATAAGACAAATTCTTTACTCAAGCCTATATGACTCAAAATAATAATTTGTTGAATATTAAGAATCTCCAAAAAAATTACCAGACGAGTGCTTCCATTTATAATCATACATACGTTGTCTTCCCAAGTAGACTATGTAGAAATTTAGTATTAGTTCTCATTTTTTTTATATTCAATCCTTAAGAAATTTACATTTTTTTAATTTGAAAAATTTTCAATTACAAATTTGGATGACAGGAAAATGCAGAGTCCGTTTAAGTACAGTACATATTAAAGTGTTAAATTACTAAAATATACAAAAAAGGCATTTCAAAACAAGTTTTAGAAAAAAATCTTAATGATTATTTGCCTCTTGTATTTATTAAAATTTGCGTACATTTTCGGACGAGCGGATACCTGTCACCCCGATTTTACTTAAAGAATCTCAAATTTTAACCATTTACCATACAAAAGGATTGATTTTTAAGTATGAATGTACCTAGACTTATTATGCTTGAATCTCATATGAATCTTAAAACTGTGATTGATTGATTGATTGATTATACATATTCGAGTGAATGTAAATGTTGAGTGTGAGTGCCGATTTTGAATGTTTATTAGACTTTAGGCAAGCATTTGATTTGTGTCAACAGTTTTAAAAACAAACGCGCCTTTTTTTTGTAATTTAGAGAAATATTCTTCTTTTTTGCAGCGACTTTTTAGTGAAATATGTAAATTGTTTAATGTCGTAATTTACCCAAATTAAATCAAGTACTATAAAGTATTGAAACCATTTTTTTTTCAATTTTAAACCAGTGCAGTGGCGTGCCTAAGGAGGGTGTCAACACTCCCCTTCATCTTTCTTACTCCCCTTTTGAATGTCTGTGCTGTGCACACCACTGACTAAAACTTAAAATGTATATGCCTTTGGCGCGTTTTGTAATCATTTTATTCTTAATTTTTATTACTTCAACTAGATTTTTTAATGTAAGATTCCCAAAATTGTAAAAATTTGACTTTTTTTTATTTTAAAATTTAGTTTAAGTATTGTTTGTAATTGTGAATCTCCTTGCCAAAATAATGTAAATATTAAAACCATAAATAAATAAACAATAATCAAACTATAGAATATTTATCATTTGTTTGTGGCGAATGATTTCGTTAACCGCTGAACCGATATGGTTCTCTTTTAGAGAGAAGCTTCTTAAATTCCCGGGATAGTTTTAGGCTGGTTTATTTTCATAAAAATAGTCTTGCATGGTTTTAAGCTTTTTTTGTGATCTTTCATATTCCTTCGAATATTCCTAGATACTAGGGACGCAACCGCTAGTCTATCGTATAAAGTGGTAAAGTTTTTTTTGTCTGTATCTTAAGATTTCGATAACTACTGAACCGATTGAGTTCTCCATTTCATGGATGCTTCTTTTAATTCCCTGGATGGATTAAGTCTAATTAATTTTTGTATCTAAGTTTGGATTTAGGCTATTTTTGCTACAATCCTTGCTCATTCGAATTCAGAGCCCCTACATACTAGGAGTACAGCCGCTAATAAATAAACACTAGCTCGTCAATTACCTCATACGGGCGGAGGTTCAGTAACACCCATCAGACAACCAACCCTTTGACTGCAAGACCTTTGTCTGAGAAGTCCTAACTGTACAATACATGGTAATGAGTTGCACCAGTTTTGGGCCAAGGCATTCCCCCTACTCTAACTATTAATGTTGCAATGTAGCACACCTGACATAGTAGCACCATTTTTAACGTCTTTAGTTGTGACGCGGTGTTAAGCCGAGAATCGAACCTATCACCTCCCCGACAACGAGCGAGTGCGCTACGTGTTGAGCTACGGTCGCGAGTTTGATAAACACTAATGAAACTATAGAATATTTATTATTTCTAAATCTAAATTATATTAATAATATGTATAATAATAATTATTTACAAATATTTCTACTCTACAATAATACCAGACCAGCACTAATACATACATCATAATAATTAGGATTACGCCGGATATCTTGTTCGGCCGGATATCCGGCCCATTTCAATATCCAGCCGGATACCGGATATTGATTTCTAATGCCGGATATCCGGTAATTGCCAGATATCGAACCCTAATAATAACAATAATACATAGTTCTTAAACTTTGCAGATTTTTATAGACAAAATAATTTGTTATATGAACTGAAATAACAAAACTTTCTACATCTCCTTAGCCAGGTTCTTACACAGTTTTCAAATTCATGTTATAAGAGCTGTATGGATAAAAATATTTTTAAAAAATTTTGGAGCATATTTATATTTTTAGAAACTCAACCATTTCTAAAACAAAATATCAAGCCAATAAAATTAATACTCAAAAATGACAATGAATAAAAATCTTGGTCATTTTACTAAAATATTTAATATATTTATTTTATTAAGATAATTAAATTTGAAATTAGAATGTAGATGCAACTATTTAAAATCAGAAAGACAACACGCCTCACCAAGATAAAAAAAATCAGGGATCTTAAGGGATAAGACAATGGGCGATAATTTTAATGTATATTCTCAATGATTACAAAAAAAATTTTCCTGTTAAAACAATTGTTTGAAAAGTTTTAGACACTGTTAGATTTAAAGATATGCCATAGTTTTAAGCCAACTAATGAGAAAACGTGTTTACGAATCTTTGGGGACTATTTCAATTTACAGTCCAATGTCCCCTCCCTTCCTGTATGAAACTATTATATTAGCACATCAAGTAAACAGAAAACTTTATTTACAATAATAATATTATTCCAACTGTACATAATTACATTCAATTTTCGCGCCAAAAATGGCGGATTAGGCAATGTTATAAATGCAAACAATAATATTTAATTATAAAGTTTTAGTAGGCATAAATCATTGGTCGGTTATTCTGACTTTGACATTGATAAAAATGAATTTTTCATTTGGACGGAATCACGTATAATAAGAAATAAAATGAGTTAAAAACATCATGGAACATTATGAAATACAATTTGATACGTATTTTAAAAAGGGATTTTCATAAAATCAAACAAACTTAAATTAAAGAAATGAGGAAAAAAAATTTAACCGCAGTTTTGACAAACATTGAGCTGTATAGACTTTTTGAGATAATTATTTATTATTAGAGTTATTATTTGATTATTCACTGTTTTGATATTTTATCAGTCCTTATTAATAGGTTTCATAGGACCTAAGTCCTAGACAATTGGATTCATACCTCCCCAATCCACGGATGCTCCTTCCCATCTGAAAATGAAAATAAAATGAAAGGAAGCCTGCAGCAAATATCCGACTTTTTCTACTGTAGCACTGCTAAAAGGAAACTTACTAATAAAATTTCATGATTTAAATTTATTAAGGTGATGGTATCAGAATTAAAATTAAAATGATGTCCTTAACTTTTCCTTTATGTATAAATATAAATTTTATGAATAAGGTCTTATGCTAATCTTACATAAGAAAAAGTCTGGTATTTGTAGCAGGTGCAAAGAATTTGCCGTTTAAAAAAATTGTCCTAACTTTTTTGATATTTATTTAAAATAGCTAGTCGGTGTTATCTTTCTCCCCCCCATTCCCTTTTACCATCTTAAATCCTTTTTTTTTGAGAGTAAAAGTGTTGCCTGTATAATATAATAGTTTTGGCCATTGTTTTACTTGTTTTTCAATTTTGCTTAGAATGAATTTGTAATACTTTTCTTATTCTAAAAGTATATATAAACTCATATTTTTTATGCCTGTATTAGGATATATTTAAGTTCAAAGTTTTCGTTCACCGAGGTTAAAAAGGTGATTTTTTTAATAATTACTCATCAGAATTAAAAAAGAAAGGTGTCAAATTAAAGATCATACTATTCTTCTTTTGTTGTGTTTTAGTAACTTAAACCGACTTAATTAAAAAAAGAACTAAAATTACTTAAACAAAAAGAGGTCTACAAAAAACCCGATTGCATATCTACTTACTAAAAACAACGACCAGCTATTTTAAATAAAAATAAAAAATAGAACACCTTCTTTGAAACAAACTCAATAAAATATTTGAACCTAGTACACAGTGGGATCTTTTGCCAAAAAACGGGACATTAAGGGTAGACAAAAGTAAACATCAATAAAAAAGCTTGTATTTGACGAAATGATGTGATTTCTTTTGCTTTAACTCAAAAATAACATAAATTTTGCTCCTGTTAACTTCTATTGTGCATTTGGTATGTACGTCTTGCTGTTTTGGAGGAGCGAAGCTACCCTATTTTAAAAAAATCTATAAACCTTCATAACTTTAGTTAGGATAGGAATATTTTAACAAAATCAACGTCTATGTAAATATTTCTTCAATGCAAACAATGTTTGTGAACATGAATATAGCGTCAGGTGCACCCAGTTCGAGTCCCGGCATTTTTAGGTAGGTCCAGTATAAGTAAAATAGGACACTAATAAGGCATGTTTTCTAATGTTTTTTTTTACAGATATAAACAACAATAACATAATTTTCAAAACTCTTTTGATTTTGTGTTAATACCTTTGTTCTAAGTCTAGCTATCTTCATTTAAAGTTTGTATAAGAATATAAACATAATTACTAATATTATATTCTCTCTCAAACGTATGTTTCTCTCTCTCTCTCTGATGCGTATATAAGTTTTTGCAATATTATAATTAATTCGCAAATTTGAATTTCTGCTGGACCAAAACCAGTTAGAAATACAAATTTTTTCAGAACACATGAAATTTAGCAAATTTAATTGCTAAAATAAAAGTATTTATAAGTCATCTTTTTTTAAGGACTCCTTGTTCCCTTAAATGTCCATTAAAACCGCGAGAACGGCAAAAATCGTTAAAAATAACGCCTACGGCGGCAAATAACGGCGAAACGGTTGGCCGGAGGCAAATAATGCATAAGTAAAGAAAGTTCCGCCTCAAAAAGTTTGAAAATTTTGCAGAGATGACTTTGGGCTCTAAAATGACTCCTTCCCCCTCTAACGGGGGAAAATTTGAAATTAACAAGAACGAAATTGTTCAAACCATGCAATGTAAAATGCTCAATTACTCAAAAACGGACAAGAGGCCCCAGGTTGTGAAAACTGTTTTATACACAACACATGTTGTATATTGATATTATTATTGCAAAACCCGGGGCCTCCTGTCCGTTTTTGGGTAAAATGGAGAAAACTGATTTTTTGGGGTTAAAAATCTTAATATTTTTGGTGAAATTCTCTCACAAAATGTCAATTTACACCATCAAAAAAATATTTTTTTAATTTTTTCTTTAATTAGACATTGGTACAGGTATCTGAAAAGTACCTCAATAAATTTTTTTTTTCATAAGATGAACATAAATCTATTTTTTGTTGCTTTGAAAAAATTGTGTAAAAAAATCTGGAAAATCATCAAAACTGAAAAGAAATTTTTCACTACCTTTTTTAAAAATGGCATAAATCCGCCAAAAATGAATATTTTTTAAAAATTTCTTTTCTAGCTGTCTACTTACAGCCATTATTAGGTCCTAGGATAGATAAAAGTCGATTTTAGATTTTTTGGATGTCCCGATTTTTTTCAAAAGATCCCACTGTGTAGTAATAGTGTCTAACTTTTTATCTTTGTGACGTAACAAAAATCTAAGGATGAGAGGGGAGGTGGGAAAGGAAACCCCTAAAAAAGAGATGGATTTTTGTTACGTCACAAAGATAAAAAATTAGACACTATTACTAGGTTCAAATATTTCAATATTTATGACAGTATTATGAGGATTGCTTGAATGCCTGTAAGCTAATATTTAAAAAAAAAACTTATTTAAATAGTTGAGAATAAAATGCTACTAGAGGCTAGGGGCACAGCAGATAGTTTATGATGGGTTGGATGCAAAATTATAAGGATAGTTATCTAACACATTGTATTATATAAAAACTAGCGGCTACGCCCCTAGAGGCCTCTAGGGGCACTTGAGGAGAGTCGAATTTTATAACCCAATTTCTTTATTTTAAATTTTATAAGAAAAATTTTGGGGGGGAATTTTTTTTTTGGCCCTCCCCGCCATTTTTTATTTTAGTTATAAAAAAAAATTAAAAAAAAAAAAAAAATTTCGCGGGGGGAAATTTTTTCTAAGGGCGATTTCTCTTAGGAGGGTGGTGGTACCCTCCCCCAAGATAGTTATAAACCTTCCCGGGACCTATGAGAAGCTACCCTGTTAAGGAGAACCCGATCGGTTCAGTGGTTAGCGAGATCCTTCGGTACAAACACACAAACACACAGACATCCTGTTACTTTAGTATAAGGATGTACAATTATAAGATTAACACCACCCTAAATGCCAAAGGTACGGGATAACAAAATTGGTTTTAATATTATGATTGTACATTGTTATATTCGTATACAGGGAAAAGGGAATGATATTCTGACAAAGAATTCTAAAGGAAAATTTTCCCACAACCCCCTTCCCCTTTTCCTCCCCTTCTTTCTCACCCCTCTTTAGTTACATGACAAAAACAAAATAAACTTCCACATACTTTAAAAGGTTTCGTTATTTTTTTGTAGAATTGATTGTTAGACTGGCTACCCCTGATTCGTAATTAACTGGTTTTACAGTAAGGATTAGAACCGTTTCTAATACAGCGGATATTAATCGGTTTCGAAACCATACGGTAATATGTTTTCTCGTATTCATTCGAATCCGGTGGATAGGAACCGGTTCTCATCCATACGAAAAAACTATGTCTAGCATCGTATTATATCCAGCTTTCTAGGAATATAGAAATGTACAATCATAAGATTAAAACTAGTTTTTTTAGCCGGTGACTTCGTCACCTCGGGGCAAAAAAAACTAGTTTTAATCTCATAATTGTACATTCTATATCCGCGGAAAGCCGTTTATAATACGATGCGAGAAATAACTATACTTACTTTGACTGAATGGCGAGTTCCAGGGGATTTTCTTGGATTTCTTCAAAATCATCAAGTCCAATATCATTTATATTAGTGCTGTTGTTCTTTAATGCGGATCTAAAAGAGTTATTTATAGCAATAGCATTCCGCAGATATTAAAATATAAAAAACAGTTTTATTAGCCAAGAGGGTCCAAAGGCAAGGGCTAATAAAACTGATATCAATTTTATGATTATTTTGATACTCGTGGAAAATTGTCTGTAATACGATTCTATACAATATTTATCAGTATGGCTGAGAACCGGTCCTATTTAAGAGGATATTAATTGGTTTCGAAGCCATACTTGAAAACATATATTTCTTGACAAAATTTATATAGGTATTTTGATTATTAAATTTAAAAGGACAAAAATTTATTCATGCCATGAAGTAGACAAAAAAAGTTTTTAAACTAAACAAGTTCGAGAGCTCGACAAGAGAGGTCGACGTGGCCAAATCTTTAGAAATTTGCATTTGTAAATGTTAAAAGTTTTACCTTGTATCAATAATAAGGACCAGTTCTCGTTTGTCCTTTAGTTGAGTTCCACCACAGTAATAGTAAAGTTGAAATCTGAAAAATTATCAGTGTAAAAGTTTGAAAAGAGACAAAGGAGATTAAAAACATTGGTTGAATAGTTTAAACACTGCTAATTTAAACAAACCAAAAACAATTTGTTGAAAGTACTTACAGTTTTGAAGCAAATGAGAGTACGTGTGGGTAATAGTATAATTTCATTAGTAATAGACATGTCCCCTCCCTCCCTAAAATAAAATTTGCAAACCTGTTTTCCGCCTGATATGACTTCATGAGGTCTTTGTTTGGGTTGAACAGAACTCCCCAGTTGTCTTTGCAACAGGTCACCCAGATTGGCAGGATGGGGGTTTTCAGACGGGATCCTAAACACAAAATAGATTTTCCCCCTTATTTTCAATCATTCACTATAAATCCCAGTTATCCTTGGATAAGGTCAGACGGGATCCTGAATAAGAAATACATTAATTACCATAGATGTTCAATATTCAGTATAAACCCCAGTTATCCTTACAGAAGGTCACCCAGATTGGCAGGATGGGAGTATTCAGACAAGATCCTGAATAGGAAATACATTTATCCCCATAGATGTTCAATATTCACTATATAACCCCAGTTATTCTTGCAAAAGGTCACCCTGATTGGCAGAATAGAGGTCTTCAGACTGGATCCTGAATAGGTAATACATTTATTACCATAAATGTTCAATATTCAGTATAAACCCCAGTTATGCTTATAATAGGTCACCCAGATTGGCAGAAAAGAGGTCTTCAACGGGATCCTTAATACGTATTACATTATTCACCAAAAATGTTCAATATTAACTATAAACCCAGTTATCCTTACAAAAGGTCACCCAGATTGGCAGAATAGAGGTCTTCAGATGGGATTCTGAAAAGGTTATACATTAATCTCCATAGATGTTCAATATTTACTATATAACCCCAGTTATTCTTGCAATAGGTTACCCAGATTGGCAGGATGGGGGTCTTCAGACGGGATCCTGAATTGGAAATACATTAATCACAATAGCAACATAGATGTGTAATATTTACTATAAACCCCAGTTATTCTTGCAATAGGTCACCCAGATTGGCAGGATGGAGGTCTTTAGACGGGATCCTGAATAGGAAATACATTAATTACCATAGATGTTCAATATTCAGGATAAACCCCAGTTATGCTTATAATAGGTCACCCAGATTGGCAAACTAGGGGTCTTCAGACTGGATCCTGAATAAGAATCATTTACAAAAACCCACAGGTTATCCCTAAATTAAAACTTGTTTTGTTAGGCCTCAGGGGGTATTAATTTTATGAGTCATATTATTTTTGTGGAAAAATGATACTATGATATACTAAACATGATTTTTCAATATTGCTGATAACCGGTTTTAATATATTGGTTTCAAAGCCACACTGGAAAAGACTTTTTTTTGTATGCACAGCACAAAATATGTAGTGCACAAAATATGTAGTGCACAAAATTGTCCCCTGAACTAGACTATCATCACGTAATTTTACTGTAAGTAATTGACCTAGAATAAACAGTAAATAAATGAAACATGCACAATAATAAAATCCACGAATTCTAATCGCCACAACTCACGAAATATTAAACTATTGTGTTTTTTAATTTTTATCCAATAAAGCTTTGTCCATCGTTACATAATAAGCATCTTTAAAGGGGGCTGGTTAAGGGTCTGATTTTGTACAGTAAGTACATATATTATATATACATATCCTTTTAATAAAGTAACATCATGTCTGTACCGAAGGATCTCGCTAACCGCAGAACCGGAATGGTCCTGGGAAGGATTATGACTATTTAAGGGTAGGGTTCCACCACTTTCCCAAGATAAATCGCCCCTCGAAAAAACTATACAAAAATTCCCTGTTGTGTTGGTCTTTGGGTCTTAAAATGTCTCCAACATAAATATAATTATAACATTCGAAAGCATATGATCAAAATGATCTTCAAATAAAATAACAAAAAGAATGAAAATGTTAACTGTTTACTTAATTTAAAAATACCTAAATTAAAAAGATTTAAATGATTTAAAAATAATTAGTTACTCCCTTTTATCTTATTATATTTTTGTAAAAAAAAACATTTACCAAATTATATTTGTTATAAATTTAAAATTGAATTTAATAAAATTAATATATTTTTTTCTGTAAATTAGTGAAGTTTCAATGAACACAAAAAACAACAAAAGAGACGCCTAGGAAGAAATTTGTTACTATTTTTGCTTTATAATTTATTACTCAATCACTAAAGGGATCCTTGCGTTTTAACCCTTACCGGTCAAATTTAACATTCATTTTAATAAGACAGGGTTATAAAACAAATTTAAACAAAAAATACATTCTCATACAAACGACCCATTAAATAGTGGATGTATATATTCTTTTTTTCTCCCCGAGGTAGTCATTTTTTTCCCTGAGCATGGGAAAAAACGTGAAAAAAATATGTTTTAGTATAAAGAAATGTTCTATCGATTTCAAACCTTTTCCATTTGATAGATCTTCCCGACTTTGGAAAAACTGTCAGACCGATTTTTGAAATTCAATCTGTGAAAAAAGATATTCCAGTTTGAATTTTTTGTTTTGAAAATATTATTTTACATGTATTGACGCCATCTTGGATTATGATAATTTTTTTTGTTAGAAGATTTTTTTTACAAAATTTTTTTTAAAATTAAATTTTTACAATGAAAAAAAATCTTTGAACTTAAATTGACCAATAATTAAAAGTTTTTTTCTATTTAATTTGGAAGATTTTTTTTTGTTTTAAATCTCAAAGTTTACCTCGGGGAAAAAACCAAAATTAAACCACATTTTAGCATAAAAATGAGTTTTTGTTTAAATGCGAATGATATTCCTATCCAGTTTTTTGTTTACGAATGAATATTTTTTGCCCGAGGAAATAAATGATGAAGCAATGATGGAATACCCCATTTAACTTACCCAGATTTAGCTGTTCAGTCTCAAGATTGTTCTCCCCCCTGACAAGAAGACCAATATTATTTCTTCCAGTGATACCAAGTTTACCATCACCATACTGAAAACAGAATAAATTTGTTATTGTTTATTGACAGTTTGTATTGTATGGATTTGAGCCTAATATAGGAACAGATAAATCAGGTAGGAGAGGACATTAGACTTATAGGATTATAATTTCAACATATAAAGGTATCTAAACACATTCTTAACTTAAAACTTTGGGTACTTTTTATTGTCCAACTTTTCCACCAATAATTTTAACCGACAATGAGAGGAACTTTTTATCCATTGTTCAATCTCTTTAGATTCTCAAGATGTTATTTTAGTTATTTTAAAAGGCGACAAAAAAGAAAAAAGGATGACAACATCCATAAATGACTGACGGAGTGATAGGCAGACAAATTGAGTTTTAGGGCTCTAGAGGGATAAGATAATGGTTGATAAATTACTGTAGACTCCCAATGATAATAAACAAAAGTATCACTTTTGTAGCTCAACAGGAAAGCAACCCAATTAAGATTTAAGTTTCCAAAGTTTTTAGGCTTAATAATAAATTAAGAATAGTTATTTCTCGCATCGTATTATAAAAGGCTTTCCGCGGATATAGAATGTACAATTATAAGATTAAACCAGGTTTTTTAGCCCCGAGGTGCCGAAGGCACGGGCTAAAAAAACTGGTATTAATCTTATGATTGTACATTTTTATATTCGTAGAAAGCGGTTTATAATACAATGCTAGACATAGTTTTTTCGTATGGATGAGAACCTGTTCCTATCCACCGGATTCGAATAAATACGAGAAAACTGTTTATAAACCTAAGATTACCAGTATAATTTCCTATCTATTGTCCTATCCCTCCCTGATAATCGTCCCTTGAAATCTTATCTACAGGGAGTAATTAGAATTAGGTAAAAATTCTTTCACAATTTACTTTATTTGGGGGGGGGGGAGTAAAATATTTAAAAATTTAAATTTTGAGGTTCATACGGCACCCCCAATTTCATTTTTTTTTTTTTGGGGGGGGGGGTAATCTTTATATCATATAGGCAATTACGTCCAAGCTTTTATATTGGGGGAGGGGGTGGGGGGTAATGACCCCTTTACCCCCACCCCCATATTGGATGTCCCAGTAAGGTCTATTTATTCAATCATGTCCTTTGAGCTGAATGAATATCTGGATAATTAAATTGTACAATATCAATATTCAATAAAAAATGTAATCAACAATGACGTCTGAACAATAGAATGATGCAATAAAACTTCTTTATACAGTTAGGGAGTTGAATCCATTTTTATAGAAGCAGAAATATAATCTATGATTATGGTTTGGACCCTCTAAAACTGTAATCTACCTTTCCACTTTCCCCTCTCTTGGTGAAGATATCTTCAACGCCGATACGATTTTTAAAATATAAGATTCCACTTTTGTCTCTCTTGTTGAAGATATCTTCACCAAGAGAGGCAAAAGTGGAATCTTAAATTTCAAAAATCATATCGGCGTTGAAGATATCTTCACCAAGAGAGGGGAAAGTGGAATCTTATATTTCAAAAATCGTATCGGCGTTGAAGATATCTTCACCAAGAGAGGGGAAAGTGGAAAGGTAGATTACAGTTTTAGAGGGTCCAAACCATAATCATAGATTATATTTCTGCTTCTATAAAAATGGATTCAACTCCCTAACTGTTATAAGCAGACATTAATCATAAAAAATCAACCAATATTTATTTCCTAGAAATGATTAATAGCAACTTATGTTTAGCTTTGTCTTGTTTTACAAATAAATAAAAAAATGAATTACAATAAATTGTTTTTCTCGTATTCATTCGAATCTGGTGGATAGGAACCGGTTCTCATCCATACGAAAAAACTATGTCTAACATCGTATTATATCCAGCTTTCTACGAATATAGAAATGCACAATCATAAGATTAAAACCAGTTTTTTTAGCCGTGCCTTCGGCACTTCGGGTCTAAAAAAAACGGTTTTAATCTTATAATTGTACATTCTATATCCGTTTATAATACTATGCGAAAAATAACTATTCTTTACATGAAACAAGGATGACAACATTAATAAAAGTTAAACTCCTAAAGCAGACGGCAAAACAAAGAAACACAGAAATATAGAATATGTAGGTAGAATGTTATTATTAATCAGTCAAATAAATTTATGTGAATTTAAAAAAAAATTGCTGAAATTCTGTTTAAATATAGGCTGCTGTTTAAAAACTTTCATGAGCAGATTATCTATTCTTCAGTCTAAATGAAATAATATGCTTCTTTTAAGTTTCTTAATTTCTTCTTAAATATACATATGAAGGATACTGTATATTGTTTAAGGACTTTCATAAGCAGAATATATATTTATCAGTCTTATGATTTTATGTAATTATTTTTAAAACAAGGATGACAACATCCATAAGTAGCGAAGCACAAAATCTATAATAAAATAGACAAACAGACAAAGTAATTTATAGATCTGATTAACTGTTATCATAACAAAGAAAAGAAGGAGATAAATATGCAAAAACTTAAAATCATGAAACTTAGGGTTTAAATCTGAAAGTTTTAAAAACAAAAAGCAGCTTAAAAACAATCAGACTACCAAAGATAGGAGCCGAGAAAATCTGTTGCAAAAAGTAAAAGAAGTTAAAGAGCTGTTTAGAAGCTGTCTGGCCGCTATTGATGAGGAATACTTAACTATGGTTCATATTGTTGGGAATGTTGACAAGAAGTTTCAGCCTTCTATCTTTTACAGAAGCCGAGAAAATTAGTTTTAAAAATAAAAGCGGCTAAAAAGCTGCTTAAAAGCAGTCTGACCGCTATTGATGTTTTATACTTAATAATGCTTCATATCAATAAGATTGTTGACAAGAAGTTTCAGCTTTCTCTCTTTTACAAGTGCCGACCAAATCAGTTTGAAAAATAAAAGCTGCTCAAAAGCAGTCCAACCGCTATTAATGTTTTATACATAATTATGCTCCATGTTGATGGAAATTTTGACAAGAAGTTTCGGCATTTTCTTATTTAGAGGAGCCAAGAAAATCAGTTTTGAAAATTAAAAGCGGCTAAAAAGCTGCTTAAAAGCAGTCCGACCGCTAACGATGTTTTATACTTAATTATGCTCCTTATTGATGGGAATGTTGTCAAAAAAATTCAGCCTTCTATCTTTTGTAGGAGCTGAGAAAATCACGTTTCCCCCAAAACGTTTCAGACAGACATACATACATACATACAGACGGACATTTCTAATTATAGAGTAGCTTCGCTACTAAAAAATTGCTTAATTGCTGCTTAAATCCTATAGCATACTTTTTAAGGACTTTCATTTTAGGACATGAATCTCGAGATGCTTCGCTTATGCTTCTTCAAATTATTTTCCCAATATCGTATTAATTAATTGGAAAATCACAATCTATCTATCTATGTATCTATCAATCTACCTCAAAGTTGGTAGCATCCTTTGCATCAGCTGACATGATTCCTATCTATCTATCTATCTACCTCAAAGTTGGTAGCATACTCTGCATCAGCTGACATAATTCCTATCTATCTATCTATATACCTCAAAGTTAATAGCATCCTCTGCATCAGCTGACATGATTCCTATCTATCTATCTATGTACCTCAAAGTTGGTAGCATCCTCTGCATCAGCTGACATGATTCCTATCTATCTATCTATCTATCTATCTATTATACGTCAAAGTTGTTAGCATCCTCTGCATCAGCTGACATGATTCCTATCTATCTATCTACCTCAAAGTTGGTAGCATCCTCCGCATCAGCTGACATGATTCCTATCTACCTATCTATCTTACCTCAAAGTTGGAAGCATCCTCCGCATCAGCTGACATGATTCCTATCTATCTATCTATCTATTATACGTCAAAGTTGGTAGCATCCTCCGCATCAGCTGACATGATTCCTATCTATCTATCTACCTCAAAGTTGGTAGCATCCTTTGCATCAGCTGACATGATTCCTATCTATCTATCTACCTCAAAGTTGGTAGCATCCTCTGCATCAGCTGACATGATACCATTGTGAAGGTAGGGAGTCGCTGTACCGGTCAACAATAGGTTAGACAAGCCAAATCCTATCTGAAAATTATTATAGTTTTTATTGATCGTATAATAGATAGCTAGCTTTCTACAAATAGTAAATTAAAAATGATGGGAAACGAATTCTTGCCGTGCGAGTCCACATTTAAATGTTAATTGTACTAGTCGACCAAGTTTTGTAAACCCGTTCTCTCATTCGTTGTTATCACAACTTTCAATAAATTTTGATTAACAAATAATTTTAATTTACAGAAGGCGTAATTTTATGGATCATAATTTGTCAACTAGTCCAAAAATTTTGGTTTCAAAGAATCTTTTATTTAAAAATCTATAATACAAAGTAGCTTGATGTCTATCCGTCCGACCGTCTGTCTGTCCGTCTGTCTGAAGCTTAAGATCTCGGTAACGACAGAACCAAGTGGGTTATACTCTTCAGGGAATATATCTACTGGTCCTGTGGTGGTTTTAAGCTATTTTCTTAGGGGGTGGGACACCCACAATCGCCCCCCCCCCATAAAACAAAGGATCCCCTCTTTTTTAGGCAGTAAATTTAAAACATGGTGGTCTCACCACCAGAGGTACTTATTATATTTTTAATTACCTCTTGGGGCAAAGCCCCTAAAGGCTAGGGGCGAAGCCGCTGGTTTTATATAAAGACTATGGTGACCGGTCTTATTTTTAGAATTATTCTTGGAATTTATATTTATAGAATGTTGAATGAAGCATTATCAAAAATTTATTTTTACTTGCCCTTATGATCAGTTACAGAGATAATAAATGTACATATATGAATAAAAGTATAGATGGTTGCAACCTTTTTCGTCTGCAAAGAAATTAATTTCTGCTCTTTTGTAGCGACTTGGCTGTGTTAACATTTCCGATGCTATTTGCTGATATTTAAAGACCCAATTGAAGGTCGGCAAAGGGTCCCCACCCCTCAGACATACAATTATTTAACCCCTTTGGATCTAATACAGAGATAAGCTCATTAAAGCAAGTATGATAACATCAATAAAAGCGAAGCACTAAAAATCAAAAGGAAGGACAAACGAACGATAACTCTTGTAGAGTGTCAGAACTTAATATGATAACTCTAACATGTCTAAATAAAAAAAAGCTATCCGTTAAGGACGACCCTAAATGAAAAAAAATTAAATATAACAAAAAAGCCTTATCCCAGCGCGCTTAACCTAACCTAACCTAACATAAATATATATTTACCGTGTCTTCTGCTGATATTAACATGTCATCATGTTTAGCTTGCAAATCTTTTTTCAACCTGAAAGGGAAATATGTTAATGAAACAGGTGTTTTTACTCAAAGCTATTGTTGACAATTTGTTAGGAATGCAAACAGGCGGACAGACATACTTAAAAATCCTACTTACTCATCATATCCTTTTGATAGAACGACACTGTATAAGAACAGACAGACAGACAGACAGACAGACAGACAGACAGACAGACAGACAGACAGACAGACAGACAGACAGACAGACAGACAGACAGACAGACAGACAGACAGACAGACAGACAGACAGACAGACAGACAGACAGACAGATAGACAGACAGACAGACAGACAGACAGATAGACAGACGGACTGGCAGGCAGACAGACAGACAGACAGACGGACAGACAGATAGACATACGGACAGAGAGACAGATGGACAGAGAGACAGATGGACAGAGAGACAGATAGTAATACAGACAGACGGACAAAGAGAAAAAGGGACAGACAGACAGATAGACAGACGGACGATCGGACAGACATAAATATTTAAAAAATATACTTACTCGTCAAATCCTTTTGACAGAACGACACTGTATAAGAACAGACAGACAGACAGACAGACAGACATGCGGACAGAGAGACAGACGGACAGATGGACATACAGACAGACGGACAAAGAGAAAAAGGGACAGACAGACAGATAGGCAGACGGACAGACAGACAGACATAAATATTAAAAAAATATACTTACTCGTCAAATCCTTTTGACAGAACGACACTGTACAAGAGACAAGCTAAGGCTCCTCCTTGCTCTTGAATAAACTAAAAACATTAAAGTCAAATCATAATTTAGGATTGAATGAAAAATCCCGTGAGATTGGTAATTTTCATAAAACAAGGATGACAACATCCATAAAAGCGAAGCACTGAAACGGTAGGACAAACGGACATTAACACTTGTATAGTGTCCTAACTGAATAATCAGAATATAAAAGTATAAGAATCGACGCAAAATTGTAAGTAAATTTGTTGAAAAAGTGCTTGATTCAGGATAATGTTTATGGACATACTTACATTTTAAAGACTTGATTATAGAGTTGCTTCGCTTATAATATTGTTCTTTGTTGTCCCAGGAATCAATATACAAAGAATCAGATCAAACGGATAATTAGATCACACAAAAATTTGTTGTTAAAAAAGTAGAAAAATCAACATGTTTAAAATGGACGTACGGAAATTCTGGTAATGATTATAGAGTTGCTACGCTTTCTAAATCGTACCTAACAACTACAGGAATCATCATGCAAAGTTTGAAATCGATAGGACAATTCTAACATGCCTAAATTAACGAATAAAAGCTATCTATCTCGGACGGACGTACGGACCGACCCTAATTATAGAAAAGCTTCGCTTTTAAAAAACGACGATAACAGTAGAAAAAGTAGTACAGGGCAGGCATCTACAGAGATAAGACTATGGCCAATAAATTGATTACCCCTTCTATAGTAGTTGAAACGTTTGAACACTCAACTTAATTAAACAACCAATTAAAATTCAGTAAGGTCCCCCAAAGTTGTTAAGATAACAAATAAGAAAACGTTATTAAAAAACTTTGTCGACTAGTGTAATAAACAGCCAAATAGTACAGAGGCATAAGTTTATAATGCTTGCTTGAATCTTCTTATAATGGGATTAAAACGTCAGTATGAAATACTTACAAATGGAAAGTGTTTCTTGACAAGAGCTTTTAACTCTTCCTCTTTGTTACATCTGAATAGGTGACACTGAAAAAAAAGCAAATCAATTTAAGTAATGTAAATATATTCCTTATATAAAATTAAAATGATATATATATGTCTGTCTGTAGCAAAAAATCAGGCTAATCGCTAAACTGATATGGTTCTCCTTGACAGTGAAGCTTTCTAGAGGTCCAGGAAATGGGAAAGGCTACATACATACACACAAAACAAATGATACCACTTTTAAAAAAAGTAAGCAAAGAAGCAGAAAAAGACATCGCATTATTTTGTATTAAAGGTAGTTCAATTAATATAGAATATACTTGGATATTATGACAATGAAAAAAATGTCGTCAACTTAGGTTGCTAACATGGAACTCATTTATTTGTTAGTTCATTCTTCCAGTAGGAGGGGAGGAATTGTGGTAAAAAGGGTGGATGGGGGTATAAACATTTTGGCCCGTTGGGGGTTTCACTTTATTGGAGAACATTAAAATCTGATGTAACATCCAAGTAATGATATATCCATTGATGGTATGAGCAAAATATTTTATAACCAAGCCAAAGCATAGGTTAGTATCTGGCAACACTAATACTAATTCTAACCTTTTCTGTGATAGTATATGCACAATATTTTGAAACCAAGCCAAAGCATAGGTAACCATCTGGTAACACTAATACTAATTCTTACCTTTTCTGTGATAGTATCTGCACAATATTTTGGAACCAGACCAAAGCATAGGTAACCATCTGGTAACACTAATACTAATTCTAAACTTTTCTGTGATAGTATCTGCACAATATTTTGGAACCAGGCCAAAGCATAGGTTAGTATCTGGCAACACTAATACTAATTCTAACCTTTTCTGTGATAGTATTCTGGAACCAGGCCAAAGCATAGGTAACCATCTGATAACACTAATACTAATTCTAACCTTTTCTGTGATAGTATAATACTAATTCTAACCTTTTCTGTGATAGTATTCTGGAACCAGGTCAAAGCATAGGTAACCATCTGATAACACTAATACTAATTCTAACCTTTTCTGTGATAGTATCTGCAAAATATTTTAGAACCAGGCCAAAGCATAGGTTGGTATCTGGCAACACTAATACTAATTCTAACCTTTTCTGTGATAGTATTCTGGAACCAGGCCAAAGCATAGGTAACCATCTGACAACACTAATATTTTAAAATTCTAACCTTTACTGTGATAGTATCTGGACAATATTGTGGAACCAGGCCAAAGCTTAGGTAAACATCTGGTAACACTATTACTAATTCTAACCTTTTCTGTGATAGTATCTGGACAATATTGTGGAACCAGGCCAAAGCATAGGTAACCATCTGGTAACACTATTACTAATTCTAACCTTTTCTGTGATAGTATCTGCACAATATTTTGGAACTAAACCAAAGCATAGGTAACCATCTGGTAACACTATTACTAATTCTAACCTTTTTTGTTATAGTATCTGCACAATATTTTGGAACCAGATCAAAGCATAGGTAACCATCTGGTAACACTATTACTAATTCTAACCTTTTCTGTTATAGTATCTGCACAATATTGTGGAACCAGGACACAGCATAGGTAACCATCTGGCAACACTAATATTTTATAATTCTAACCTTTTCTGTGATAGTATCTGGACAATATTGTGGAACCAGGCCAAAGCATAGGTAACCATCTGGTAACACTATTACTAATTCTAACCTTTTCTGTGATAGTATCTGCACAATATTTTGAAACATATCAAAGCATACGTAACCATCTGGCAACACTAATACTAATTCTAACATTTTCTGTAATAGTATCTGCACAATATTTTAGAACCAGGACAAAGCATAGGTAACCATCTGGTAACACTAATACAATTCTAACATTTTCTGTGATAGTATCTGCACAATATTTTGAAACAGATCAAAGCTTATGTAACCATCTGTGATAGTATCTGCACAATATTTTGGAACCAGGACAAAGCATAGGTAACCATCTGGCAACACTGATATTTTAAAATTCTAACCTTTTCTGTGATAGTATCTGGACAATATTGTGGAACCAGGCCAAAGCATAGGTAACCATCTGGTAACACTATTACTAATTCTAACCTTTTCTGTGATAGTATCTGCACAATATTTTGGAACCAGGCCAAAGCATAGGTTAGTATCTGGTAACACTAATACTAATTCTTACCTTTTCTGTGATAGTATCTGCACAATATTTTGGAACCAGACCATAACATTGGTAACCATCTGGTAACACTAATATTATATAATTATAACCTTTTCTTTGATAGTATCTTCACAATATTTTGGAACAAGGCCAAAGCATTTGTAACCATCTGGTAACATTAATACTAATTCTAACATTTTCTGTTATAGTATCTGCACAATATTTTGGAACCAGGCCAAAGCATAGGTAACCATATGATAACATTAATACTAATTCTAACCTTTTCTGTGATAGTATCTGCATAATATTTTGGAACCAGATCAAAGCACAAGTCAGCATCTGGCAACACCATTACTAATTCTAACCTTTTCTGTGATAGTATCTGCACAATATTTTGGAACCAGGACAAGCATAGGTAACCATCTGGCAACACTAATATTTTAAAATTCTAACCTTCTCTGTGATAGTATCTGCACAATATTGTGGAACTAGGCCAAAGCATAGGTAACCATCTGGTATCACTAATACTAATTCTTACCTTTTCTGTGATAGTATCTGCACAATATTTTGGAACCAGATCAAAGCACAAGTCAGCATCTGGCAACACCAAAACAGCACTCTGGCTTTGTCCACACTTAAAATAAATAATTTAGATGAATGAAAGGATTATATGCGATGTTGAAAGCATTCATTGTTAAAAATATAATATTGCATTGATAAATCAAACTGCTGCTGTTTACATGGAACTTATTGGTATATGATTATTCTCTAATGATGATAAACTACCCATACTTCAGATTTAAACTGTTAAAAAGTTTAACTAGTTTTGAACAGAACAATCAAAATTTAATTAAAGTACCCAAAGTTTAGGAACCAAACAAATAAAATAACATGGTTATAAAACTTTGGGTACCAATTTAATTTACAGTTAAATGTCCCGTCCTTTCTGTGCTCTTCAGCATTTTTATGAAATCATCTTTCTTCTTTTGAGTGTGTTTTATGGTTTGAGTCATCATCACAAAATTGTAATGTAGATTTATCAAAATTATTATTTCTACCTTCCATAAAAGTTCTGAAATAGCTCCAGCTAAAACTTCTTTCTGAGTCACATCATTTGGTCGCAGTAGCTGGATTCTAGATGGATAAAAATAATCAATAATCCTTTTATTTTATTTGTAATGTAGAGAATTTAATTTTGAAGATATTGCTATACAAAAATTGCAAAAGTTATATAAATTTTTTTTTATAGAATTCTTTAAATACAGGGTGTTCTATTAATTAAATTAAAATGTAAATGATAAAAAAAGGCCTTAAGGTCCTAAAGTAAAATAAATGATAACGTAATCCGATAAACTTCTTATCATAGCATAGGAGACAATATTTTCTAAGTCTTATACAGCTTTTTATAAAGGACTATGTAAGGCTAATAATCCTAGCTCAAAGGCTAGCATAAGAAATTAGATATTAATTGTCCTAAAATGTTTATCTGAAAATCTGTATTGGGGATCCAAAGTCTATATAAGACATAAAATACAAATTTTGTAAGCATATGATAATAGGTATATCAGACAACATGTCAATGTGTTCATGATTAAATGGATTGAACACCCTGTTAACTGAACTATCGGCAATTCAGGTTGACAATATTATTTGTAAATGCATCTTTGCTTGCAATTCTGCTAAGGATCATGCAAATGCACATTTTACAAAAAAAGCCAAGAAAAAGATTACCTTGCCTGCAATGGGGATTATTATTGGAAGATAATCAGTTTACTGTTTAGCTAAATACATTATTAGGGTTATATGCAAAATTATATTTAGTTTATTATATCATGCTTATTTCTAATTTAATGATTTTTACCTACATGTATTTTTACAAATAATTGAAAAATCAGGTTTTTTACTTCAATGTTGAAAAAATGTAATTAATATAAATTGTATGAAAAAATACTAGTACAAAAGAGAATACTTCTTAAAAATGTTGTGTTTATTTTATCAAAATATATGGTTTAAAACATATCCCAATAGCTCATTATAAAATTCTTTAAAATCAAAAAAATTATAATAATATTGTCTAGGGCCAAAATTCTATTTAAAATTTTTTGGGATAATCTTGGGGTGAAACAAGTTTATTTTTGGAGGGAAACTAAAGCCAGGGATTGATATGAAGAGAAAAAATAAAGGAAGAAACTTGTAAAAAATACTTTAATTAGAAATGATTGCAAGAATCTTGGTTCCTTGTCCCTGAAAAATTGTAAAATATCTGATGACACATTCCCAATCACAATGCAGTTGATGTAATTCATGCAGGGGCTCAGGGATAAGTAATTGGACTATCAAATATTAGACATTACACATTGTGTGTTTAGAGATAAGATAAAGTTTAATTGCAAGGATGTAAATTTAGTTGGGAAAAAAATGATTTTCTAATTTCAGGAATAGAAAATTTTAGGGTCAAAATAGTTTTTCTTCAAATCCAGCAAACCTTCTTATATAAAACTCATTAGTAGCCCTTTTTGATCCACGATTAAAGGGGCAGTTTTAATTCAAAAAGTCCTGATAGCGGGGACTTTTAGCGGGGAAAATTAAGTCCTATTACTTATCCCCCAAATCCCTGTGTATACTCAAGATGCTTAGGTTTGTATAATAACCTCCATTCCCCATGTACATAGTTGGAACTATTGTTTGAAACACTCTTGCGACGCGCCTTGAACTTTTCTCTGCAAAAAATGAACATTGATTGATTGATTTTGTATAGTAGAGATGTTTTTAGATCTACGCGGCATCTGCGCGCCTAAAGATTTTCTTGCAAATTAGGCACATACTGCTGGAATTTCTAGTCTTGCTCAAACAAACACCTGGCAATACCAGCAAATACCTTTGATATCTTAAAAATACCTAGTTTAATAAAACAAATAGGGTAATATGTAGTCTTAAGCTTATGTACAAACTAAAACAACTGAAAATAATTAAGCATATGTAACAATACAGTATATACAAAGAAAGCATTAAAAAAACCTAAAACTAAAAGCATTAATATTATGTATTCAGAGATTATCTATAAACTAATAACCTAAAAATAATTCATTTAATCAAAACATATATGTTTTAAAATACAAAGCTCTAAAACACACTCACATGCAGCTATAAGAATTATCTTAAATGTTTATAAGTTTATAAAATGATAAGATGGAAGGTCTGAAATATTATTTACTGGAGTATACATGGATTGATATATACTAAATTACAGGGAATAAGCATTATATTATGTTAATTAACCGATCTAGTTTTTTTTCTGGTAGTTTCCCTCAGAGTGCCTAGTTGAGATCAGTAACCCCTCTCGTTATTTTGGAATAAATTGAAAATAAAGGGGAGGGTGGTTTCTATTTGTTTGTTTATTTCTTTAGGTCAGGTCATAAAAGGTTATATTAGGTACTGGGTAACCCTGCAGGGGGAGAGCGATGCAGGTTTAGATCCTACAGGGTCAGAAAACCCTTGCATAGGTAGGATGTCTGTACAAAAAAATTTCAATTTATTTAAAACATAGGGCAGGGGATTCAATGCTCGATAGAAACTTGAAGGGAAAGCACCAGTTTCGTTTTTGTTGTTTCTTACTCCTGGTCCGCGGACAGTCTCTTTCCAGTTTTGCCTCCGGTTAACTGGAGTTTATCCGCATGTAAACTAGACTGTCTTCGGTCTCTGAACATTTCACCAATTTAAAAAAAAATCCTTTTTAACAGGGAATGGCCCCAGAGATCTAAAGGGATAAGACAGAGGCCGAAAAATTGATGTACATTCCAAACAATTTTACACAAAATTCCTCTTTCTGTAGATTACAATTAGTAGTTGAAATGTTTGGACACCAACTTAATGAATCAACTAATTAAAATTCAATAAAAGTACCAAAAGCTTTAAAGCCAACGAATAAGAAAACGTTATAATAAAACTTTGGGGACTAATGGAATAAACAGCCTAATGTCCACTGAGCTCCCAACCTGGAAAGGCCCCCATAAAAATCTCCTATATTAACAAATTAGATATATTTAATAGAAATGATTAGACTGGTATTTATTCACACAAAAGTTAAAAATTTTATTTCATGGCTGAGCATACCCGTATAACATTAAAGACAGACAAAGTTTTTTTTATATAGGATAGTTGGTCATGAGTAACTTATCAATGTATTTAAGCTTACTATCTCAAATAGAAGCAAAGTAAAGTCTTTATTTGCTAGAGAAGTTTTACGTATCAATAGCATTGGAGACAGACCGAAGGAGCAAATTTAGCTGTCTATTTCAAATAGCAGCTGATAAACATTGTCCATTAAAAAATAATTAATCTGACTGGCAGATATTTAGAATTATAGAGTAGCTACTATTAAACAAATTTTAATTAATCTAAGATACAAGTATCAGTCTCTTCCCTATAAGTTTAATATGTAGAATTCTGCCTCTGCTAGCTCATTATTAATAGTATTAGAAAAGGATTAAAGTAATTTAAGCTCCATTGCTCTCTCCAACCTTTTCGAGGAAAAGACAATCAAAGTTAAAAATAGATTGGATAGAACAAAATTTAAACGATAAAGAAGTAACAATAACAAAATTGGATAACAGACACCCAGTAGTCCAAGAATTTACGCGAGTTTTAAACGTACAAACGCAAATAACCAATAAAATACTGATTCTAAAAGTTAAAATTTTCTTTCTTTTGTACAGTTTATATATTGCAAAACTCGAGAAATATTGAAGAATGCACAGGTTATGTACATGCTGTACAAATCAAACCCTGAAATAACCACCCATTAAGTTAAAAATAGAAAATAAATAATTTAAAAGATTTAACAATAGCAAAATTTAGTACTTCTCTAGGAAAGTTACTCCACGAGTCACGGTTGTTGGTTTGTCTGTCTGCCGTAGCGGGACAAAGTGTCTTAAAAATCGTGACGTCATAAAAAAGAGGGAGATGAGATGAGAAGTGGGGAAAGAAAACCCCTAAAACCGAGATGGAAAATCCCTCATTCTTATGACGTCACCTGGCTTTAACACTATAAAGATCGGTGTGGAGGGTATATAGATTTGTAAATTTTACTTGTCCAAAAAGTTTTGATTATCATTAAAATTAAGACTCCAAATTTCTAACCCTAATTTAAATCTATATAATCTATATTATCGTCTATTGTCCTATGGCCTATTATTATTTTTTTTCCATAAAATAATAGAGGGGGGAGGTACTCTGTATGTCCCCACCCTTTAGACCAAATGCCACTTTCAATTGAGTCTTTGAATATCAGCGATTAACGTCAAAAATATTAAGACAACCAAGTTGCTACAAAAGATACTTGCAGAGGTTTCCAATACTGGATCCAGGTAGTTGACTGGGTTATGCATTTATACACTTAATACATTTTTTATTTCTTTCCCTATCCCTTGATATAGCTGGCAAGATTTAGATAATTACTCCGCTAGACAGCCAGACATGCTATCATGAAAACAAGGATGACAACATATATAAAAACGAAGCTCTGAAACATTAGGACAAACGAACATTAACACTTGTAGAGTGTCAGAACTGAATAATCAGAAAATTAATGTATAAAAGTAGAAACAAAAGTGTAAGTAAATTTGTTGAAAAACTGCTTACATTTAGAATAATGTTTAAGGACATACTTACATTTTGAGGACTTGATAAAAGAGATGATTCGTTTTTAACATTTACAATTTACATTGCTGTTATAGGAATCAGTTCTCCAAATATCATATCAATCGGATGATTATATCACATAAAAATATGCTGTTAAAAAGTTAAAAGTCAACCTGTTTAAAATGGACGTACGGACTTTCTGGTATTGATTATAGGGTTGCTTAGCTTTCTAACTCGTACCTAACTACTACAGGAATCACCATGCAAAGTTTAAAATTGATAGGACAATTATAAAATGGACATACGGAGGGACGGACGGACCGACCCTAATTATAGAAAAGCTTCGCTTCCAAAAAAAAAGAACATTGAACTTCCGTATTTCCTCTCTCTGTGAGCAGCAGAGGGAATAATTTTATCCTTGGCAATGAACAAATATCAAGGATATAATTATATTTACCATTCACAAGCTTGACTATTTTTATTATTACTTTCAAGGTTAGGTTAGATTCCGTTGGGAGAATTATAAAGGGTCACTCTAAAATAAATGTTTTATTTGTTTGTCAGTTAACCACTGAACCGATTGGGTTCTGCATTTTAGGGAAGCTTCACATAAGAAATTTGAAAAGTGCAAGCGATTCCATTGGCAGCCTTTAAAAATTTGCATTTTTTCAGGTCGTTGCTGCTGCAAATCAGAAGGATAATTGCTTTGGCGGCTGCAGTTATCATTGCTAGCTGCGATTACAGCAAACTTAAATTAATAACTTTTAGAGTGCAATTTATCTATAATACAAAGTAGCTTGATGTCTGTCCGTCCGTCAGAAGCTTAAGATCTCGGTAACCACTGAACCGATTGGATTCTACTCTTTAGGGACTGGTCATGTAATGGTTTTATGCTATTTTGTTGGGGGGTGGGACACTTACAACCCCCAAAAAAACAAAAAAATCACTCCGAATTTTTTTAGGCAGTTAATTTAAAATTTGGTGGTTGGAGCACCAGAGATACTTATTTTTTTTTAAATTACCCCTTGGGGCAAAGAACCTAGAGGTTAGGTAAGCCGCTAGTAAACTGTAAATTTGCAACTCAATATGGAAATAACAAAAGTACGGCTACTAAGCAACCTCCGCTAATGAAAAACATATTTTGCTCCCGACCTGTCACGAAATTTGTTAATAATTTCCAAACTCTAACTAACTAAGCTGCTAGCAACATCATTTTCCTCAAAACAACTTTTACAACGCAAAAATGATATTAAATAATTTAAAAAAGAAAGTATCATTAAAAAAAATTTAAGTTCTGGCTATATTAGTTACAAAGCCTTAGTGTTAATCGTTTAGTAAGATTTTTGTAAACATAAACCTAAATTACATCCTTAACCAATTGAAAATAAACCTGCAAAGTATATATATATATATATATATAGCTTTCCTGAAATGGAGAACACAATCGGTTTAATTTCAGGGAGATCAAAGACAAGAGAGAGGCTTTCCATAAATGAAATACAAAAAAATGTTGACCGAAAGGCAATTTCTCTGTTAGACCTATACTAAATATCTAGCTTTAGATAGACAGACAGACTATACATATCATCTCTGTATTATTGATGAAATATGCAATGTTCAGAGTTTAGTACTGTATTTTAAAAGGATGAACTAATAAAAAACCTCTTTAAGGGTTTAAATATTCATGTGAAGTATATTGGTTATCCGTCTGTAAGTCTAAAGATCAAGATCTCACAAACCGCTGGTCCCATTTGGATCTGCTTGTTGAAAAAAAAACTATCCAAAAGGAAAACATCCCCTGTAAAGTTTTCTAATAATTAATTTTACATTTTTGATTTGTGCATTGTTAAAATGACAAGTTGATAAATGAAGTTTTTTTTAAAAAGTTTTACAATAAAGTTGGTCTTAGTTTGGCAGTTAGTATCTCTCCAGGATATAAAGGGGTAAGCCAATGGATGATAAAGTAATTTATACCTCAATGTAAACCCAAATTATATCTTCTGTAGATTATAATTAAAACTGAACAATTTCGACACTATAGTTTTTTACCAACAAATCATCAAGATTTAATAAAAACATTAGGTTCAACATATGAAAGAATGATTTTTTAAATTCCCAATACAATATCCCCTCCCTCTCTGACTTCTATGCAGAAATTCTTTCATAATCAAAAGAAGCGACTAACAATTGTTTTTCCTTATGAAATTTTAACAATATTAAAATTAAATCATTTAGGAAAATCATTAAGTCCGAATCCTATACAATTTTCTAGTATTTATTATTTATCGCATCGTTTTATGGACAGATTTTTTGTGGATTTTAAAATTATGAGATTGAATCCGGACTAACAAAACTGGTATTAATCTTATTATTTTAATTCTATTATTCGAGGAAAATTGTCTGTAATACGATAATTGATCTTTCAGTATGGAGAACCAGTTATAATCGTCATAATCATAAAGATAGTAATCGGGCTAGAAGCTATACTGGAAAAGGAAGGCCTACGAAACCCTAACTTGTATGATGGCCAAGTAAATTTTATGTGACTGGCTTATAATTGTTTGATATACATCTCTAATAATACAATCCAACCTAGATTCTAAGTTAGATTTACCTTTATAGGTAAATAGGTAAAAATTCATCGGCTTAATTGTGTGATCTATATCAAGGATATCTTAAAAACGATCGTGGCGCAATAATATTAAGAGTAGGGGAGAATACCTGGGCTAAAAACAGGCGCAACTCAATACCATTCACAGTTAGGACTTCTCAGACAAAGGTGCAATAAAAGAGTTGATTGTCTGATGGGTGTTACTTTACCTTATACCCCGGGTGTTTGGACCGAAAAGGAGAGATTTGGCTCACCTAAGTTATCCTTGATTGTTTGATCCTTGCCCGTATGAGATAACGTCCTTGTTTTTTTTTCTTCTAAATTTGGCTTTTGCCAAATTGTAGTAGCACCAGTTTTTTTGCCAATTCGTGATTTGTTGTCTCAAGATATTTTGCAAAAACTTCCAGTCAACATTTTATTTTAAATATAAAACTTTAAAATTATTGAAAAGAATCAGCTGTATAGGAGTCATGATAAGACAATGGACAATATATTGATGTATATTTCATATGATGAAAAACAAAATTATCTTTAAGTAGATTTAAATGTTTGATGGCAAAGTTTAAACACTGCTATTTTAAACCAACCAATCCAAATTTTAATTTAAGTCCCAAAAGTCTTTAAGCCAACAAGTGAATAAACCTCATACAACTTTGAGAACCAGTATAATTTACAGTCCAATGTCCCCTCCCTCCCTGGTATTGATAAACCAATAATATTCATGACTTGGAAGAGAAAGAAAAAACAAAGTTTACAATGTAAAATTAACAAGAATATGAAAGATAGAATCATTCTAAAGACTTCAAACTTTATCTTGTAATACTTCTAACAGTCAGTTTTAATTAAAACAAAATTTTTTTTCAA
This sequence comes from Acartia tonsa, assembly GCF_053477335.1. Lineage (NCBI taxonomy): Eukaryota > Metazoa > Arthropoda > Copepoda > Calanoida > Acartiidae > Acartia > Acartia tonsa. The sequence continues at coordinate 52,578,565 of NC_137261.1, forward strand.
AATGTCCATATGAACATTTTAAACGTTTTTTTTACTTTTTAGAATTCACACTTACTCTATGATAATGCTTGTTAAGCTTCACTTTTATTGATCTTGTCATCCTTGTTTCTTATGTAACCAACTATGATAGCACAAGAACTGTAGAACACCAACTGGGGTTAAAAAACTATTTTTATTAGAAATCAATATATTCACTTTTAGATCGTAAAAGTTGTACCTTGAATGTACTTATTTTATTGTTCTTTTAAAAACAAATAAAAAATATCTACCAAAAAACTATCTATAAATATAAAATCACTCAAAAACAGCGGCGTGCACAGTAGTGTAAACACTAAAGGGTGGGAAAAAGGGTAAGGTTGGCCAACCTAATTTACATATTGGCATCCTTTACACCCCCTCCCGCACGCCCATGCTCAAAAACACACAAACAAAGCTCTCTATTCTATTCACACTCTCAAACCCAGGGGATCTTAAGGGATAAGACAATGGACAATAAAATAATATACATCCCAAATGATGATTAATAAAATTACCCTGGCTGTATATGTAAAATTATAAAGTAATCAAAATTCAAACAAAATAAATGTGGTTAAATGTGGGTACCAATTTACAGGTAATTTACAGTCCAATGTCTTCTCCCTCCCTGCTCAAACCACAAGAGAACAAACCCTGGATTTTGTTTATAGATGCCTAGCCCGGTACTACCACTGGCACTGCCAGGCCTGCTCATTTTGTCCAGAATTCCTCCATACCCAGTTCTACATATGTATATATTTGTATAAATGGTAAAAATATCTGGAGAAAAATAGCAAAAGAGCGATATTTTTTATTTTTTTGTTGGGAATAATAAGAATGGTAAACAATTGACAAACACAAAAAGCAAAAATATTATACAGCACTTTTGTGATGCCTTTTTACATTTATATACAAATTATCTAAAATTGTTAATTAAACAATGACTTATACAAATCAAATGTTCATATCCCAATTAACACGACAACTTTTAATCTGTACAATTTTCTTTATGTCAAAATTTTTGTTGGTGGATTTTTTTTTTACAAATGTTACATTTTTAAAGCTTATATTGTTGTCATTATGACTCACGCGTTGTTTGGTTTGAATTTTTCTTTCTGATCAGTAATATCCAAACTTTTGCGTCTAATAGTAAAATTTAAGGTGTATTGGACTTAAAGTACCACTCCTTTTTTTGTAGTCAAACTACTCTATAATTCTAAATTCTCATGTCAGCTCGTTTATATCTAGGGGATAGAGTTTAATTTACAGTCAAGAAAACAAAACATTATTATAACTGGTTCTACCCCCTCCCTTTTTCTCATTCCCAGTTTCAAGTTGGGGGTGACGCAAATTTCAGATCCATGATTTGCGATTTGAGAAAAATTTAACTTTATTTTATAACGAATTAAATAATCTTGCAAGCATCGCTTTTATCCTATGAAGAAAAATCAGCGAAAAACGAGATCTGAAATTTGCGTCACCCTTTAAATATGACGCATGACCGCTACGACCGCGAGACGTGGCAGTAAATTGTCCACTATCTTATAGGGGGGATGTGATTTTCTCGGCTTATATTTTAGTATGGTACTGATATTACCCTAATTGAATCAACATCTGAGGTGGATTCTATAAAAAAAATTGCTCCACTAATCGCTTAGTGGGACAAAATTGTTTTCGTGAAAAATCTACCAAAATAACATTAAAAATCTACAAAAATTAAACAAAATCATAGAAGTGTTATGAACATTAGATTTTAAATTTGTTTTGTAGATTTTTTATGTGATTTTGGAGGATTTTTCACGAAAACAATTTTGCCCCACTAAGCGATTAGTGGGGCAATTTTTTTTAAGAATCCACCTTTGCTCTGTCTGTCTGTCTGCTTGCCTTAGAGTTAAATTCTAAGGAAAAATTACATTTCTTTCTGCTTCAAGAATTGCTCTATTACTATAAATTACTTTCTCCGTTGGTCTATTGGGACAAATCCCAAATTATGTCAAGAATAATCCATGTGACGTCATAAAAATGAGGGAGATGAGAGGAGAAGTGGGAAAGAAAACCCCTTAAAAAGAGATGCATAATCCCTCATTTTTTATGACGTCACGTGGATGATTTTTGACACAATTTGGGCTTAATTTGTCGTTTATTGGTTCTATTCTTAAATAATTTTTTGCTTCAGCTGTTATCAAGTTAGGCTGTATATAACAAATTCGCTTATACAGATAATTAAGATTTTAGGTAAAAGATTTAAATTCAAAGATTTAATTCAAATTATTGAACCCAAAGAAATGGACAATAATTAATTAATTAAATTTAACTTACTTTGTGTTCTTTTTTGATGGTTTTCCTTCAAACAGAAGTTGTTTCAATATATAGGCCTGCAGCAAGATACGGAACCCCTAAAAAAATAATCAGATTTTGATAACTACGAATCCGATTAGGTTCTCCTTTATAGGTTGGGATGGTTTCAGGCTATTATTCAACCATTCTTTCTACCACTATGACTACAAAGCCCCCAGAAGCTAGGGGCGCAGCTGCTAGTTTTTATAATAAAGTAAAAGGATGTTTGTTTGTAATAGGATCTCGCTATCCGCTGAACTGATCGGGTTCTCCTTAACAAGGTAGCTTCTCATAGGTCCCGGGAAGGTTTATAACTATTTTGGTGGAGGGTATCACCACCCTCCCAAGAGAAATCGCCTATAAAAAAATTTCCCCTCTCCCTAAATTCTTTTTTAAACTAAAAAATGGGTTTTGTGATTCAACTCTCCCATCCTCAAGTGCCCCTAGAGACCTTTGGGGGCGTAGCCGCTAGTATTTGAATTATGGATAGTAAAACAGACACACGTACAAATTTCATTACAGAGAGAGGCGGTGATCTTTCGGGATAAGACAATGGACATAAATTATCAACCAATCTCTAGATAAAATTATTGGTTGAAAAGTTTAGACTCAACTACTTCGGAACCAACAAAGCAAAATGGATTAATAGTATCCAAACCAACGAATAAAGTAACGTGGTTATAAAAATTTGGTTACCTGTGTAATTTACCGTCTAATGTCCCCTCCCTCCCTCTCCATGTTCATAATGGCAAATTCAGATGGATTAAAAGACCTAGTCCATTAGGGGGACAAAGTCACGCAAAAATCATCCACGTGACGTCATAAAAATGAGGGAGATGAGAGGAGAAGTGGGAAAGAAAATTTCCTAAAAACGATATAGATAATCCCTCATTTTTATGACGTCACGTTGATGATTTTTGAGTGACTTTCTCCCCATACCCTAGTCAATTGGTTTATCCCTTAATATCCCTAAAATATCTACCTTGGAAGCTCCCTGTGTGTCAATTTTAAGACCAAAGGCGTACATCTGGTCCGGCTCGTTCATCGCCAAGGACGATTTTATCCACTCCGGCTTCGGGATCACGTTCGCTCCGCCCCAACATATCTCTTTCAGCAGCTAAATAAATTAACTTTTTTTGTATTTGGTGCTTTCCCTCAAAGGGCCTGACGAGTATTGAAACCCTTCTCCCCATTATTTATAAAAATTAAAAATAGGGGAAATGGGTAGAGGTTTTTATTCTTAAGCCAAACCCCTGCAGGGCTAATAATCTACCTAATCTAACCTAACCCAAAATAATGTGGAAACATACTGTTTTTTACTTTATTTCAAAAATGAAATGTGTGTATGGGGGGCAGGCGGGTGTGGGGTGGGGTTGGTTTCATTGCTCAATGGGGTACTTCATGAGAAAGCACCTAAAATGCTTTAACCTCTATCATTTAAAACAGGTAAATTTTTGATCTTTTAAGCCCTTAGAATCTCAGAATAGAATGGACAATTGCCATGGTAAGGTTCTTATATATTTTTTTTATGGGCCTTGATAGAAAAAATAAACAAATAAGATAAAGTAGGCATTAAAATTTTGTTTTTGTGGTTAATTTTCAATTACAGGAAACTGTCAGAAATATTACCATTTATAAATATAATCTTCTGTAAGCTATTTTAAAAAAATAAAATAAAAAGAAGAATTATAAAGTATACTTACACAAGCAGTGTCTAGGTCTATTTTTTCTCCGTTCAGCTGAATACTCGGGGACCCATCAGAATTCTTACGACCGTATAAAACACGATCTTAAAAATAGAAATATTCTTATTAATTCATTGATTAACAGACTGCAAATAACAGGGGTCTTAAGGGATAGGACAATGGGCAATAATTTTGTGTACACCCTCAATTATTATAAAATTGGACATCTGTTCAATCAAATCAAGATTTAATATAAATCCCCAATTAGATAAGTAACTTTACAAAGTATCTCAAAAATCATCCATGTGACGTCATAAAAATAAGGGAGATAAGATGAGAAGTGTAAAAGAAAACCCCCTAAAAAAGATAACATGACGTCACATGGCTGATTTTTGAGACAGTTTGTAAAGTTACTTAGATAATACGTTTAAAAAACTTCGAAGACCAGTATAATTTATAGTCAATTGACCTCTCCCTCCCCGCCAAATAGTAATGACAAATTGATTGAAAAAGTATTAAAGAAACAAATTAATAAAAATATTTAAGACCTATAAGAAGCTTCACTGCAAAAGATAATCAGCGGTTAGCGAGATTTTAAGTTACAGACAGATAAACATCCTGTTACTTTTATATAAGGATAACATAATTTCTATATTCCAAGTCTTTGATTGAATATAATTAACTAATAAATTACTTTATTTTTCTTTACAAATCATTTTAGACAGATAAAAGGTCAGTTGAATTTGAACTGCCGAAAGTGTACACAGTTTCCTCGGTGTTTCCTTATCCTATTTCAATATTTACTAATAGCTAAAATACTTTAAACTTCCAAAAAAATCAAATTTAAATGTATAATCAATTTATACATTATGCATTAAAAATTTTTCAAATTTTGATTTTTTTTGTTGGAATTTTGAAGCTTTTTTAGTTAGTAGTAAATATTGAGAAAACACCGAGGAATCTGTGTACACATTTAGTAATTCAAATACAACAGACCAGATAAAACTAACTTCATAAAACAGAGACTGATATCCAGAAGTCCGAAAATGTACGCAAGTTTTAAAAGTATAAGAGAAAATATTTTTTTCTAAAAGTTTAGTGATAATATTTCTTCGTTATGTACATTTAGTATATGACCTTTAAAACTCATGAAAACGCCATATGTACATATTACATTCCGTACAAAATCGGACCCTAAATTTGTCTGTCACCTCTATTCTACTTTAATAATCTGAAGTTAGATAATGACGTCGCATATTCAAATTAATAGGAGTTAAATGGTCTCTAAATGGAGTTTTGTCATCTATAAACTCTTGAGTGAAGTTACTATAAGTTGCGGATTTGTCAGTCGTTAATGATTCCTCAACAGTGTATTTAATACACAGATAATGGCGATGAGTAGTTTAAAAACAAATGTTTAATTGAGATGTAAAGTATGAAAATGATTGTAACTTTGACTATGATCGTCCCATTTAAAATATGTGATACATTAAAAGATATCAAAATATCTTTAAAAGTTGTTAAAAAGCCTCCATAATATAAATTGGAGGAATTTTATTATTTCATACACCCGTATTTAAGTATCTTTTGTTTTTTTTGGGGGGGAAAGTTTTATTAGCCCCCTCCCCTTTCTAAAATTGAATTTAAATATTAAATCCTAGGTCCTATAAAACTTACCCTTATCCCCTTCCTTTTGCTTACGCTTCTGCCCTTCTTTAGAATCACGTCGCAGCGCAAATCTGGCCGCCGGTTTCACTTTCTGTTCAATCTTTTTGGCCGCTATGGCCACCTCTACAAATGAATTTCGGCGGCCCTTGAGCGGGTTTATCATGACTGAGGACTCAGCCTTCTCCGTGTCTGTAGCCATAGTTTACAAATTCTGACACATGTTATAAACAGATAAAACATAAACTTTAAAGGCTCAACACCCAGGGATCTAAAGGAATAAGACAATGGCTGATAGATTAATGTACATCCCCATTGATGATAAACAAAATTACCCATTTTGAAGATTACAATTAGTGATTGAAATGTTTGGACACTCAGCTTAATGAATCAACCAATCAAAATTTAATAAATGTCCCTAAAGTATTAAAACTATAGGATGAGAAAAAGTTATAATACTTTGGGGACTAGTGTAATAAAAGCCCAATATCCCCTCCCTCCCTGCTTAAAACCAGATAGGTAGGGGACATTTAACTGTAAAATATAATGGTAAAAAACACGTTCGATCTTTTGTTGGCTCAAAATCATTGGGGGACTCCTAAAATCTTGATTGATTGGTGTAAAACTTTTAAACTCATAATCTTAACTCAGAGAAGGGTTAATTTTGTTTGACATAATTTGTATCTACATCAATTTTATAGTCCATTGTCTTATACCTTAAGATCCTTGGTTAAGATTGTTTAATATTTATCAGATGGTTCAAGTGTTAAATTCCACCCCCCTCCATTAACCCTTAACGGTCGGGGAGTGGAAGTGCTAAATTGCCCCCCCCCCTCCATTGAAATATAAAATGATATCGCTAGAGTGTTAGAAAAGGAACCTCATCTAAACAGAGACACACAGCTTTATATCTATACAACAAGAACTTTATTAGCGCAAAAAAATGGAATAAAGATTATTAGTGATTAATTTGTTTTGTTTTTGCATTAATATCTCTCTAACCACTTTTATTTGTCAGCTTCTTTGAATATAGAGCCGTTTGACAAAATTGTTAATGGTCCGTTGAATAGTTAGACGGACATACCTAAGTTGTACATTAGTTTCAATACTTAAAAATATTTATTATCATTGCTAAAATTGCAACATCCCAACTTTTTTTTTGTACAATTGCAAAATATGATTTATTATTTTTTAATTAAAATTATTTATGACACTTTGACATCAGCATGGCGTTTAATAGACTAAATAGAAAACTTTAAAACTATAATCCCCTCTACATTTGTTCATTAAAATGGTCCATCATGTCTTAAAAGAAACCAGTGGGGGATATTGAAGTTAGAAAATGGCCTAAAACCCGGGGATTGAGTTTTAAGGATTTGTGAACAGTCAACAACCGGATTGTTAATTTATTGTAAGGGAGTGTTACTTTTTTAACTTGCTTTGTGTTTATTTGGGAGGTGTATATCCTTGTCGAGAGGTTGGTTAGGAGAACACCTAGGGAGGTTTCTCTACCCCTTTTATTTAAAAAGGGGGTTTATACACCCAACTCCTGAACGTTTCTACTTTTAAACCTTATAATTACTCAAATATTTAATATAAAAAGTGGTCAGTGACCGAATAAAAAACCCTGAACATAATCTTTGTAAGTTTATTCCTACACTATGATTATGCCCAGGCAAAAATAATTTCCCAATGGAATCAAACTTTTCAGGATATAGAAAGTTTTTCTTAATAGTCGTTGCTTGCTTTCCCTCAAAGTTACTATTGAACACTGATCCTACCTCCCCCCTCCTCAATTAAAATAACTCAAATAACTTTGAAACCCCCCTCAAACCTTTAAAGAGCCCTCATTTTACCCCCCTTCAACATAAAAAGCTTAGACGTCTCTAGGAAGGAGTATTATTTTCCTATGCCTACCCCATGCAGAAAAACCTAACCCTATGGGGCCAATACATGCGGTTTTCTAACCCTGCAGAGCTACCCAGTACCTAATATAACCTAACCTAACCTGATCTAAGCCTATAAACAAACAATCCTACCCTTTCTTATGAATGTAATTTAAAGTAACGGGGCAGGGTTCTGTGTTTAAAAAAGCAATTTAAAGTAAAGTCTTTATGAAACTAAAAGGAACTATTTAATACTAAGAACTCGTGAGTAACTTTGATAAAGTAAACAGAATATAAGACTAATTGTCAATTTTTCTACTTTTTTTCATAGCTAGTAATATGTATAAAATGAGCATTAATTTCAAAATAAGATATTTGAGCTTTTAGGGGTAAAAATACCCTTTTTAATGAAACAAAAATTTAAAAATTTTATACTATAGAATAGTTATTTCTCGCATTGTAATAAAAACAGCTTTCCGCGGATATAAAAGATTTTTAGCCCCGAGATGCCGAAGGCACGGGCTAAAAAAGCTGGTTTTAATATTATAATTGTGCATTTTTATATTCGTAGAAAACTGGGTATAATACGATGCTAGACATAGTTATTTTCGTATGGATGAGATCCGGTTCTAATCCACCGGATATTATTCGGTTTAGAATGAATGCGAAAAATGTATTTGTTAATTTTTCTACTTTTTTTTAATAGCTAGAATTAAATAAAAAATTTAATTTTTAAATAAAATTATTAATCCTCTAAAGGTAAGCTCTTTTCTTAATGAAACAAATATTAAAGAACTTTTATAAAGAGAAATAATGTTATTACATAACAATTTTACTTATTTGTATGGAGTAAATCTTTATGGCAATAAACTTTTTTTTGACAAAAGGTGATCAATACAAATATTTAGAAATAAAGCAGTACAATTACATAATACTGGTTTTTATGTTTTTGACTATAATTAGCAGGGCTCGGCAGGCGCGCGTCAGCCGCCTGTAAGCCTCAGAGAAATCAACCTTTTACAATTATAAAAATACTGGTTTCGTAAATAGCCTTTTTAAAAGTTATTTGCAAAACTCTAAAAAACAAAATATGTACTGTATAAAATGGGACCTCTTACTTGCCCCCCACTAAAAAGATAAAATTCAATTTAGTTCTTTAACATAGTGTGTTTTTTTGGGAGCTATCTGCATTTAAAGCTATGTTGTCGAACCAATGACCTTGCAATTTGGTCCTTATCAATTTATGTTTTAAGATAAAGGAATTTAAAACCCCTGTTTTTTAGGCATATGTAATTTGTTTAAAAGCATCAACGAAGAAAGATATTAACGATTAATTTAAGACAGGTGTAAGTGGGTTACATTAACATATACATTTTTTTTGACCCACCGTACTAATGAAATTACTTAACCATCTGATAAATATATAAACAAAGATTATTTTATATTGAAAACACTATGGTTGGTATCTGTCTATTACTAATAATGGAACAAAGTGTGAAATCTAATGACACTTATTGAAGGACTATTAGTATTAACTAGATGATTACTGGGACCAAACTAACTGGCCCAGCACAACATGCAATCAATCTCAACACAAACTCACACAAACAATTGTTAACCAATTATCAGACGGTTTATACCAATGTAATTATAATAATACACCAACAATATTAGTGTAATATTAATTAAAAATAACAGGAAATGCTTGTATACAATTTTGAAAAAATGTATCTTTATTTTAATATTGAAAAAGAAGGCATTATTAGAATTTTACAAACAGCTATTCAATTTCCAAAATCCCAATAAAAAATTTCACAAATCAAACTTGAGAAGTTTTTCAACCATTGTTAGCCTATCTAACTTTAAAGTTTAGAAAGCTGTTTATAATACGATGTGAGACAACTATTATTTATATAATGATTTTGATGAGAAAATCTTGTTACTTTAATTGATTTACTTTGATAGAAAGTTTGTCAACTTATTGTTTTTATGAGAGTACCTTTATATCCAGAAAATAGTAGAATAAAAACTATTTAGGGTGTCTTGGAATATTTTGATACCAATTACATTTTGTTAATGTTCCTAATGTACTGTATAAATTTTAAAATATATTAAAATCAATATAACTTTTTTTATGACATATTCCAATGAGAATGTAAAAGTACAAATTCAAATAATCAAGAAATTCTACATCTTAGAATAATTTGGTATTCTGTTTGAAAAGTTTTTTTTTGTTTTTTACAAAAATAAAATGTTAAAAAATTCTTTCATCAAAAAAATGCCAGTATTCCTAAAATATTCTATAAAAAAATGAAAGAAAAGTTTTCAAAAAGTACTAAAATTGTTCCTTGTAGAAAAAGTAATTTTCATGGTCAAAAAACTACAAATGCAAGGTGAATAAACGTTGAAAAAAAAGTTGACGGCCTTCCTTTTACATCCTCATGCTATAGTTCATTTACATTACAAGTTAATATAAAAAATGAATTATTCACTACCATTAATTCAGGAATGATGTATAGTCAACAAGCGAAATAAATCTAGAATGATAATTGGGGGGCAGATAAAAAGCTCGTCTTTTCTATGAAGCGTTGCCTTTAAAATCACGAAAAATCAGCTAAAATTATTAAATATTTTTTCGAATTAATTCAGCTGCCTTTAATATAATTAGCGTTTCTAATTGAAAAGAAAAAGTAACTGGATAAAGTGACTCAAAAATCAGCCATGTGACGTGATAAAAATGAAGGGTTATTCATCTCTTTTTTAAGGGTTTTCTTCCAACTTCTCCTCTCATCTCCCTCATCTTTATGACGTCACATGGCTGATTTTTTTTGTCCAGTTACATAGAAAAAGATTGTAGATCTACTCCGTGAAATGTGAAGAAACCAGAGTAGAACTAAATCAGTTCAATAATTTTCAAGATTTTAGTAGAAAACCAGATAGACAGACATACATCCTACCTTTTGGAATGATATCAATGCTATATAAGTATTCTTAATTTTTCAGCATGCAATGTAAAAAACCTATAGATGCAATTTGAAAGGAGTTCATTTATCCTTTTAAAATGACATTGTCTCAAAGTTGTCACATATCAAGTTTGTTTGAAATAATTGTCCTGTCTATTTGAAACCAAATTGTTTGATTTTGTCATACTTTTTATTCCCTAATAAAACTAATTTTGTGAAAGTTTTAAATAACCCTGTTCTGATGAGGTATTATTAAAATAATAATTTTTCATGATGTCCCCTTTTTCACTTTTATTAATTTTTAAGAAATTTATTTTGTTTTTTATTTACCTCCTCCGCCTCTGCCTCTACCGCCATCTGTTGGTTAAATTTAATATTAAATATACAAAGCATTGGTTGTCATAACAATGAGGAATCCTTACTATGGACATTACAGTGAGTTATAGTCCTGTTCAATGTATTTGGTTATTATATTTTTTTTGTGTTATACTACGTTAAGTATACTTTAGAATAAGAAAATGGATGAAAAAACTATGTACACCTTTTCAGGGACGTTCAAGGGTAAAGGGATGTTTTTACCCCCCCCCCCCCCCTAACCTATATTTTATACTTAATAGATATATAAAAAGTTCTAATAATAATAAGAATGTTAATTAGGTGCTGCCAGTTAACCCCTAGCATAGGAGATAGCATATACAATACTTTTAATTGCTGCTATCCATCGACAATTTAGAATTTACATAATGAAATTTAATCTCATACAATATAGATAATCAAAATTTAGGTTAAGGTGTTAAGGAGGGGTAATTAGACCCCCAAGCAATTTTTACCCCCCCCCCCTTAGGCCTTCTCTGGAGTTTTTTATCCCCCACAATTAAAAAATCTTGGACGTTCAATTCTGCTATACCTAAATCAATTATGCTTTTCCTTAGAATTTGTTTAGCTTAGTAAAACACTAAAAAAGTTGAATAGTTTCGTACAATATAGAGACAAAATGCTTACATCAAATGAAGATCAATTATTTGACACATTTTTTTTGCAAAAGATGCATAGATACTTACTTTATAGTTTGACTTTGTTGGCCTTTTATATACATTGTTATTTGATATTTACAAAATGTACAAATATACATTGGGAATAGTGTACACTGTACAAATATAGAATGAAACCTACCATCATCTGATATTATGAAAATAAAAATCATTCAGTAATAGTTATTTATCGCAACGCATCAAAGACATCTTTCCGCGGAAAAACTTATATTTATTAATGTTATGATTTTATTATTTTCGTGAAAATTGTCTGTAATACGATGCTATACATGATTTTTCTGTATGACTGAGTTGGTTCTAATCCAGCGAATACTAATCAGTTACGAAGCCATACTAAAAAAATGCTTAATATTCATGCGGGTATTTTTTTCTTGTGATGATTGCTCTTACACGAACAGAATGGAATAACACTCCCAAAAATAGATACAAACCTGCCAGGTAATTATAAAAATGCTTTCTGGAAAGGAGAGCTATATGAGTCCAGCGGTTAGTGAGATCTTTCGGTGCAAACATAAAAACATCTTGTTACTTTTAAATAAGCATTCAACTCATGCAAAATACTATATCATGGTACTAAAATATGAATTTAACTTTGTAAAAATATCTATTTATTTTCTTTTAAAATAATAGATACTATTTATATCTTTGTTACAGACAGCAAAAGAATTATAAATTACAAAAAAATCAAAGCACTTAATTGGATAAGATATTTTTGGATAATACCTCTTGGAGCAAGAGAAAACAAGGTTCATTATCTATAATTGGATTAATGAAACCCAACTAAACATTTATTTTCATTTTTGAAACAAACATGTTTTTAGCCACTGCGAGGCACTATACCTGCGGGGCTTTTTTGACCTGTATTTAACCTAAACTAACAAGTTAAAAAGTTTCAATTTTTATTTTATAAGCTTTACTTTCTGTACTTTCTGAAAATGGATTTATTATTTCTTGGATCTTACACAAGATTATTATATACTTTAATGAAGTGAATCTTGTAGCTGGCTAAAATAACGACCCCCCCCCCCCATCGACTCCCTCTCCTCCTACTGGATGAACGAAGTGATCAATAATTTTTACGAATCAAGCCTGAAAATATGTTCAACAAAAATCTAACCCTAAATAGCAAAGTCTTTCTAAGACAGTCTCTTCATATGAACTCTTTAATTTAATGGGTTATTTCATTAAAGAAGAGCCCATAATGACCTAAAATATACGCAAATTTAAAAAAGTACAAGGGCAAAAACTAAAATAATTATTTTAAAAGTTAAATTAACTGTTGATTTAAAAAAAACATTTTTTTGTTTAATTTATTTTAGAAAATATTTCATTTTATAAATAATTCTACACTCATGTGTACGTAACTGGACAAAGTGTCTTAAAAACCCCTCATGTTTATGACGTCTAAATTGTTGATTGTCCAGTTACATGTGTACAGAATATGGACTGTACAAAAATCAGACCCTTAATTTATGACTAACCAATAGACATAGTAAACCTAGTTGGTCCATCTGACCCCAGTTTTCGTTAAACAGGGATTCTTTGCAGACAAAACCATTGTTTACTTTTTGTTATATGCGATATACGGGCGACATTAATTGGGACGAAATTTTTCATTTCAATGATATAATTTACGGAAAGCTAACTTTATTATAAGATATTAAACAATTAATAACTAACTTATTATATGTTTTTTATCCTATGCTTCCTGTTATACGAGGAAAGAAATTTTTACACGAAATAATGTACACAAGAAAAGTTTAATCCTAAGATATGTGACAATTTATATAGCTGACTCATAATGTGAACGAAATGAAAAAATTAAGCCCTTACGTACCAAGATTTGTAAAATATTTCAACCAATGAGATGTCTTGAATGTAACTTTAGTATTTTTCTATTGGCTGCTTTAGACACAGTATGGTTTACCTCTTTCTTGGATATTGCCGATAGTTGACCTGCGCCTCCATTGGCCAGACAACCTCCTAGCTCCAATAACACTATTTACACCTTTCATTTTTATTTATCTATCCAACAGAAATATACACAGCTTCATGCATATACAAAAGACAATTGATGAAATAAATTTCGTATCAAATTCTAATGGCTACACCCATAAAGATCTTATTTCTATTTAGTTTTTTTTTAAAGTAAAAAGACAAATTTCGGTGAAGGGGGGGGGGGGGGGGGTTGCAAGATCTTTCGGTATGTTAATCAAGTAAAATCTATGCTTTCTATATGTACGTAGTTATCCTTTTCCTTTTATTTCTAACCGATTTATAAGACTTGAAGAATGATTCAGTGTTATTTTCAAAGATATATTTAGTTATAAGTTCACATTGAAGACCCTTTTTTTAAAGCGAAACTTCTCTGTAATTAGGGTAGATCCGTCCGTACATAACGGTTAGCTTTTTAAAGTCAATTTAGGTATATTCTCTGTTACCATAAAATATAATTTATAAAACGTAGTAACTCTATGATTATTACAAGAAAGTCTCTAGGTTCATTTTAAGCAAGCTAATTTTTAAACTTTTTGATCAATTTCTTTACAATGCAATGATATGATCATCCTATGTAAGACGATTAAGCACAATGTTAGGAGCAAATCATCTCTATAATCATGACTTAAAATGTAAGTATGTTTGTAATAATCCAGGGACAAGAAACCCGGATTCTGACAAACAAATAATAGTTAAAATTTCTCTACAACCTACTTCCTTCTTCCCCCCTTCCCCCCTTCCCCTCTTACCCACTTCTCTGTTGTTACATATATGTAGTTGTTCGTTTGTCTGTATAACAGATCTATAGTATAGATGTATATACAGACAACTACCTCCCTTAATTTTTCAAAGACCTCTTTCGTCTGCTTCTAAATAATTTTCTGCTACTTAGCTGTGTTAATATAAGCGATACCATTAGTTGATTTTCAATGACCCAATAGGAAGGTTGCACAAGACGATTGCGATGGGGAGATGCAGTTATTTAACTCTTTCTCCCTCTAGTGTTTTACTCTAATGTCTGTATTATTTGTTGAGCTTTACTTTTATGGATGATGTTCCCTTTTTTAATACTCTTAAATCTAATCTTAAAATTGAACAAACTGTACATATCTTTGAAATCTAACGTAGAAAATGTGAAGAAAAAAATTATTAATGAAATGACCTAACGGCGTTCATATTCGCAACTTTCTGAAAACAAGTATTTAATTGACTACATTTGGTGTTTTTAATTTTAGTTTTTTAGAATACTGAAAAAAAATCTCAAAATACTTTGCATGGTTTAAACTACAATAAAGCTTTCAATTAATAAAACCCATTTCTTCCCTACCCCCTTTTTTTAAAGATTAAAATATTTACAGCCCCAGCAGGGGGCATTAACCCAACTGGTACCATTTCTTGTGGGCTCTTTGAATCTTTACTTAACCTAACCATACATAAAATAATTATAGAATTACGTCAAAACTTTCTTTGCAAGTGCAAACATACAGAAATCAAAATCTTAATTTAATTCCAATTATAAATAAACATTTCCCGTTGCAAAATAAGCTAATACCTTATAATTAACAAAAATTACAATGCAAAATATAATTGGATATTTATCTAGAAACAAAGTTTATAAAAAGTCAGATAGATAATTGTTAGTTTTGCAGCAGAGGGTCTGCACTACAAAAACAACAAAAAAGAAAACAAAACTTGTAATCACTTGAAAATGCACAAAACAAAAACTTTGCAATAAGCATCAGATTTCTTTTTCAACAAATTAATTTGACATTACAGCAGTTGGACAAGTTTCTTTTTGTGTGTTTTTAATGCATGAAGTTTTGAGTGGAGGTATGTTGTTGGTACTGGGTGGTACTGGTGGTAATTTGCAACAATCATTCATACTTCATTCATGCAAAATTTCAGGCATAATTTGGTGCAATATAATTTAATTAAATTATTTTCAAGCATTTAGCATTAATGCAGGAGTAAAATATACACTTTTTGTTTTACAATACCAAATAATTGAATTTAAAGACTTGTCAAAGGCATAAAGATTACTGATAATGTATAATGTAGAAAAAAACAATCACATGATGCACAAAATAAAAAAAAGATATTATCTTTAGACTTGTTTAGTGTTTTCAATAATATTGGCTGAATTGAACTCAACAACAAGTTGAAACAATGGATTGGACCGAATCTGTGCCCCCCATGGTTTTATCAAATTCAACATTGGGGACGGGGGTAACCAAAAGAGAGTTAGGGAGGTAAAGGGGGGTCACAAACTGGTGACCCCAGATCCCATCTTCTTACCTAATATTGATCCTGCTGTTTCAATGATTTGCAAAGTGTACTGCCAAAGGCAGAAGGGGGACAAAAAAAAGAGGAGGAGGTGGTTAATGGAGAGAAAAGCGTAATAATAATACGATATAACAAAACTCTCAATATTTTCAATTCAAGTTAAATTGTTACGGTGCTAGCCAGCTAGAGCCCGCTACGAAAAGTAACTCCGTCTTTTTTAAAATTCCCCTCAAACCCCATCAATCTCTCACAATCTATTTTTCTCCTTTTTTTATGTCTCTCTTTTAAAGATTAATGAAAAGCCACCCGTTTCATTGTTATAAGATTGTATTGGAAAAGACTTGGTCTCAGAAAGTCAGGGATCTTAAGGGATAAAACAATGAACATTGACTTGATATATATCCCCAATGATGACACACAAAATTTACTTTTTCCATGTAAATGAAAATTATGATTGAAAAGTTTGGAATTAATCAATCAAAATTGAATTAAAGTACCCAAAGTTTTTTAGGCAAAAAATAAACACGTTCTCTCATATATTAGTTTAAAACTTTGGGTACTAAAATAATAATGATTGGTTAGTTTAAACTGGCAGGGTCCAACATTTTCAACCATTAGTAATATTCATAAAAGATAATTATGTTAATTTTATATCTTTGGGAATGTAAATCAATTAATCGGCCATGGTTCTATCCCCGAATTTACAGCCCAATGTTCCCTCTCTCCCTGGCAGAAGCTTGATATTATGTAAGCTAAGCCAGCTCTGTAGCTATAGGAAACTAAAACGCACTGAATTTATTGAATCATGTTTATTGAAACTTTGTTCTTCTCCAAACAGTTATATAACCTAAATGCTGTCCTTTTAGGTCACTTTAATGCATTTCAAAATCTTTCATAAAATAGATAATTTTAAAATTTTCTTAAGTGGTATCTTAAAAATAAGTAGAAACACATATATTTTTAAAGAATGTTCCTTAAAATATTATTTTGAAAAAACTAAAATATTTCAATTAACTCTATTTATTTTCTTTTTAAGGCCAAAAGCTTTATATTAAAGATGGTTTTGAGGAAGAAAAATCAGTACTAAAAGTGTGTCTTGGTATTTTTTTTAGGCATCTTTAAAAGAGTACACAGCTGTACTTTATTGGAAATTGTAGTGCCCCCCCCCCCTTAATGAATGGGGGTAAGCCAAGGAGAAAAATAAAAAGTAATATCAATGTAAAAATGGTTTACTTTAGTTTGACGATGTTTTATATATTTTTTAAATGTATGTCCTAAAATTGTTTTATGACACTTTTACATAAGATATTCTAAAAATAACTATTGATATCTTCAATATAGGTCCTTGGATGGTTATATCTTAAAATTTTTACTTATTTTTATTAATCTTATAAAACCTAGATTTGATTTACTCAACTTTGCTGTTAACACTAAGTATGGAAAATCATGCAGGCCACCATCATACATTTATGTAATTATTTCGAAACTTTTATCTTGAAAGCGACTTTTAACTTTTTAAGTCACGAGAAATTGTAATGTTAATTCAGGGAACGGGAGAACATTGAACTATAACTTTGAACTATAAATTAAACTTGTTTGTTATATTCTTTCTAGAATTAGCAATCTTAAAAACTTTAGGAACTTCGGTTAGTGGCAACGTCTCTAAAGGGGCGTTTTGTCGTATTTTCACAGTAGCCTTTCTATCAAACCTATCAAAAGCTACTGTAAAAATAAGACGAAACGCCCCTTAAGAGGCGTTTCCACAAGAGGAACTTCTTATTAAATATTGATTGGGTAGTTGGAACTTTGACACAGACAATAAATTAAATCTATAAAAGAGGGTAATTTTGTTTATCATAATTGGGGGTGCATAAAAATCATAAGTATATTGCCTTATCCCTTAATGTCCCTAAGAATTAACCTTTTATTGAATAGTCTCAATAAGACGACAATTTTAAATTGATTTGGTTTTTCTAGAAATTCTTTGCCAAATTTAGCTTGGTAAAATAGAATACACGAAAACTTCTTTCAATTTTTCTTTTTATTCTAGCGGCTACGCCCCTATGGGCCTCTAGTGTACTCGAGGAGAGGGTTGGGGAAAATTAAAATTTTTGGCTTTAAAAAAAGTTTTGGGTAATGGGGGAATCTAGGGGCGAATTCTTATAGACGGAGTAACCCAACCTTAGTTATAAATTGGAACAGTCAATGTAAAGAAGAAACATATCGGTTAGCGAGATTCTAAACTATAAATAAACAGACAAACAAACAAACAAACACAGAAGGACAAATAGATAGACATTTTTATAAGGATTATAAGCCTCTAATAAACAGGGTATCTAAAAACCTTAAGATTCGTTTATTTCTTGTAAATTCATTCCGATGCTATAAGTCAAATCATTTTCATTATCTGATTTTATCCCACTGTAGAATTATTTAGACAAAAAACACTAAACAAAAAGAAGATGCTATACATAAAAATTCAACATTCTACCATAAAGAGTAACTCAGAAAATCAAATTTGTACAATAGAAATTTAATTTCCTTAAGATAGTAAGCTTTACAAAAATTTACAGCAACTTTTTTGTATTTAAACACTTGTCAACCTCTATTTGAAAAAAAACTTATTTTCATTTTGATCTCTTATAACATTTATTTCTTGGAAAATATCAATTTAAAACGTATTGACAACTGAGTATAATGAATTTGAAAAAAATATGATTACATAAATGCTAGAACACAGGGATCCTAGGGGATAAGACAAATATTAAAATCATTGATAGAAAAGTTTAGACACTGCTGGTTTGAGCTAAATCAAATAAATAGATTAAATAAACGTCCTAAAAATTAATAAAAGTCTCCTCTAAAAAAGCCAGCGATTGGGAGCATACGTTTCTTAAAATTTGGATACCAGTAAAATTTACAGCCAAATGCTCTTTCCCTCCCTCCCTGACAGAGCAGCAAATGCTTTTAGAATTATAATTGATATTCACAAATTCTTGGAATTAAATGTAGTTGCAGTAGTCAATAAAATTGAGGATGCACAAGGCTTTACTATTTTCATTTGTGGATACACAATATTCTATTTAAACCCTTTCAAAGATTTAAATTTTTTCCCCCCTTATACGCTTATGCTTATTTTATGTATTCGTTGTCAATTTTTGATAACTAAACAAAAAATAGACAAAATAAAATAGTTTTATTCTGTTTGAATAAAACAAAGTGTTTGATATTTAAATTAACATTTTTTCAAAATAAAGTGAAAGACTATATAAAACATGAAACCCTATCAACCTGTTTTTATAGCAGTGGAAGGATCAAAATTCTTACACAGAAGATAAGTTTTAAAAAGATGACTACATCCATAAAAGCGAAGCCCTGAAACGGTATGACAAACGTACATTAACACTTTTAGATTGTCAGAACTGAATAATCAAATTATAAATCTATAAAAGTCGAACAAAATTTTAAGTAAAAACTTCTTAAATACAGGATAATGTTCAAGGACATACTTACATTTTTAGACTCGAATATAGAGATGCTCTGCTTTTAATATTGTACTTTGTTGTCCTAGGAATCAGTATGCCAAAAATCAGATCAAGTGAATAATTATGTCACATAAAAATTTTCTGCTAATAAGTTAAAGTAAACATGTATAAAATGGACGTATGGACATTCTGGCAAAGATTACAGAGTTGCTACGCCTTCTAAATTGTACCCAACTACTAAATCGATAGTACAATTACAACATGCCTAAATAACGAAAAGAGCTAACTGTTACGGACTGTCGGACCGACCCTAATTATAGAAAAAGCTTCGCCATAATGATTGAATGTTTCAAAAATTTGGAAAATAACAATCATTAGGAAAGTTATTAACATCAATATATATTCTCTATGAACTCCTAAGAAATATCTAATAATTAAAAGTGAAGCTTTACTATAATTAGGGTCGGTCCGCACGTAACGGATAGCTCTTATCGATCGTTTAGGAATGTTAGAATTGTCATTACGATTTAAACTTTGCATGATTTTTACTTTAACAGTTAGTTACGATACAGGAACTATATCATCGTAACCGGAAAGTCCGAAGTCCATATTATAAGTGAGACATCTCTTTAATCAAATATTAAAGTTCTGTTTTTTAAGTACTGACACTCTACTATTGTAATGTTCGTTTGTCCTTCCATTTCAGAGCTTAGCTTTTATGAATGTTGTAATTTTTGTCACTACCAAAAATGGCTAGGGTTAACATGTACCTAGCAACATTGATGCATTGAAAATGATTGCTTTAAACGGTGCAATCATTTCAACTTCTTGCTTATTTTCTTCAATTCAAAATCTATATTCTTTTCAGGCTTAAATGAAACAATATTTGCAGAAATTCATAAAAAAACAAGGATGACAAGGTCCATAAAAGCGAAGCTCTGAAACAGTAGGATAAACGTACATTACCACTTGTATGGGAAGTTGTTTAAGGACATTCTTACATTTTTTAACTTGATCATAGAGATGCTTCGCTTTTAACATTGTACATTGTTGTTCTAGGAATCAGTATTCTTTAAAGCAGATAAATAAAATAATTATATCTAATAAAAAATTGTTGTCAAAAAAGTTAAAGATCAACAATTTTTAAAGAGACGTACATAAATTTTTATAACGCTTATAGAGTTGCTACGCTTTTAAATCGTGCATAACTACCACAAGAATCACAATGCCAGGTTTGAAATCGATAGGACAAGTCTAAAATGCCAAAATTTACGATAAGTGCTATCCGTTACGGACGGACCGACCCTAATCATAGAAAAGCTTCGATTTTAACAAGACTGACCAATTTGTGGCAAAGTAAACAGATTCATAGTAATCATTAGTTTGTTTTTTTATTGTTCCATAAATTCAACTAAATCTATCTTTTTTTATATTTTTAATTCTATGACTGTTGTATAATTTCATTTTTTAAAAGTAAATGAAAGATTAGCATCGATTGAACCAAAACTAAACTTACTATCCGTTCACTTTAATACTATCTATTTAGGTAAAGAATAATCGGATCATGGAAAGAAAACCAAGTTTCGGGTTTCATCGCATTTTCACAGTAGCTTTCTTCCCATTTGTACCCCCTGCGGGCAATCATTGTCATTTACCTAACCTAACCTAAAATAAGCTACTGTGAAAATAGGACGATAATCCTTTTCTATTAGGTTTAGAATGTTCTTCTAGCTAGGTAATATATATGTAGAGAAATATCAATCTCAGCGCTCGACTCCCTAGCCTATAACCTAACCTAACCTAATTTAGTTGTTCTCTGTCGGGGGGGAGGAGGAGGGGGGGGGGGGGGGGTACTCAAATTTTCAAAATTGAAAAAAGAGGATAACGTCAAAACATGACATTTAGGAACGGTTGAAACCAACACAGTAGGTCCCAAGACACTACATACCTTACTATTGCAGACCAACCTTTTGATTGTACGATCTTTGTCTGTAAGTCCTATGTTTATATGCCCTATATTTTTGATTTATAATTATTTTCTTAAACATTGATAAAAGTAAATTCTAGAGTATCTTTGCTTCAATCAAATTAAAAAAAAAACTTACTATCCGTAGAGTCTCCAAGTATTGTGCCTCGTCTGTTTCGGTTCATAATCATGAAATCCTAAAAACAACAACAACAACAGACATTATTATTCAGGGATATTAAGGGATAAGACAATCTTGGATAAATTTATTTAAACCCCTAATTATCATAAACAAAACTAACATTAAACTGGAGAGAAAAGTCCCCAAAGTTTTTAGATAAAGAAATGAGATAACTTGCTTATACCAGTATAATTTACAGTCCAATACCCCTCCACCCCTGTTATTCTTTTATAATGTTGAATTTAGTTTTCTCATTAAATAATAAGGTAAATTCCATTACACTTTTTTATTGCCAATTTAAAATTGTTTTCTTCCATAACAGTCCCCAAAAAACATTACTACTAAAATAGTTATTTATTGCATACTACCATAGACAGCTTTCCGCGGATATCAATTGAAAATTATAAAATTAAAACCAGACTAGAGAAACCGAAGGCCCGGGCTAACAAAACTGGTATTGATTTTATGATTTTTATTTTTATAGTCGTGGAAAATTGTCCGTATTACGATGCTATATATTATTTTTCTGTACGGATAAGAACCGGTTCTAATAGAACGGATTTTGATAGTTTTTGAAGTTATATAGGAAAAACATTTACATATTATAGGATTAAAAAATCAGATGCGCTAAAAAAGACACCACAGTTTAGTATCTTCATTCTTCATCTTCTACACTCTGAATTGCCTTCCTCCCACAAATTAAAGAAAACCTCTTAGGGGGTAGGGTTGGAAATTATATATAGTACTATTATTCTGTGGCGTTGTGAGGGGGGTGGGGGGTAGGGGGTATTAGACTTTGAAATCTGTTTTGAAGAACATTAAGTTGTGCTAATTTTGATGCAAAATTAAAAAAAAATTAGATTACTAAAATCATAATAAATTTTCAAGACAATAACATTTTACATGCATATTTGCAGTAAATTCATACTATATTTAAACTGCATTTTATTGCTGAATGTAAAATGCAACAATGTGGTTTTAGTTTAAACTTTAAAGTAAATTATTAGTTTTCAAAAAAATATACAAAATATATTAATCGCATCGTACATTAAAAGTATAATCAAAATTTTAGGATAACTAATAAAATGTTTAAAGTCTGAGAAAACTAAATTTAAATTTTCTTTTTTATATGGAAAAAAAATCTTAAATCCTTCCACTTATCAAAATAGGTATGTCATTGATCAAGGGTGGTTTATTATAATTAAAAGCTCACAGAGGTTACAGGCTTAGTAGAAGTTTAATATTTGAACAACAAATTTAAAAAGACTAAATTGACCTAATGTATAACATTTAAGAATAAAAGTAATATTTCAAGCTGCTTGAAAGTGCTAAATTTAGCTGTTTTGGATTGTTTTTGTTGGAAAAATATCTCATACTTTAGTTTTATGACAACCTTAATTTTCGGGGCTCGGCAGCCGCGCCTCATCCGCACATAAGCATAAAATTAAAAACCGCTAGTGTGACTAATATTTTCTCTCTCAAAAAGTTGTACTGTCTGTTAAGGAACAGGTTTGGACATCCTTCTAAACTTCAATGTTTTCAGTGCGGCTGCCGACCTTTGATATTTTCTCCTCTAATTCAGATCCGACTTAACTTCATTTGAACACCCAAATTATTTAAAAAAAAATAAAAATTCTGAAAAATTTTACCGAATTTCTGCGTATAGAGGTCATTTCTGATTCTGTGTCGCTGGGGCCAGAATCGGAGAAATCTTCCACAGAGTTTAGAAAAACTCGAGTTTCTGTCAGAGTGTAATTTGAGCTTTTAAGATTTATGTAACTCTTTATAGATGTTACTCTATTTGCCAGGGAAATTTTTCATGGAGTGTGGGGACATTGGTCTGTTTATTACACTAGTCCCCAAAGTTTTATGATAACGTTTTCTTAGTAGTTGGCTTTGAAACTTTGGGGACTTTTGTTAAATTGTTATTTGGTTGGTTCATTAAATTGAGTGTCCAAACGTTTCAACCAATAACTATTCTGTACAGAAGGGGTAATTGTGTATATTATCATTGAGGATGTACATTAATTTGTCAGATATTGTCTTATCCGTTATTATTACATTCATGGAATTTTTGTCTTTTAAACAATGTATAGTTTACAATTTTATCTTAAATTCAAGGCATTAATCAAATTCAAAGATATTTTTGTAAAGATTTAAGACAAACATTGAAACCGCAAAACTTGAAAAAAAAACATTGAAAATCTAATCTTCATGGGAATCGCTAAAACTTCCTGTTGTGTGTAAAACCTTTTTTTGTTAAATAATTTGATAATAGGGGCTTTCACTCAAGCCAAATGACCAACGAAGCCCCCTTCCCTTCTTTTGAATTAAAGATATATTTGTACCCTCAATGAAGAAGGCTTTAACACAGCGGGGCTTTAACATCATTTTACTTTCCCCTTAGGACTCTTCTTATCTTTACTTAACCTTACCTAAACTGAATTTTATAAAAAACAATTTGCGTTATGAGGGAAGCCATCGAAAAATATTTAAAGTTTACTATAATTTATGCTTTAGAGAAGTGAACCTTTATATAATTACATATCTTACTCTTTACTCAACTAGCGGCTACGCCCCTCGAAGACACCCTCTCCAAAAATAGTTTAAAACCTTCACAGGACCTATAAGAAGCTTCACTGTAAAGGAAAATAATTTCAGTTCAAGGGTTACAGATCCTTCGGGACATACAAAAAACGCTTACTACTTAGATAGAATAGGATTGACTTAAAGTCTGTGATTTTAAATTCGAAAGTAAAAAAAATAATTTTATCTCATAATTAGGGGCTTTTAAAATTCTGTATTGATGACATTTTGGGGAATACCAAATCGATGTACTTTTAGAAACAATAAATTTTACTTTAAGTTTTAATTCTTTATCTTCATACTAGCGGTTTCGCCCCTAGCCTTTAGGGGCTTTGCCCGAAGAGGTGATTTAAAAAAAAAATCAGTACCACTGGTGCAACAACCATCCGTTAAAAAAATATTGAGTGGGATATCAGGAATATCATTCTCATTTAAACAAAAAACTCATTTTTTTATGCTAAAATGTGGTTTAATTTTAGTTTTTAATTTTCATTTATTTCCTTTTATTTCATTTTTATTTCTTTTAGTAATTAATAAAAATTATAAAATCTTCCAAAAAAAATTAAAAATCTTCTAAAATCATACCAGGGATATAAATGAGATACCAGGGAAATAAATGAATATTTACATCCACTATTTAAGGGGTTGTTTATATGGGAATGAATATTAAATAAATATGCAATAAAAAAATCGGGGGATGTTCTTTTGTTGCAATTTTTATATAATTCAATTTGACAAGCTCAGAGCAAATATTTTTATTTATGCATTAGTGGCAGTCATAAACTTGTCAATATATATTCTGAAAAAAACAATAAGTATACAAACCTTGTTGCACCTCTGTATAAAATATAGAGTGTATATCCTGTAGAGAGAGGAGTGTATATAATAATAATACTGGATGGAAGAGTATCACTCGAGCAAATGCAAAGCCATACTGCAAAATTTAATAAGCAAATATCCAGCCACTGCGAGAAGGTTTTAGATTTTCTTGCCTTCACAGTGGGAAACATTAGTAGTCCCCCATAGAATAATTCAAATAGAAATTAATTTAAAATAAATTTAAAATATTATAATAGAATAGATAAAAGTTAAGTTAAAAATGACTCGATAGATTAGCAATACAAAAAAAATGAATTATGATTATATAAACGATTTTTTGCATTTCTTTAAAAAAAAATATAAATTGAAATGTTGATCAATGACAAGTGGCTCTGCCCCTTTCCTCTAATACATAATAATCAAAGCTGATAAATAAGAAAGTAAGAAAAACCGCTAAACTGATTAAAACAGCAAAATATTTGCCCCCTATATAAATTTTATGTCCCATACAGCATTATAGTTAGACCGAAGGACAAAGTAGGTTATAAAAAGATACTTATCAGTAGCATAATATTCACAAAAATCTTGTAGTGACTTAAAGAATGGCTTTACTAAACATTTTTACACCCGGAGGAAAAAAATCTTAGAACTAATATGAGTTAACCCTGAAAAACACTAGACAATCTATTTTGATATAATGATTCTTTTCCTAAAAAACACCTACTGATCATAGAACCCCCCATCTTTTTTTTTAAAACAAGTTAAAAATAATAAAAGGAGAGGGTTTCTTTTTTATTTAAGCCTAATCCCTGCACGGCCAAATCCTGAGTGCCCACGGTAGTAAAAAATTACAACCCAACCCCACTTATTTTCAATTTATTTCAAAATAAGGAGAGGAGTTTATTTGCTCGCTAGTCACTTTGAGGAAAACCGCCTCATAATCTTAACTTTAACAATATATTCATTTAAAAAAAAAGCTTAACAAAGGCACAAAGTTAATTTTGATTATTACATTTAAAAATGAAACAGTTTATGATTTATTGTTCTGTGGTTTGTTGCGGATATCGTAGACACAACTTCAACTTGAGACACTTGCAATTTTCTTGAAGAATTTCATGTAAAGTCGTCTTACTCTGTGGGGTTACTATAAAAAGATTGACATAGTAAGGCATAAGCGGAAGCACTTCACTTCCTTTGGGTTATTGGTTTTGTAAGCATAAAAAGTATACAGCCACAAAAACTTCAAAGAACTAATACTTTTTTTTAATAGTACATTTTTTTCAACTAAAGTTATTCAAATTTACCCTATTCTTGTAAATATCTTTGTAAATATCGCGCATCTGACATAGAAGCAGATAATATAACTTTTATTATCTTAAGGTATGCCGCTGATCGGGCCAAGATTCAAGATCATCACTTCCCACAAGATTTATTATCAAGTCATGGTTCTCTTATTTTCTACTAAAATTCCTATGTTTAGTTATATTTTAGTCATTGAAAAATATATCTTGTATTATTTCGTTAAAGGTTCAAAATCATGCATTCATACATTCTATTTCAAAAGCTCGAATTTCCTTGTGTGTTGGAAGTATTTTGTTCTTGTTCTCCCTCCTCCTCTTCTTGGTCTGTATCTGGTTCTGCAATACTCTGCAGAGAGTCACAAGGTCTAAACACATTTATTGATGTACACTCCCAACAATGATAAACCAAGTTACCCCTTGAAGATTACAATTATTGTTTGAAATTATTAAACAATCCTAGTTGGTACTACCTAATCAATATTAAATAACAGTCCCGAAAGATTGGAAAAAAATTTGAGGTCCTGTTTAAAAAACTTTGGGGAACAATAAAATTTACAGTACAATGTTCCCTCACTACCTGGGTCATAAGTGTTGGTCGCTAGCGTCGTATAGATGAGTTTGCTGAAGACATTTATTTTTTTAAGGGTATGGTACAGCTTCCGATAATAAAATAAAAGAATTAAACTACATTTTATGAACACTAGACAAAATATTTACACAAAAACTTGGTGTCAGCTCAAATTTTACTAAAATGTCTGTTTCTAAAACAATCAAATAACAAAATCTATATTTAAAATTAAAATGATTTAGATATTCCAATCACATAATGATTAATACAGGTTATATTTTCAATTCACATTTCTTTTGATTTCACCTATCTATAAAATTGTAGTCAGACAGACTAACGTAAAATTCCCCTTGTCATTTAAATTCAAAATTTGATAAAAATGCAAGTAAAATGTCGAGACATCAATCAAAAACAATTTTCTACATTTCATCAATAACCAGGGAGGGAGAGGATAGTGGACTGTAAATTATGCTTGTCTCCAAAGTTTTAGGGATACGTTCTTTTATTCATTAATTTAAAAACTTTGGGTGATTTGAAAATTTTGATTGGCTAGTACAAACTAGTTTCCAGCTTATTTACCTATAAATTTATCCTAATAGGAAACATCTTTAGATTTCTTAATTTAAAGTTCATTGTCTTATCCCTTAAAATCCCTGACATTTCATCAATAACCAAACCAATAACAAAGGGAATTATAAAATGACAATGATTATGAAACCGGTGACAGTTACCCAGTAGTTTTTAAATGTACAAGTTAAAAAAGTACAAGGGCAAATATTCACTGAAATATCGCTTCTAAAATTTGAATGTTTTTTGGTTTAGTAAATTTTAGAAAATACACTTTACAAAATAATTTGCAAGACTCGAGAAAAATCCAGATGTACATAATAAATACTGTACAAATCAAACCCTCATGTTTCCATCGATCATATCAAATAGTAACTAAACTGACAAAAATTTGCAATTATGAAATTGTTTTAAATCAGAGAGATGGGACTATGGGCTGTTTATTACACTAGTCCCTAAAGTTTTATAATAACGTTTTCTTATTCATTGGCTTAACAACTTTGGGGATTTGAGTGATTTTTGATTGGTTGGTTATTAAATTGAATAATCAAACTATTTACCACTAATTCTAATCTACAAAAGGGAAATTTGTGTGTATTTATGTCAATTTATCGGCTATTGTATTATCTCTTTATATACCTGGTTTCAAATAGATATTCCCCTTATTATCAACAATTATTAGTAAATCCAAAAATTATAAAGTAACAGAATGTTGATCTGGCTGTTTTAATTAACATAAAAACGGCTGGAAGGATGAGGATAGGGTAGGGGTTCTCGCGGTCGTACGGAGCCATGCGTCATGTTGGAAGGGTGACGCAGAGATTTCATATTCCAGATTTCGCGATTTGAGAAAAATGTATCTTTTTATTATAGCGAATTAAATAATTATGCAAGCATCGCTTTTATCTAATAGAGAAAAATCCTAAATTAAATAGGGAAAACTGAGATCTGATATTTGCGTCATACTTATAACATGAAGCATGACCGCGTACGACTGCGAAAAATGGCATTTTCTGGAAAACTCTGATTTTTTACTTCGGAATGCTTTGCGGTTTTTTTTTACAATAAAGAATAAAAGAATGTCTAAAAGTAAATAAATAGGGTATTATTATAGTTACAGTTTACACTTCAATTAACTTTTGCTGTCTTGACTCTGTCTGGCCAATAAATGTATTAGCATAGATATATAATCCAGTTAAATACCTGGATTTCTTGTTGAGGACTTTTTTGTCTGCTAGCAAATTGCTAATGCTCTTTTGTGGCGACTTGTTAATATTTCAGACGCTATTAGCTGACACTATTCAAAGACCAAATTGAATGTCGGCACTAGGTCCACGGGTTGGGGACCTACAGTTATTTAACCCCTTCCCCTATAAGAATATGTAAGCAGTCGCAATACATTGTTAAATTATTTTGGATTTTTAGGTTTCGGTCATTATTTTTTTTCTAAAAATTTCTTCTCTATTAATATTATATGTTGCTAAAAAATCTTCGTCTGATAGGAATTAATTTTGAAATTGAACGAATTATTGTATTTGATCGACTATCTAGTATGATAAATCTATTGGACTCAAATTAATTTTGAAGTTGAACGGATTATTGTATTTGCTTGACTATCTAGTATAATAAATCTATTGGACTCAAATTAATTTTGAAGTTGAACTGATTATTGTGTATACTTGACTATCTAGTGTAATAAATCTATTGGACTCAAATTAATTGATATTTTGGTCAGGAACGAAAAGAAAAAACAACTTTATGATTAATTCCTCAATGCCACCAAATTTACAAGGGTTAAAACCAGGCAGGAAGGGTAGACAACGTTTTATTATTCTTTTGCTTAAAAATTTTAGGAGTGTTATTTAATTTTGATTGGTTGACTTATTACGTTAAATGTCCAAACTTTTCAACCACTAATTGTAATCTACAGAAGGGATAATATTGTTGATGTAAATCCATATATCGGCCATAATCTTATCCCTTTAAACCCTTGATTAAAACTCTAATTTTCTTCTTGTAGTGTAGATACTCTATAATTATGTTTTATCCGTCGTATGTCCGTTTTATAAATTTTACTATATTTTTATGTTTTTTATACCACCTTCATATTCTTTTTAAAAGCGAATCTTTTCTATAATTAGGGTCAGTCCGTCCGTACGTCCGTCCGTCCGAGATAGATAGCTTTTATTCATTAATTTAGGCATGTTAGAATTGTCCTATTTATTTCAAACTTTGCACGATGATTCCTGTAGTAGTTAGGTACGATTTGAAATACGTAGCAACTCTACAATCATTACCAAAATTTCCGTATGTCCATTTTAAACATGTTGATTTTTCTACTTTTTTAACAACAAACTTTTATGTGATCTAATTATCCTTTTGATCTGATTTTTGGTATACTGATTCCTGGGATAACAATGTATAATATTACAAGCAAAGCAACTCTATAATCAAGTCCTAAAAATGTAAGTTAGTCCATAAACATTATCCTGTAACAAGAGGTTTTCAACAAATTTACAGCTGCGTTACTTTTGGACATAATTTTCCTTGTTTAATTAAAAGTTAAAACAAAGATGACAGTATCCATAATTAGCGAAACATAAAAAGTCATGAATACACAGACAAAGATAGTTATAGAGCAAATATTAGCATCGTATTTTAGACAGCTTTTCATGGATATTAAAATGACAAAAATTATAAGATTAAAACCTGTTTTCTTTCATTTTTCAGTATGGCTCGGAACTGGTTTAAATACATCGGATATTAATCGGTTATACTGAGCTTTAAATCGTTTAGTGGTGCGCTGAATTGGGGCGATCCAGTTCGGCGCACCTAGATATTATTTGATTTCAATCTTTAAATCAAAATGGAATGGGCGAATCAGCGTGCCTAGTGGCGCGGTACTCGTTGAGTGCCATTGCCGCGCCAAACCGGGGTGAACTGGATCGCCCCGATTCAGCGCACCACTAAACGATTTAAAGATCCTGCTCTGGAAAAATAATGAGATAGAACGTGGTGATAACTAATAGAAAATTACAAAGCATTTTTTTATCATATAAATGTAAAACTATGTCTTATAAGGTAAAATTTTACTTTTTCCCAAAAATATAAAAATAGACAAACACACGTACATTACGAATTGAAGAGCAGCTTCGCTACTAAAATTTTATGAAATAAAAATGGTGCTGACCTGAGTTGTTGTGAAAAAGCTTGAGTTTTGTCTGCAGCGGAAACCAACAGTTGATAAACCTCCTCTGGAAAAAAGCAAGGATTACTACCAGGGAGCTGGGAGGGGACATTGGACTGTTTATTCACTAGTCCCCAAAGCTTTTTATTAATGTTTTCTTATTTGAAGGATAAAAACTTTGGGAACTTTTAAATTTAAATTTTTTGGTTCTTTAAGTTGAGTGTCCAAAACGTTCAACCACTAAATTCAATCTACAGAAGGGTTATTTTTCTGTATTATCATTGGGGATGTTGTACAACACTTTATCTGCTGATTTTTTATCCCTTTGGATCTCAGGATTACTACAACATCCATAAAAGCGAAGCCTAGTATACCAGACAGACAAACGAATATAAAGTTATTGCAATTCTAATATTAAAACAAGGATGACAACATCCATAAAAGCAAAGCTCTGAAATGGAAGGACAAACGAACTTTAACACTTGTAGATTGTGAGAACTGAATTAGCGGAATATTAATGCATCAGTACAAACAATATTGTAAGTAAATTTGTTGCAAAACTGCATAAATAGATAATACTGTTTAATGACATACTTACATTTTTGGGACTTGTTTATAGAGATGCTTTGCGTATAACATTGTACCTTGTTGTAATAGGAATCAGTTTAAAAAAAAACAGAAGAATCGGATAATTTTAACATACAAAAATTTGTTGTCAAAAAAGTTAAAAATCGACATGTTTCAAATGGACGTACGGACATTCTGGTATTGCTTATAGAGTTGCTACGCTTTCTAAATTATACCTAACTACTACAGGAATCATCATGCAAAGTTTGGAATCTATAGGACAATTCTAACCTGTTTAAATTAACGAAAAGAGCCAACTCTCTGTGACGGATGGACGTACGGACGGACGGACCGACCCTAATTATAGAAAAGCTTCGCTTTTAAAAATTTTATTGTTAAAAAATTTAGCACCTCCTAAAAAATAGTAATGGGCGACTAAAACTTGCAAAATATCTTTTTAGAATCATCTCGCAGATTTTATATTAATCTTTTTAGGGTTGCTTGTTTTTTTTATGCAAATTTCAAATAGACTTTGAAATTCTAATATGCCTAAATTAACGATTAAAGCTATCCGTTATAAACGTAGAGAAGGAAGGCCATTTTGAATCATAGAAAACCTTTGTTTCATATAGAGTCCAACAACCTGGTAATTACCAGAATTGGGTGTACAGATAAAAGCTTATGAAATAATTTAAAATGTGTACAAAATTGGTTTTAAAATATCTGATTCAAAAGGGTCAATAATTATACAAAATTCTAAATAAAGTCTTTTAGGAAATTAATAGGAGATCTAGTAATATTGATGGTCACAGGACAAACGCAGGAGTGACTGACGTCCGAGTATCTAAAAAATTAAGTTAATTAAGTATTTCTTTACAGGCTAGGAATTTTAAAAACCTATAATAGTTATTTCTCGTATCGTATTATAAACGGCTTTCCGCGGATATAGAATGTACAATTATAAGATTAAAACTAGTTTTTTTAGCCCCGTGGTGCCGAAGGCACCGGCTAAAAAAACTAGTTTTAATCTTATGATTGTACATTTCTATATTCGTAGAAAACTGGATATAATACAATGCTAGACATAGTTTTTTCGTATGGATGAGAACCGGTTCCTATCCACCGGATTCGAATGAATACGAGAAAATAGTTTAAAATAGGTTAGGTGAAGTGTTCACTCTGACGTTTGTCACTAGGACCACATTTATGAAATTTTTTTTCATTCGAATCCGGTGGATAGGAACCGGTTCTCATCCATACGAAAAAACTATGTCTAGCATCGTATTATATCCAGTTTTCTACGAATATAGAAATATACAATCATAAGATTAAAACTAGTTTTAATCTTATAATTGTACATTCTATATCCGCGGAAAGCCGTTTATAATACGATACGAGAAATAACTATTATGAATCTGTATAATTTAGCGCAATGTACTTCCAATGATCAAAATTATTCTTCAAACTTTCAAAAAAAAATACTAATGTACTGTAAGCTTATAAATTCTTTAAGTCGCAATTTTTTTTTGTATTAATGAAAAGTACTTCATAGAATTGAATTCATGAAATTATACTTTTTTCAGGTAGGGAGGGGAAATTGGACAGTAAATTTTCTTGGTCATGCAAAGTTTAATAAGCACGTTGGCTTAAAAACTTCGATAACTTTTATCAAGTCTTAATTGGTTGATTCGAATTATCCGTGACCAAACTCTTCCAGTCATAATTCTGCTTTAGGGGTATTTTTATTTCTTATAATTGGGGATTTACATCAAATTATCTACCATTGTCTTATCCCTTAAGATCCCTGACTTATTTGCAGAAAATGCCAATCAAAACAAATGGGAATAACATTGCAAATATTTCCGCATGGCAACTAATAATCAAATTATTTACAATCAGTTTTCATAAGAAAAGAAAAATAACTAATTTTTGACTTCCAATAAAAAATATTTTTAAAAGTACAAAATAATAATTTCGGTTCTATTTTTTCTCCAAATATTTGCAGACAACACAACATTTGATTGCAAGCCTTATGTCTTACGAAGGCCTGATTTCCAATTGATATCAAGCATTAATAAAGCATTGGGCTGAAATTCGAAACAATACCCCTTGGACAAATAAGGTAATGATAGACATTCAGTAGACCAAAAAAAACACAGATTTAATTAAAAGTGCAAGGGCAAATAACCTCTTATAACTAAATTCGATTAATTTAAATTAATTCTAAAAATTAAAATTATATTTGTTTTAAGAATCTCTTATTTTTGAACATACATTTCATAGAACATTTGGGTATAGTCCCCTTTATGGCAACGCCTCTTAGGGGGCGTTTCGTCGTATTTTTACATTAGCTTTTTTCCTATTTATAGCACCTTCGGGGGGCTCTAACACTGTGGAGCCAATTGCCTAACCCTGCGGGACAATCATCTAACTAACCTCTTAAAATAACCTCTTAAAAGCTGCTGTGAAAATACGACGAAACGCCCCTTATGAGGCGTTGTCACGAAAGGGTCTATACCCAAAAACTTTTGTTAAACCATGGTGTTCAAAATATGTATTTTTGAAACCCCGACTTAACTCATGACTCACTTACCTGTTGTGCTAGGAAGCTGAGGTAGAGTGGAGAGGGACCTGAACTTTCTGTTAGGATTCAGAAGGTTGGCAGTTATGGACAGCGAGTTACGTTTACTTGACAACGCTGTGCTTCCAACAATTGAGTTACGTTTACTTGACAACGCCGAGCTTCCAACTATTGAGTTACGCTTGCTTGAAAACGCTGATCCGCCAGCCAGAGAGTTCTAAAATAAATAAAAATACTTCAAAAAAACTAGTACAGAACTTTAAAAAACACGTATGACAGTAGTGTAGCTTTGAAATGATCAAAGGACAAAAAGACATACGCTTTCATGAATGTTGTCATCCTTGTTTTGTAGGGCTAATGTTGTTACATAGAATCAATCCCTAAAATTTACTTTTACTATAAATTAAACTAATGTTCAATGATAAATTGATATTGGGACATTTGACTGTACATTACACTGGTATCCAAAGTTATATAAATACGTTCTTTCTTTCGTTGGCTTAGAAACTTTGAAGACATTTATTAAATCTTGATTGGTTGGTAAAAACTAATAAATTTAACAGAATGGTAATATTGTTTAGGTATGTACATAGATTTGTAATATCCCCTAAAATCCATTTAAGGACGTACGGAGATGGGTTTTTAAAAGATGCCGTTTTTTGTCTCGACATTTTTTACGCTATGAATAACAAGCGCGGCATTCGCGAAATCTAAACAGAGTAAACAAATTAAGAATTCAAAATTTTAAAATTATTATTTTAGCCATTTGTGTAATGTCTAATATAGCTCTAAAAAGATATATTAATTAATATGCAGCAAAAATGGATTTAAGATAATTTGTTTTTCTTTTATAAAGGCTGTACCAACCAAAGCGAAATAATTAAATAAATAGTTGTTATTCATAGCGTAAAAAATGTCGAGAAAAAACGCGGCATCTTTTAAAAACCTATCTCGGACAATCCATAGCAAAATAGAGTTACTCAAATGAGATATTGTCTGACTCAACCAATAGGAGAATACTAAAGGAACATACAAGAGATCTCATTGGTTGACATTGTGTACACATTGTGTTACATAAGTGCATATTTTTTTCATTTGGTTCGTTTAATGAGTCAGCTATAAATTGTCGCATATTTTAGGATTAAGCTTTTCCTGGGTAAATTAATTCGTGTAAAAAAATCATTCCCTTGTATTATGTATATGTACAAAACATATATTAAGTTAGTTGTGAAATTCTTTTAATAAAGTTTGTTTCGTCTCAAATTTTGTCGCCCGTATCTAGTATATAACAAAATGTAAACAACAGTTCTGTCTGCAAAAATTCCTTTTAACGAAAAAATGGGGTCAGTTGGACTATCTAGATATACTATGTCTATTCAGTATTCATAGCAACACGATAGTACATAAATGAACCACTTACTAGGAAATCTTCTAAATAACTAAAGTTTAAAAACTTGCTAAAATAATCCAAAATTGTATAAGAATACGCAAATTATAATTCATGGCAGCTAATTAACTAACTACTAAAAAGTATTAAGGAACAAGGCATCGACGAGAAATTGATATAAATCCCCAATTATGAATACCCAAAATTGTCTATTTGTAAGTTTTCAAAATTTCTAAGCCAAAGAATGAGAATATTAAACTTTGGGGACCAGCATAATCCCTGAAAAAATCCAGATTTTGATTGATTTTGTGTCCTGGTAAGTCTGGCAAACTTGTTGCAATAATTATACTCATTACCTAATTTTTAAAAGCGAAGCTTTTCTACAATTAGGTTCGGTTCGTCCGTCATTCCGTCAGTCCGTGACGGTTAGCTTTTTTCGTTAATTTAGGCATGTTAGAATTGTCCTATTGATTTCAAACTTTGCATGGTGATTTCTGTAGTAGTTAGGTAGAATTTAGAAAGCGTAGCAACTCTATAATCGTTACCAGAATGTCCTTACATCCATTTTACACATGTTGATGTTTAACCTTTTTAACAGCAAACTTTTATGTGATATAATTATTCGATTGATCTGATTTTGGGCATAGTGATTCCTAGGACAACAAAGTACAATGTCATAATCTTCTACCTAGACTCTATTCTATTCTATACTTTATCTTTTTGATTTGTATTCTGATTATTCAGTTGTGACACTGTACAAGTGTTAATGTTCGTTTGTCCTACCGTTTCAGAGTTTCGCTTTTAAGGATGTTGTCATCCTTGTTTTTCTACAAAATCATGGTAATCAAAGCTAAATTCGCATAATATTTTATTAATAAATGCACAAAAAGAATCCAAATTGCATTAAAGAATCGGTTCTTGATCTTAGTATAAGTTTATTCGCTTTTATTCAATACAATAATGTACAACATGCTGTAAGTTTTAACGATTAAACTTTTGATTTTTAATAGCCGACATATGAAATCACATGGATGAAATAAAAACAGGGTTAACAACATTAATAAGTAGCAAAGCACATAGCTTAAAATGTATCATTAAAGACCTATTAAGAATATATGCTTATTAATATGGAAATTTAATTTTGATACAATTAACTACAATCGCACTACAAAGTACAAATACCTAATATATATGAAAATTTAATTTATATATCAGACCACAAACATTAAAAATATATAGAAATCTGTTGTAAGAGACAAAAACTGCTGAAAAGCAGTGTAACCGACCTTGATGTCTTATACTTAAATACTTAAACTTAAAATATGCTACAATGGGAATGTGGACATTTCCATCTTGAACAGGAGCCGAGACAAATACGTTTTCCCAGCCCTAGTATCTAGGTCTATCTATATAAAAGATAGCCTGGAACCATTTCAATCTAGAAGTAAAATATCCTAAAACTATCCCGGGACTATAAAGCTGCACTAAAATGGAGAACTCAATAGGTTCTATAGTTATTGAAATCTTAACCTACAAACAAAAATACCTTAGTATACTTTATATAATAGGATGTACTACAGAACGTACGTGTATAATAATGTGACTCACTATAATTAAGTTGCCTACCAAACTTTTAAATTATTAACTTTTGACATTGAACTAATTCTTACATAATGATAATGCACTCCTCTATAGATCACTTATCAATTATTACAATATAGTTATATTATAAATTTAAAACCTTTTAGTTACCCCCATGGGTCTAACAAAACTGGTATTAATTCGTATAAAATTGTTTGTAATTCGATGCTATACATGATTTTCCAGTATGGCTGAGAACCGGTACTAATCCACCATACTGGAAAATATAGTAAAATTATGCCCTTGGCTTCATAACAAAAGAAGTTAAATTCAATTTTTATTTAACAATAAATGCTACAATTTTTGTTTTGTAAAGGCTGCTACCCTATTATCTAGGGGTAGGGCAGAAATAGTCTTAAACCTTCCCATGGCCTTTGTGAAGCTATTCTTTATTGGAGAACTCAATTAGTTCATTTATCATATATCTCATTTTGGATATTGTCATCCTTGTGTAACTAACAAATATTTCGACAATTCCCGAAAAGTTAAAAAAAATTACCGCAATCTAATTGCATAACCATCTAACAATGTGTTATATAATACTTTGTAATTATTCGACCTCTTGTAGTAATTAGTCTCTTGATTAGCCCTGTATCATTGCGTTCCTACTATCGACTGAGACCGTATTTTTTTTACAACAAACTTATTCATTACATTGTCTCAAAAATATATTCTCCCCCTCTCTCAAATAAATACAGTAGCAACATGGTCTGACAATGAGCTGTAATTATAATTTGATAATTTTGTATTGCATCGTATTGTAGACGGCTTTCTGCGGACATTAAAATAGTAAAGTTATAAGACTAAAACCAGTTTTGTTAGACTTGTTGGCCCGAACCAAAATGGTACTATTTCTTTGATATTTATTTTAATATTTGTGGAAAATTGTCTGAAATACGATGCTATACATGATTTTCCAGTATGGCTAAAACTAGTTTTAATCCAGCTGATATCAATCGGTTTTGAAGCCATACTGTTAAATTATTTCTGTCATGAATGATCCTTATTCATTAAAAAACACATCAAATGCTATATTAAGTTCGAAGTGTCTAAATTAGGTTTTAATTTAAAGTTTATTAATTTTGGTAAGTTATAATTGACCTATCGATTTTAAACTTCTGTAACAGTTAGTTACATTTTATCAACACTAGCGGCTTCGCCCCTAGCCTCTAGGGGCTTTTCCCTAAAGGTTCAGGGGAGAATTAAAAATTTTTTTTTTTACATTTTTTTTAGATATTTTCTGTATTTTTAACTTTTTATAACTCTTTATAACATTTTATATCTCTTTATAACTTGTTTATATCTGTTTATATTTATTTATATTAATTTATATTTTCTAAACCCTTCGAATTTTTTCTCTTTTTTAATGTTTTTTTTAAAGATTTCTTTGCCATTAGCCTTTTTGGGGCTTTGCCCCTACAGGAGAAGGAAGGTTTCACAATCTTTTTAGATTTGAAAAAACAAAGTTGAAAAGAAGAAAAGAAATTTTAAAAGAAGAAAAAAATTAAAAGTATAAAAAGATATAAAAAATTAAAACATATATAAAATTATATAAAAACTTAAAAAACATTAAAATTAGAATAAAAATACAAAGAAAATTTTTTTTGGGGGAAAATTTTCATTTTTTGGGGGGGTTTGGGGTGTCCCACCCCCCAAGAAAATAGCTTAAAACCACCACAGGACCAATAGGTATATACCCTGAAGAGTAGAACCCAATCGGTTCAGTGGTTACCGAGATCATAAGCTTCAGACGGACAGACGGACATACATCATTCTACTTTGTATTATAGATAATAATAATCAACCATCTGATACTATATATCGGATTTTTTAAACAAAGATTCCTAGGACAACAAGGGTTAATATTCTAAGTAAAGTATATATACACTGATACAGTCAAGTTTAAAATTTAATATGTCCTTAATAAACAGTATCATATTTATATACAATTTTATTAGACTGATTATTAAGTTCTGACATTCTACAGGTGTTACTGTTCGTTTGCCCTACCTTTTATTTTTAGAGATTCGCTATTTTGGATGTTGTCATCCTTTACATCAGTATTTCTTACAACCTTTAACAAATATATTACTAGAATTTACCCGTTTTATTAACAATAAAGAGACGCAATATATATATACTCTAGCCTCTAGGGGCTTTGCCCCAAGAGGTTTAATCAAATCAATTTTTCGTATTTTAGATTTAAAAGAAAATTTGAAGAAAAAAATTTGGGGGGGGGGTGAATTTTTTTTTTTTTTTTTTTGGGGGGGGGGGGTAATCAACCCCACTTTTTTAATTTTAGTTTTAAAAAGAAAATTTTTTTTTTTTTTTGGGGGGTGTATTTTTCATATTTTGGGGGGTTGAGGGTGTCCCATCCCCCAAGAAAATAGTTAAAAACCTTCCCGGGACTTATGAGAAGCTACCCTGTAAAGGAGAACCCAATCGGTTCATCGGTTAGCGAGATCCTTCGCTACAAACAGACAAACAGACAGACAGACATCGTTCTACTTTGTATTATAGATATCTATATTACAAAGTAGATCGATGTCTGTCTGTCTGTTTGTGTGTTTGTGTGTTTGTCTGTTTGTTTGTAACGAAGGATCTCGCTAACCGCTGAACCGATCGGGTTCTCCTTAACAGGGTAGCTTCTCATGGGTCTCGGGAAGGTTTATAACTATTTTCTTGAGGGGTGGGACACCCCCAACCCCCCAAAAAATGAAAAATCCCCCCCCCAAAAAAAATTTTTTTTTTGAATTTTTTTAACTAAAATTAAAAATGAGGGGGGGGGGGCACCCCCCCAAAAAAAAATTTCGCTCACCCCCAAAATTTTTTTTAAATTTTTCTTTTAAAATCTAAAATAAGAAATTTAATTATTAAATTCGACTCTCTCCTCAAGTCCCCCTAGAGGCCTCTAGGGGCGTAGCCGCTAGTATGTATATATATAAACACAAAATAAGAGGCAATAAGAAAATTTTGCAGTCATGGAAATGGTGTTTGCTAAAAAAAATTTACTAAATTTTTTTTAAAAAGATAGAGTTATACTTACTTTTGTTTAGCTTTAAAAAAGTGACAATAGGAAAAATATAAATCATGTTTTTTTAGTTTGATTAAATCTACATTTAATTAAATAAAGTTTGTAATATCCAATAAAAATTCAATTAAAGTCCCCAATGCTTTTAAAATAACAAATATTAAAACGTGTTTTTATAAAACATCGTGAAACAGTATCATTTACAGCTCAATGCCCCCTTCCTCTATGTCAGTAGTAGATTAATAGGCCAGCCTGTAATGCTAATAATTGATGGCCCTAATCTTGGAATGGTTTTAAGCTAGTTTTCACAATCTTATCCATCCTCCTCTAAAGACCAAGGACGAGGAAACTAGTTGTTTTTAAAAAATTACAATTATTATTCACTTTTTGGTAGACTATTTGGTAATCGTAAATAACCTCGTATAAATAAAAAAATATGATGACAGCCACCTGGTAGACTTAAAATGTCCTTAAATTTGAAAATTTAAAAGGGCAAATAAATAACCACTAATTTACAATAGGTTCTAATAAACTCTTTTTGTACATTTTAGTCATAAAAAAAGGAATTCAAAATAATAATAAAACTCAAAAAACCGAAATTGTACAAAATATGACCCTGCATTATCCTATGCCACAACAAAATGAAGTCATGCAAATAATAGATTATTATATTTAATCCTTCCGGAGGGTGTTGGTAGCCAGATAACTCAGTCTTGAGCGCTTTTTTAGAAGCAAAGCTTTTCTATAATTAGGGTCGGGATATTTAGCTCTTTTCGTTAATTTAGACATTTTAGAATTGTCCTTACGAATTTAAACTTTGCATGATTATTTCTTAAACAGTTGGGTACGATTCAACAACCCCATAATCATAACAAGAATGTCCGTACGTCCATGTAAAACATGTTGACTTTCAACCTTTTTAAGAATTTTTTTTTATGTGATATAATTATCCTTTTTTCGTCAGATTTTTAAAATACTGATTCCTTTTGCAACAAGGTACAATGTTATAAGCGAAGCATATCTAAAATCAAGTCCTATAAATGTAAGTATGTCCTTAAACAGTATCTTGAATTTAAGCTGTTTTGGAACAATTTTACTTAAAATTTTGTTTAAAAATTATAATTATATTCTGCTTATTCAGTTCTGACAATCTACAAGTGTTAATGTTCGTTTGTCAACTAGTTCAGAGCTCCGCTTTTATGGATGTTTAACATCGAAACTGCCATAAAATTACATTTGTCCATCTGTCTGTCAGAAATATGACTGATATTTCATGATAAAATTAATTTGACTAATATATTGGGCATCTAGACCACGTCTTCATTTATTTTATATCCAATAGATCTTAAAATTTTGATATAATTTTCTATTTTGAACTTAAAGCATTTTGTGGTAATATTTTGAAGGGTATTGACCATCTACAATATATAACTTACTTAGTCTACCCTCTTATTTTAGTAAATTACTTTGCATTAGTAGTTTTGCTTTCTATGGATGTTATCATCCTTGTTTGTTTGTTAGTTATTTTTTTACATTTCTGGATACTTATCCTTGAAATAGAAGCAAGGATGAATGTACAGGATGTTTCAAGAAAAATGTTTAAAAAAACTTGATTATGCATAGAAAAAACTATATAAAATACTTTAAACATTTTGAAAACCTGTTCTGGGACATTTATGTTACAAATATTTAAAAATTATTATTTCAACAAATTTTGCCTTAAAAACCGGGTTTTCCAAAGGCGTTATTGTTGAAGAATTATGGATTTAAAGGTTGTGCAAAAAATGCGCACATTTTTATAATTTAACTTGCGCAGCTTGTATTGATTGTAGACAAATGTTATGCATACTCTTAGATTCGTCATAAGCTCTAGTTTTGTATATATACAATTCCTGTGCTACATGCAGAATAGGAGCTACATGGTAAAATGTTCCAACTTATTTAAAACTTTAAAACCTTTTTCTTACTTTTTCAACTTAGCTCCTACAAATACACAAAGATAATACTTATATTTCCAAAAACTAGAGTTTATGACGATTCTAACGGTATATGCAATGCATAATTAAATTTTTTGAAAAGACATTTCTCTTAAGACACCCTGTAGGAAAACATTTCAAATACGCAATTTGGTTTTATTCAAAAGCATTTTCTAACAGGTATAAGGTATAACCAACAAATGAAACAAATATGAAATAATATTTGGGGGGCAAATGGAGAGGTCATCAATTTTACGATGTGTTGCCCCCCAACGTATGCTGGAAAACACGTATAGGTTTCGTGATTTTTTTCCGAATTAATTTCGTTATTAGTATAAGCTGATTTTCTAATTAAATATGATTGTTCAATTTAGGTGATTGATCTAAATCTTACATAGTAATATTAGATAGAATAATAATAAAATGCTTTTTATAGGTTTAGTCGGTTTAAGTAAAGGTTATAAGAGCCCCACAGTATTAAAGCCACCCGCAGGAGCCAGACAGTTTTTTAAAATTTAAAATTAAAAAATAATGGATTAGTTGCTCAAAAATATAATTGCTTGAGATCATATCTTATTTTAGGTAGAGTTGGGCCGGATACTTTTTTGGCCGGATACCGGATATTAAAGGAGCAAAACCAATTTCTTTATCAAAATCGGCTTCTGTTTAGCCGCCGACTACCGGTACCGGTACCGCCAAGCACAGCTGCCACTGCCAAAAATCATGTTTTGAGATTTCAAATATAAAATTTTCAAAAAAATTTCTTCTACTTTTAAAAATAAGAAAATAACAGAAATTTAAAATTTAAAAAGTAGGGATTTTTGTAGTAAAACATAAAAGATTATATCGCCGGATAGTTTCAATAAACAATATCCGGCCAGATAATTAAAATGGCCGGATATCCGGCCCAACCCTAATTCTAAGGTTCTTGGAGTGAGTTTAGTTCAAAACTTGGACCATTAAGCTTTTTTTCCTTTGGTTTTGGTGATTTTAAGAAAACAACTTGTGTACTACGAAACTTTTGTTTTACGGTTTTTTTTACGTAAAACAATAACATAAAAGTCAACAAGATATTTTCATAGAAATGATTTCTTTTTGGAAAATTAGAATTCCTAAATATAAAATTTGTATTATTTACTTGATTAATATAGAAATTTTACTTGGAATAAATGAAAATATACTTGTTAAAAGCGAAGCTTTTAGAAAATTAGGGTCCATATGTCCGGACGTCCGTTCGTGTGTTAGGAATAGATTTAAACGTTAATTTATGTATGTTAGAATTGTCCTATCGATTTCAAGCCTGTATCCTGTATTTACGTGATTTACGGGAGACTTGCCTGCTTGTCAAGTGTTAAAATTCGTTTGTCCCACAGACTGATTTAATAGCTTCAATTTTTTTGTATCCTTAATTTTATGTAAAAAATAAATCCCAATTTTGTTTAAAATGTTAAATTTATGGTAGTTTTAAAGGTTTGGACAAACTTTATAAATCTAAATCTTAATAAATTATACATACATAATGCGTAATAAATGAAGTAGTGTAAAATATACCCATATAAATCTGTTTTAAAGGTTCCAGGACAAACGCAGGAATCTCAAACGTCGGAGTGGACAAACGCAGGAGTGTTAAAAAATCAATTTAAGTAAGTATTTCTATACATATTAGGTTAGGTTAAGATATGATTGTACAAATAACCCCCCCGCAGTGGTTAGGCATTTAAAAACCTATAAGATAGTTTAAAATAGGTTAGGTTAGGTTAAGTTTCACTCCGACGTTTGGGACTCCTTCATTTGTCCTTTAGACCTTTTAGACCTTTTAGAGTATAAATAAATTTAATGTAAATGCAAAGTTGTCTAAATACAGGAAATTTTATTTCGATAAAATAGCATTTTAAAATCTTTAATAGACATACTAAGAACCGAATCTTCAAAGGAATAACCATTTTAACTATATTAGTTAATTACATTTATACTATATTTGAAATGGACATCCGATTTCACAATTGTACAAGGAATCATATGCCAAAATTTAAAATTGAATATAACTATTATAAAAAGACGAATTAACTAACAAGCTATCCGTCAGAGACGGACAGACCGGCCTTAATTTCAAAAAAGCTTCGCTTGTAATTATAATTGTTAATTAAGGAAAAATAGCAATGTTCTTGTTTTATTGACAAACTTTGTCGCTTTCCCTCAAAGTGCCTAGTGAACACAGACCAATCCCTCCCCTACTTTTAAAATAAATTCAAAGAATGTAGGGGTACCTATATGCTATACACGAAAAAGTTATTTTATTAATACGTAATTTATTGGTTTTTAATTAGTTAAGTAATATAAGATCACAAATACAAATTGTTGAAATATAAAATTAGAATAGTTATTTCCGCATCGTATTATAAACAGCTTTCTGCGAATATAGAATGTACAATTATAAGATTAAAACCAGTTTTTTAGCCCCGAGGTGCCGAAGGCGCGGGCTAAAAAAACTGGTTTTAATTTTATTATTGTACATTTTTATATTCGTAGAAAGCTGGATATAATACGATGCTAGACATAGTTTTTTCGAACCACCCTTATTTCAAATATAATTCAAAATAAGAAGTGAGGGGGGGGGAGGGTGATTCGACTATGCACATTATGGAAAACCGCCAAAACTTTAGACACACTGACATGCATATTACATATTACATAAAAAACTTTATTCCACAAGAATAAAAAAAACTTTTAATGAATTAAGCACATCGACAATGATCTTACATTAAAACTTTACTTGAATAAAAAAAAGCGTAATAAAAACTTCTTACCCTTCTACTACTATTTCTAAGGTTATTCAACGCAATTTCAGTTCTAAAAAAAGTAGATGTATTATTAATTATATTAAAAATACAACAATATAACTAAGATATAAAGTATAACAGTGTCCATCTGACTGATGCTTATATTCTTGGTAACCTTTAAAACGATTGGGCTCTAATTTTCAGGGAATATGCCTACCAATCATACCATATCAATACAGGACGGTTAATATTGACGTACGGACAAACTTTATATCCCAACTACTGCAGACAATGAACCTTTAGATTGCACGACCTTTACCCAGGGTAAAGGGAATGATATTCTGACAACTCTAAAGGAAAATTTCCCCACAACCCCTTTCCCATTTTCCTCCTCTTCTTTCCCA
Source organism: Acartia tonsa (assembly GCF_053477335.1). NCBI lineage: Eukaryota > Metazoa > Arthropoda > Copepoda > Calanoida > Acartiidae > Acartia > Acartia tonsa. The sequence goes on from NC_137261.1 coordinate 52,623,476, forward strand.
CCCCTCATCAGTTACATGACAAAAACAAAATATATCACCACATACTTTATAAGGTTTCGTGTTTTTTTTTTTGTAGAATTGATTGTTAGACTGGCTACCCCTGCCCTTTAACTTTCCCCTCCCTCTTATTAATTAGTAAGTAAATGTAAGTAAATGACATAAAAGAAGAAGGTTTAATTGTCCATAGTTATGACACACTTAGGGCCGAGATTTGAACCTACAACCTCCCCAACAACAATCGGATACGTTACGAAGTAAGCTACAGACGAGGGTTTTATTCTAATTTACTTTGAATGGTAATAATTTACCATTATAAATGATTTAAAACCAATAACAATTTTAATAAAATATTAGAGACTAATTATTTTGGAGGGGAGTAATTTTTTCTGAGGGTGATTGCTCTTTGGAGGATGGTGATACCTTTCCCCAAATAGTTAAACACACTTGAGGGGGGGGGGGGTATTTTAAAACAAATAATATTCATTTAGGTGTGGGTAGTTTTTCGTATGGGTGATTTCTGGTAAGGGTGGTGATAACCTTCCCTAAAATAGTTTTAAACCTTCCCAGGACCTATGATAAGCTACATTGTAAAGGAGAACCATATCGGCTCAGCGGTTAGCGTGTACTTCGGTGCACTAACACACACACAAACACACACACTGACAGATATCATTTTCCTTGATTATATGGATTATATGAATACTTGCCTTAATTTGACATCTTGTTTGTTGAGTCTTTGTGTGGATCCGGCAAGCGCGTTGTTTCTTATTTCCTAAACAGTATAATTTTAATAATTTTTTAATTATATGAGTCTTACAATAAACTAGCGTCTTTGTGCCAAGCCTCTAGAGGCCTCTATGGTACTACAAAGAACCCGGTACTATTTATAGAATTGTTCTTAAAGCTCTAGAGACATTATCAAAAAATTTCCACAAATTATTTCTCTGGCATAAAAATCAGCCGCCTATCAATTTAATCACACTTATCCTGTCGCTGTACAGACAAAACAGACAAAAAATTGGTTTTATATTAGCTTCGATAAAATAATAACTTTGCATTATTTAACAAAATATCGTATATGAGGACCAAAGTTTTCTGCAAAATGTAAGATTGAATTATAAAAAGTTTTCATTAAATATCACAGCAAGACGACATTTAGACACAAAAACTTAAATTTATTTAATTTCTGGTTTGTATTCTATATTCAATAAGGGATCTAAAGTAATAAAACAATGAACGATAAATTGATATTCAATCCTAATGATGCAACACAAAATTACCCCTTCAGTAGATTACAATTGGTGGTAAAACATTTGGACACTCCATTTAATTAGCCAATCAATCAAAATTCAATAAAAGTACCCAAAGTTGTTAAGATAACGAATAAGAAAAGTTACTATAATACTTTCTGGACTAGTGTAATGATATTTCCTACCTTTTGTTTTTCAATTTCTGTGTAGAGAATATCACATGCTCGTTTTCTAAAAGAAAAAACATATAAATATCATCCCAAGTAATGTTTTTTTTTTTATATCTGAAGCTTATGATTACTGTACTGATTCAGTTCCCTTTATTAAGTAAGCTTTACATAGATTTTGTGGTGGATTTTAGCTAGTTTTCAAGCCTCTCTGCGAATACTAGTGACTAGCGTAGTGACTAGTACCTAGATAAAAGGACAGGTTGCTTTTTAGATGAAGCTTTTTAGATGAAGCTTTTTAGATGAATAAAATATGCTTCTGAAATTATATCAAATGATTATCTGATAATTGATCATCTACTGTATATATTACTATATTTTGGTGCTTCGCTTCTTATAGTCGCTGTCATCCTTGTTTTATATATTGTAATTGGCGTTATCCTCTTAGAAATTTTTTTTTCAATTTTTTTTTCAATTTTTTTCAATTTTGTACCCCCCCCCCCCCCCCCCCCGACTATCGACGAACAACTATTTTAGGTTAGGTTATGTTTTAGGCTAGGGAGCCGAGCGTTGCGGCTAGGCAGGCAAGGGGGCCGAGCGCTGCGGCTAGGCAGGCAAGGGGGCCGAGCGCTGCAGCTAGGCAGGCTAGGAAGCCGAGCGATGCGGCCAGAGTTCATAGTTCGCTGGGGGGGGGGGGGGGGGGGGGGTTACTTAAATTTTCAATATTGAAAAAAAAATTTCTAAGAGGATAATACCTTGTAATTTTATAAAAATGGACCTATCATTACTTAGATCTTTCACCAGATAGTCATGTTCTCTAATAAAACAAAACTTGCAGCGGTCTAAAATAACAAATCCCCCATTCACCCACCTTTACCTAATCCCCTAGTAAATGATAAAACAGACCAAAAAACGAGTTCCATGTTAGCAATTTCCCCTCTGACATAATATCCACGTATTTTTTACATCCATTAATAAAACTAACCTGTCACTGAGTTCATAGTATCCAAGTATTCTGCCAAAACTTTTTCCATTTTCGTCCGTGGCATTGTAGGTATTGAGCTGAATACAAAGGGAGGTCATTTTGCAAGTATTTTCCGTAAAGTTGGGTGCAAGCTTACTGTCAAATGCGGTTTTATGTCAAACTGTTATTAATTTTGATCAAACGCATATTAAGAATAGTTTGACCTAATTAGCGCATTTAAATTCAATTTGAAGAATACAAAATTACCCCCTTTAATAACTAATCTATCATTTATATTTTTTAGGATTTCTTTTCCTGTATGGCTTCAAAACTGCATAATATCCGCTGGATTAGAACCGGTGCTAAGTTTTACTAAAAAATAATGTATTGTATTTTAGATAATTTTCAATGAATAATATATAAAATAAATATAAGTTCCGTTAGCCTTGGCCTTCGGCTCCTCGGGGCTAACAAAAATGGAATTAATCTTATATCTTTTTGTTTTTCTTTCCATGGAAAGCTGTCTACACTATAATGTTATATGTAAATAACGAAAATTCTGTTAGCGGATTTGTTTTGATCAGATGAGAATGAACAAAATATACACGAAACCTTTTCTGATATCAATATTCTAATGTAATATTAGTGATAGACATCAAGTAGACCAAAAATAAACTCAAATTTAAAAGGATTTTTAATAGTGGGGAGGATATCTAATATTTACAAAATATTTACTGTACAAATTCGGTCCCCAAATATGACTGTCACCATTTTTTATTTTCCTCAGAGAGAGAGTGGGCAATGGGCTTTTTATTACACTTGTCCCAAAAGTTTTAAATTAACGTTTTTTATTCGTTGACTTAAAACTATGGAGACTTCAATGAATTTTGATTGGTTGAGTGTTCAAACGTTTCAACCACTAATTTTAATCTGCAGAAGTGGTAATTTTGTGTATCATCATTGGGGATCTACATCAATTTATCAGCCATTGTCTTATCCCTTTAAATCCATGTTGTTCCTTACCATAATTCCCATCTTATGATGAGGTAAGGTACCACTAAAAAGAATTCCAACATCCGGTATATCTGGTCTTTCCTAAAATTAATAGTTATTTCTCGCATCGTATTATAAACAGCCTTCCGCAAGTATAAAATGTACAATTATAAGATTAAAACTAGTTTTTTCAGACCCAAAATGCCGAAGTCACGGGCTAAAAAACTGGTTTTAATATTATGATTGTACATTTTTATATTCGTAGAAAACTGGGTATAATACAATGCTAGACATAGATATTTTCGTATGGATGAGAACCGGATCTAATAAACCGGATATTAATCGGTTTCCAATGAATACGAGAAATTAAATTAATTTTGCTTTTTACTCATCAAGTATCAATGGATTTATTATTATTTAGATATTAAACCAAATTATCATGTATTCTAATAAAATAAAACCTGTGGAGGGCTAAAATAACGATCCCCTTCTCTTCTACTGGATAAACGAACTGATCAATAAATAATAGGGGAAATAGCAACCTAAATTAACGAAATTTTTCCCTCTTTCATCCATATATATTTTATCCCCATTCAAATAAGAAAATAAACCACGATTTATTATTGAAGTTTGTTTACTTACAACCGCGCATCTTTGGGCCAGATCAGATGCAGATTTTTCAATATTTTATATATTAATATTGAGGTAGGAAATCGGACGGACGGGCTGACCGGCCTAGTGAATTATAGAGTAACTTCGCTAATAAATAGCAGTCTAATAGATAAACATTGCAAGGGTCGATAAGAAGCTTTAGAGAAAAGCCATACCGGTCTACGCACCAAGACTGACAAACATCCTGTTACTTTAATAAAAAATACTTACACTATCATCATTGTAATATGCTTCCTCTTCTTGGCAGGGTACTACTCTGTTTGCATACATTCAATCTGAAATATTCAGGGATATTAAGGAATAAGACAATGGCAGGATACAACTCTGTGTTTGTATTCATTCAATCTGAAATATTCAGGGATATTAAGGGATAAGACAATGGCAGGATACAACTCTGTGTTTGCATACATTCAATCTGAAACAGGAGATTTAAAGATAATTTACGTTTTCTTTTTTAAATTAAAATTGAAATAGGGCAAAGTGGAAAAGGTACCTTCACCCTCTCAAGAGAAATTATTTTACGTTTCCGTTTAAAAGTTTTAGTGGAGAGGCAACTTAATGCCCCCTCCTTTCTATCTAACCGCTTATTGTTAAAAAAAAGAGATCAATGATAACACATCATAAATGAACAAAAAATTATAAGAATGGAAATCAATCACTAGGTTAGTTCATAAAATAAAACATTATTTTAGTTGACTAATTCAATAGCAGGAAAAATTACCAATTCTAACTTTCTATAAACATTTAAATAATGGAATTTGCGTATTTCACAAAACTTCAGCAAAAGGTTATCTTCAGGGGGAAAGGAGGGACACTTTAAGAATTTTGGAGGAAAGGTTAATTCAGGGCCTTTCTGTACAGTTCATGTTTAGTACATATGGTTTTTTTTCAAATCTTAAAATATTCTGAAAAAATAATTCAATATAAATATTTTTAAATTAGGACTTTATTGCAGCGAGTAAGGGAGGGGACAATGGGCAATTAATTCAATTTAATAGTTTTCAAAGAAAGGCCATTAAATCCAGATTAATCCAGAAAATTTGGAGAAAATTGTAAAGGGGGTGTTAATAAAATTGAGAAAACTATAAAATAAGAATAAAGTTCCAAGAAAAAAACAACATTTGAAAATTAGATTACCAGTATATCAGACTGACATAACCATTCCGTTATTAATTATTAGAAAAATCTCCCTGAAACTTGTTTAACCCATTTTAAATGTCACTATACACAAGAATTCAAATTAGGTTGTTAGATTAGGGATCTTTGATTGTTCATTACACAAATATTACAATAAAGTTTTTATCTAGGAAATGATATTTTTTGCAGAAAATCTTTTTTTAAACCATCCATATCAAAACAAATTCTTCTGTCTGCAATATTTAAAACTAACACAGTGAGTAGCGGTATTTCATGGGCTAGTACCCAAACTCATTGAACATTCCCTTTAAGCCAGTACTCAAAGTCCGAGACTCCTAAAAATGAAATATTTGATCCATTGTCCCCTCCCTTACTCCCTGACTTTATTGGCTTGTACAAAAATCAGTGTTTAAACTTTTTCACCGATATTTTTTGTTAGCATAATGGACAAATCCCTTCAATCCCTGTTATCAAAGGTATTTTAGATTATTATAGCAAGGTTTGACTTTGATAGGACATTTCTACCATTAAATCCAAATGAACCTTATTGTAAATCATATTTGGAGTAAAATATATATTTGTACACCCCTGGTTATTATTGAAAAGGAAAAATGTCTGAACAATAAAAATGTCCAAAGAAAATAATATGTCCCAACTATTTTCCTATAACTACTTGTGCAACACTACTACTCACAATACAGGGCGGAAGGGATCATGGGATTGTAAATTAATACTGGTACCCAAAGTTTTTAAAACAAGTTCTTATTTGCGTTGGCTTTGGGTACTTTTGCATGGTTAGTTTAAACTTGCAGGGTCCAATTTTATCAACCATAGATTTTATTATACAGAAAGGGCAATTTTATCATGATCATTAAGTATGTATTTAAATTTATCGTCCATAATCTTACCCCTGAAAATCCCAGAAAATTAGATAACTTTGGCTTACTAAGGAATAAAAAATATTTTCTAATTTTCAATAGATAGCAAAAAAAGTTAAAAGAGGAGACTTAAGGAATAAGCCCTAAATTGATGAATACTAATATAAATTAAAATTGTTGTTGGAAAAGTTAAAACTTAGCATAATAAAGATAATGATTTTTTTAATACTTGTTATTATTCAAAAAGAATATGTTAGTAATAAATATCTTAAATGTTTCATGAACCTTATTATGGACAGATGTATGGTTGCAACAGACATACTTGATTATAGAATAACTCAGCTTCTGTAAATTAAACTTATTAAACAATTAGATTTATTAAACATATCATATAAAATAAAGATCTGGATGAAAAATAAATGCAATCTATCATTTTATAATAATAATCTGTTTAAATTTTGTGATTATATGCAATGATTAACCAAAAAGTCAATCTGAAAGTTATCACATTTAATTTTATTGTTTGTGTTTATTCTTTTACTCGATGGCCAAATTGTCCAAGAGCGGGGTTTGTATGCGATCGAGGTTAAATAAATGATTTTGATTTGATTTTGAATAATGTACACTAGCAGACCAAAGTGAAGGGGATTCCAACGTTATTGAATATCATTATTGTAATTTTCTTTGCAATTTCCTAACCTAAATGTCTGATAAACATATTATTTCCCATGCACCAACCTTAGAACTCTTTTAATTTTAGACTAATATTTCTTAGTATTTTTTCGCCATAGCTTTTAGAGGCCCTGTATTCTAAAAAGGGTCACGAAAATAGCCTAAAACTATCACTAGACACTAATTTAAATTGGAGTTTAGAAGCCATTTGGAGCTTTTTATAATACAACCCTTCCGTTCAAGCAATTATCATTAATCTTCGAAAGGAAAATTTAAACAAAGTAATGTCATATTTTTAAAAAAGGGAACAAAAAAACTCTAAATAGTAAGATCAAAATTTTCAAACATAATTCAACAAACTAACAAGAAATGACAAAAAAAGTGTGTTTTAAAATGTAAGCATATTATTTCAAACTTAGTGTACAGACGCACGAATGGACGAAGTAAGTTGTATAGTAGATGTTCTTTGGATATAAAAAACGCTACAAAAGAAATTTAATGGAAGCCGTTTTCGATTCTGAAAGACGCAAATTTATAATTATAGATGAGCTTGCTACTAATCAGGGAGAAAGGGGACGTTGGGCTGTTTATTACACTAGTCCCCAAAGTCTTAAAACAAAGTTTTCTTATTCGTTGGCTTAACAACCTTGGGGCCTTTAATTGAATTTTGTTTGGTTGGTTCATTTAGTTCAGTGTCCAAACTTTTGAACAACTGATTGTAATCTACAAAAGGGGTAATTTTATGTAAAATCGTTTTATCGGCCATTGTCTTATCCCTTTAGATCCCTGGCTACTAATATAGTCCAACCCTACAAGCATTGAACTTAAACTTCGAGAGAGGGGAAAATCAAATTAAATTGTTATCAATTCTCAATTTGACAGGAAGTACAAAATTTACTATAACAAGGACAAGTAAATTCAATTTCTATAAAGAGAGGGTCAATGAGCTGTTTATTACACTAGTTCTAAAAGTTTTTATAATAACCTTTTTTATTTGTTGGCTTAACAACTTTGGGGAATTTTAATGGATTTTGATTGGATAATTTATTGAGTAGTATGTCTAAACATTTCAACCAAAATTTGTAATCTACAGAAGTGTTAATTTTGTATACTAACATTGTGGATGTACTCAATTTATTGGCCATTGTCTTATCCCTTTATATCTCCGAATTCAATTATTTGTATAGCAATTGGTTTGTTAAAGACTTTGATTTTATCAAATTTGGTTAATTTCTATCATAAAAAATAAAATAATTTGAAAAGTGAAAATCAGCAAGAACAAGGATGAAACCATCCATAAAAGCAAAGGTCAACAAATCAGACGAACAAAGGAACATTGACATACTTACAGTGATTGGACTTTAAACCAGTGTTGCGGAGCCGGAGCCGGGAGCCGTGGATCCGTTTTTTAACGAAAATTACGGCTCCGGCTCCGGACTAGACAAAAAAAGAGATTTTTTTTTATAAATTATAATTTGGTAATTCTGTTTTGTCATGTGCAAATGCCCCTATTAAGTTTTTCAAGTCCATTTTTATCAAAAATTGAACTTTTAAAACCTTCAAAAGTCAAAAATAGACGTGGAAAAAAAAATATGTCGAGTTTTTTCTTGATTTTAGGTCGGAGCCGGAGCCGCACCAAAATCAAACGGCTCCGCAACGCTGCTTTAAACGCTGCGACTCCACGTTGATTCTATATTTTTCTACTAGTGGTTTCGTCCCTAACCTCTAGTGACTGTGTCTCTAATGTGTGACGGTTTAAATCTCTCAGATTAATTTTAATTTTCAATTTTTATTTTCTATTCTGTTTTGTTTTGGGGGGAGGGGTATTTGTTAATAAGTGGAAGGAAGAAAACCAGAAATATAGCTTAAAACCATCCTTCTTGAAAATTTTTTTTTAGGTTAAACCATCGTAGGACATATATGAAGCTTCACTGCAACGAACTGAACATTAAATTAATGGAATAGAGGGGACAGGGGTTAAATAGCTGCATGTCCACGGGGTAGGGACAAAGAAATGAAAGAAATTTGCTAGCAGACAAAAGAGGTTTCCAAAACTGGAATCAGGTAGTTGTCTCGATTATACCTCTATACTTATACATTTATTCAATGAAGAGCTCAATAGGTTTAGTGGTTAGCAAGATCTTGGCGGACAAACAATCTTTATGTTATCTATTAGTCATAAAAAGTCCGCTGTCAAAACTAGGTTAATCAATATTTCTGTTCAAGCATTGCATTTTTACAATTCTTACAGTTGCAAATATACATACAAGGTAAACAACTTACATAACAGCGCAGCTAAATAAATCAGAAAGTTAGACAGTTAGGGAGTTGAATCCATTTTTATAGAAGCAGAAATATAATCTATGATTATGGTTTGGACCCTCTAAAACTGTAATCTACCTTTCCACTTTACCCTCTCTTGGTGAAGATATCTTCAACGCCGATACGATTTTTGAAATATAAGATTCCACTTTTGTCTCTCTTGTTGAAGATATCTTCACCAAGAGAGGCAAAAGTGGAATCTTAAATTTCAAAAATCGTATCGGCGTTGAAGATATCTTCACCAAGAGAGGGGAAAGTGGAATCTTACATTTCAAAAATCGTATCGGCGTTGAAGATATCTTCACCAAGAGAAGGGAAAGTAGAATCTTACATTTCAAAAATCGTATCGGCGTTGAAGATATCTTCACCAAGAGAGGGGAAAGTGGAAAGGTAGATTACAGTTTTAGAGAGTCCAAACTATAATCATAGATTATATTTCTGCTTCTATAAAAATGGATTCAACTCCCTAACTGTTAGAGACAAAAAAAAACAAAACAAATGATTTTAACGTAAAGGACCAAATTTTCCGTATGACTTTGTTAAAAAATTACTTGATTACATGGTCAAAGAGGTGCTTCGCACCGTCCTAGGAATAAATATTGCAAAAATCAAGTTAAGTAATTATATTCTGTAGTAAGATTTTTTTGTCTGAAGCTTAAGATTTCAATAACTACTGGATGGACTGATTAAGTTCTCCATTAAAGGAAGGCTTCACGTAGGTCCCGAGCTGGCAGTCCATTTTAGTTTTTAGATTCAAGTCTTGCAATGGTTTAGGCTATTTATACTCATTTCTTACCCCTTTGAATACAGAGCTCTTAGATGCTAGGGGCGCAGCCGCTATTTATTCAAAAAGTTATTGAATAAAAAGCGTGTTCCTAGCGGACCGATCCTATATGTAAAACAGCTTCCTTAAAAATGTATTTACATAAGAATATTTCTCGTATTCATTCGAATCCGGTGGATAGGAACCGGTTCTCATCCATACGAAAAAATTATGTCTAGCATCGTATTATATCCAGTTTTCTACGAATATAGAAATGTACAATCATAAGAGTAAAACCAGTTTTTTAGCCGGTGCCTTTGGCACCACGTGGCTAAAAAAACTAGTTTTAATCTTATAATTGTACATTCTATATCCACGGAAAGCCGTTTATAATACGATACGAGAAATAACTATTATTTTATTTATACAATTGTCATGAACTTAAATCCCTTTTCTATAAAGTAACAAATCTACTTTATAGGCCACTTAGTTTGTCCGTCCGTCAGTCCGAAGCTTAATTTAGAAAATGTGATTTTCTTGGCTGTTATTCAAGATAGACAGATGATTTCTTTTGCATGATATGAAAGTTTTTTTTTGTTATGTATATAGGATAAACGTGGATACATGTACAGTGGAAAATTTGTCGTGAATTTAATTAGCTAATATAGACCTAATACATTGGTCAGTTCGATCATCCAGTTGGAGGGTAGGATATGAGGTAAAAGGGGGAAATATGGGGTACCGTTATTTTAGCCAGCTGTGTAAAACACTTTATCATAAAGTACATAAAAATCAGGTGTACAAGTAGTAAAATATCAATTTTTGATTTATAATCACTGTTCTTTAAATCACTTAGTATATATGTATTTCCTTATTAATAATTTTTTGTGCTTCGCTACCTATGGATTCTGTTATTGTATAGATTGATCAATGCCGAACAAGGAACATAATTCTTTGTTAACAAACAAGAACGTAAATTTGCAAGATAAGATCAAATTTTGCTAGGTTATTAATTTCACCGGCCATATCCCTCAAAGTACCTTATTTTAAAAAATATGTCGGTGGGGGGGGGGGGGGTTATACTTTTGTATTTGTTTCCCTTCAGGTTAGTTTAGCATATATTAAGTACAAAGGGTAGCCCTGCAGGGTTAGGGCAGTGTTTAGGCATTTACAAAATATAACCCACCTAACGCCCCCCCCCAAATACCAATATTTTCAATATGGTTTAAAAACAATTCCGCACAAGGAACATAGTTCTTTGTCAAAACCCTACCGTTTATGTGCAAGCGTGGATAACATTTATGAAAAATAGTCCCTTTCGTGACAACGCCTCTTAAGGGGCGTTTCTTCGTATTTTAACAGTATCGTTTCTCCTATTTAGAGCCCCTGCGTGGGGCTCTAATCCTGCGGGGACAATTTCCTAACCATGCGGGGTAATCACGTAACCTAACTTAACCTAAATTAACCTATAAAGAGCTACTGTGAAATTACGACAAAACGCCCCTTAAAAGACGTTGCCGCGAAAGGGACGGTACCCGAAAATGTTGTATTAATTCTACCCGTTCGAATCAACCATAGAATAAAGAGGAATAGAAATGAAAACCTCAAATATTTTAGGGAATATTGAAGAAAAGTTGCGCTTGCGCAATAAAAACATAATATGAAACTTGAATGGTACACATGTCAAGTTGGGACAAAACTGAAATAATATCTTTTTAATGAAAATATATCGAAAAGTATTAGATTTTTCCTCTAACTTTATGTCTCTACTGCATAGAAATTAAATTTATGTTTATCTAATATTGTTTACATTTCACCACTGTCAATGTACTTTATGATGCAACTTGCGTAATCACTCGATTACAAAATGTAAATGTAACTTGCGTATAACTCAACAATTAATAAAATAATTTATGATAATAATTGAAATTAAAATACTTAATAATATATAATTGGGTATAAACATCTTTTACTCTCAGACCTTGAAAGAATTAAAAATCAGCTGCTAAGGATTTTTTGTAAACAAATTCATGCACAACCCTAATACAAATGCCGTGATCATTATTTCTTAACCAAATATTTTTAAAGTCATTTTTTTTACTAAATTCATGTTGAAATGAATTTTTGTTTAAAGTTTTGCTCATACTACAAGGTTTTAATCCATTGTGAATAGGACAAATATGGCTGGACGATTGGCTGTATGGCTTTTAGTATACTAATAAAAAAGGCATTTATTTTTCATATCATTTCTCGATAATATCTGAAATCATGTGATTTTACTACAAGCCTTGAAGCCATTTAGGGCTTTCAAAAGTTCCAATTTTATTTCAGGCTAGCCAGGTAGAATCTTCTACCTGGATTCTATTCTATACTTTATCTTCTTTGGAATCAACTTGCAATTACCGTCATGACATAATTCTTTTAAATGACTGGATTGCTTTAACTGATCTAGAATTGTAAACAGTTCATTGTATTCTGTCTCGCAGTGTTAAACAGGTAATTATTACAACACAATTCAGAGAGAGAGGGGACAATAGACTACCTATAATACAAAGTAGAACGCTGTCTGTCTGTCTGTTTGTTTGACTGTTTGCTTGTACCGAAGGATCTCCCTAACCGCTGAACCGATCGGGTTCTCCTTAACAGAATAGCTTCTCATAGGTTACGGGAAGGTTTATAACTATTTTCTTGGGGGTGGGACACCCCCGACCCCACCAACCCCCAAAAAAGGAAAAAAATTCCTCCCCTCAGAATTTTTCTTTTTCTTTTTAAAACTAAAATTAAAATAGTTGGGTCGAATAAACCCTACCCCCACAAAAAAAAAGAAAAAAAAATCCCCGCCCCCCAAGATAAAGATTTTTCTTTTAAATCTAAAATACGAAAATTTGGTTGATCAAACCTCTTGGGGCAAAGCCCCTAGAGGTTAGGGGCCAATCCGCTTGTAAATTACATTAGAACACAAAGTTTTAAATTACATTCTTTATTCGTTTTTTAAACTTTTATCCAATCTTGATTTGTTGAGTGGTAATTTTAACAGCATCTTGGACTTAATCTATTTGTTGTTCATCGTTTTATCCCTTAGGTTACAATATTTTGCAACCTTAACGCTAATTTTTCAGGGAAAATGAGAAATACTTAATAAAGACAATTACGGCTAAAAGTCATTGATGCAGGAGCTGCGGCTGGAAGTGCTGGAAAGTGTCATGTTTGACGCCTTAAAATTACATATAAATCCATGTCTTAGGGGTTTCCTTTCCCACTTATTCTCTCATCCCTCCTTTTTAGACGTATTTTTATGACGTCAAACATGACACTTTCTAGCGTTTCCTGCGGCTGAGAGTGGCTTAAGATTAAGTATTGTTGGCTGCCTCTGGAGGTGCAGTTGACAGTGTGTCTAACCCACTCAGCTTTCTCCAATCCGCACGGCAGTTGCTTTTGCTTTTTGTATGAGAATCACAGCGGCAAGCTGCTAAAAGATCAGAGAAGCTGAGGTTGGTGGTGACTTTGGCCGAGTTAGGCTTAGTGTGGCTGCCAAGCCATACTTAAAAATTTAAAGTTAAAAATTAATTATAATTATATTTTGAATTGATATGTTATTTTCATTTCTATTACATGTTATTTGGGTGATTTATTTACTAAGTATATTTGCGATAACTTTTATTTAATGAAATCTTCCAATTTTTAACATGTACAAAACGGCCTGCTTAATTGCTTCAAGATCCATGTTAGATCTATATAGGAAATAAATGTCTATAAACGAGCTCAAATTTTCTAAGGAATATTTGTTTAAAACTCATAGTGCTCCAATAATCCATAATAAACTCTCATTGCCCAGAACGATAAGACCCATTATTTTACTTTATTAAAAATAAATTCCTTTTTTTAATTTCATGTTGCTATTTACCTTACATTGATGTATTTAATTTCTAATAATAAAAAAGAAAATTTTAACTTATAATATAATAAATTTAAGGAAACTCTGTTTTCAAATATTAAACTAAAATTGTAATCATCATTATTAACCCTTTGGTGTTGGTAATATATAATAAATATAAATTAAAAAATCTTTTTAAACTCATTTAAATTATTAAATATTTACTTTCTTTTAGATAGTAATGCCGGGTGAGGAAAATAGATTTATTGAGAAATAGATATGCATATAGAAAACTAGCCAATAGGGAGATAATTATATCGAGCCAACTCTAGTAATAAATATATAACATATAACGTATTTTTTTATATCTCAGTTAATAATAGGTTTTGTTACCAATAAATACAATAATAACTAATATTATTGCTTTATTGATATTTGCTTTTAAATATACTCATCAATCCAAATTTTTAGATTACCAAATAAATTGATATATAAAAACTGTATTTTATATTTCATTTATGTAATAAAATATTAATTTAAAAATCAGATTTTTAAAAAATAATATGTTATTTAATCCTTTGTTGGAAGAATGTTAGGGCTCGGCGGCCGAACCACAGCCTCAGACACAAAAAATCAGTTGTGTAAGCCACCTTATCAGCATTACAGTTAGCTCCGTAGATGCTTAATTCATACATTCAGCCTCTAACTGTCAGCCTTTCGGCTTCCCATGCACAATGTAAAACTCAAGCCAGTAGCAATCGCAGTCTCATCAGCATAAGCCGAAGTAATTTTACCAAGCTGCTTTTAGCATGTAGCTGTTGTAATATTCATTTAAACAGCGTTGAAAAAAAACTAAAATAGTAGCCCCAACTAACTGCACGGGTTCGATAAAGCTGGGCGGCGCGGCTGCACACACACTTTAAACCATAGGCACCCCCATCTATAGCCATTTTTAATCCACCAACCCTTACCCCTAGCCAGCCACACACAGTCATAGCCATCCTTAACCCCAGCCGCAGCCACTAAAAGTCATCCTCAGCTAGAACCATCCTCGGCTGAAGCCGCGATATTGCATTAAGCTATAGCCACCTTTAGCCGCAGCCGTTACCTTGAAGGCGCGGGTGATAACCCCTGAAAAATACATTATAAAGCCAAGCGTTAACTTTTTTTTACCAAAATTTTCTGTACACCTTTGGAGATAATATTATGATTTATGATATGGTTATATTTTTTAAAGCGAAGCTTTTCTATAAATAGCGTCGGTCCGTACGTCCTAACGTCCGTGACGGATAGCTTTTTTGTTAATTTAGGCAGGTTAGAATTATCCCATCGATTTAAAATTTTGCATTGTGATCCCTGTAGTAGTTAGGTACAATCTAGAAAGCGAAGCAACTCCATAATCGTTACAAAAATGTCCGTACGTCCATTTTCAACATGTTGATTTTTTCACTTTTTTAACAACAAATTTTTATATGATCTAATTATCCGATTGATCTGGTTTTTGGTATACTGATTCCTGGGACAACAAAGTACAATATTATAAGCAAAGCAACTCTATTATCAAGTTCTAAAAATGTAAGTATGTCCCTAAACATAATCCTGCATCAAGCAATTTTTCAACAAATTTACTTACAATTTTGCTTCGACTTTTATACATTTATACTCTGATAATTCAGTTCTGACACTCTATATACTATTGTTAATGCCCTTTTGTCCTACCGTTTTGGATCTTCGCTTTTATGGATGTAGTCATACTTGATTTTAATAGTTATTTCTCATCGTATTAGCTTTCCTATGATATAAAATGTAAAATTATAAGGTTTAAATATTATGATTGTGCATTTTATGTTCGTAGAAAACTGGATATGATACGATCGTGACATAATTTTTTCGTATGGATGAGAACCGGTTCTAATCCACCGGATATTAATCGGGTTTGAATGAATACTAGTAAAATGTTTCTTCCTTTTTTGTACCTAATGTGGTATTATGTGGTGTTATTCATCTCAACGTATTTATATAGAAAGCTTTCCGCGGAAAATTTTAAGATTTGCACGAGTTTTGTAAGCCCCGAGGGACCGAAGGTTCGGGCCAACAAAACTGGTATTGGTTCTATAATTTTTATCTTGTCAGTAAAACGATGCTATACATGTTTATTCAGTATGGCTGAGAACCAGTTCTAATCCAGCGGATATTAATCGGTTTTGAAGCCATACTGGAAATTATCTTACTTGTTTTTAAAAATCATTAGATAATTAAATTCATAACTAAAGAGGTTATTTTCAGATTAAATT
Organism: Acartia tonsa; assembly: GCF_053477335.1. Lineage (NCBI taxonomy): Eukaryota > Metazoa > Arthropoda > Copepoda > Calanoida > Acartiidae > Acartia > Acartia tonsa. Next base: position 52,639,462 of record NC_137261.1, read on the forward strand.
TAAATGAACTTTTTGATCTTCACTTTAATTAATTATATTTTTAACTATTATTATATTTCACTCACTTTAACATATTAGTTTCACTGATACTACTGGTAAATAAACACTACGAATAAAATTGAAATATAAAATATTTATATGTATAAATATACATTATAAATGTGCAAATATTTTGACAATAACATTATGTTGAACTAAGCTGATGTTTAGAACTGAGTAGTACCAAGTATCATAGCGCTAAGAGAGACCAGACAGACTACCAGGGGGGCAGGGAGGGCACATTGCACTGAAAATTGTACTGGTACACAACCTTTAAAAGGACGTCCTAACTTTTTTTTCTCAAAACTTTTTATTAAATTTTACCGATAATTATAATCTAGAGGAGGGGTAATCATCAATAGGGATGCAAACCAATTTATCATCCATTGTCTTATTCCTTCAGATCCCTAAGAACGACAATTGTCTTTTCTTTTGCATGACGTATTATTTTATTCGTTGGCTTAAAAAGCATACATACAAAATTTTGATAAATTAAATCCAAAATGTGTCCATATTTTTGTTTATCATCATTGGCGTTGTAAACCAATTTATTATATTATATATTGTCTTATCCCTTGAGATCCCTGAGACCGACAATTGTCTTTACTTTTGCATGACATATTCTCAGTATTTTACAACCTTTTTACTACCAGTTTTTTACAATTTCGCCAACACCGAGTTCACAACTTGAGCCGATTGTGTTTAATAAGGTTAAAAAGTAATTTGGATAGTGGACAAAATAATTCCATTTCTCCCATTCATACGCAGATTTCAGATCTCAGTTTTCGCTATTTGATTTACTGTTTTTCTCTATAAGATAAAAGCGAGGCTTGCAAGATTATTTAATTACTTTAATAAAAAGATAAATTTTTCTTAAATCGCTAAATCTGGGATCTGAAATTTGCGTCAACCTTCCAACCTGACGCATGACGGCGTATGACCAGAAGAAATGGCATAATTTTGTCCACAATCGTAATTGGTGCTTTTACACAAAGTACCTTGTTGAACTCTGATAATCCCCCACCCCCTTTCAAAATAAATTGAAGATTGAATTTTTCTTTTGTATGTTTATTGTTTTAGGTCAGGTTAGGCATGGTTATATTAGGTAATAGGTAACCCTGCAGAGTTAGGGCCCCCTGCAGATGTTAGTCAATAGTCATAGCGGAAAAAACTGCACCTCTCTCATTTTTAAGTTATTTCAAAATAAGGGGGAGGGAAATCAATGCCAACAACCACTTTGTGTGAAAGCGCCAAGTAATTTATTAATACGCATATTTTTAGAAATGTACAAAATAAAAATAATCATTTTTGTTATTTTTATTTCAACGTTTTGGCTTCATAAAAAAAGTCTGAAATTTATATATAGATGAAAATTTTGTTAAGAAAAAAATAGTTAAATCTTTAGTATTGGATCTTTAGGATAAGACAATGGAGGGTAAATTTATCATTCGCATGTGTAGATCAAATTTTGTGTGTGAAAAATAAGCACTAGTATATGAATGAATTTATTTTTAAACAAATCAATGAAAGAGATTGACTAATATTTATAAACTTTGGGGACCAGTATAATTTACAGTCCAATGTTAAAATTTGTGTTAATTGCTATTTTAAAAATCAGCGTTGGTCCTTTTTAATCTATAACAATCAATTTCTTTGGTGGGAGTGATTATCTAGGGGTACTTTTTTTCTTGGGAAGATGTAGGTACCCTTACCGTAAACAGTTAAAAACCTTCAAACAGACATATTCAAACATTATACAATAATAAATAAAACTTGGTAAAATATTTATAATTTTTTTTATTATTTATTACCAAATATTATCGTAAAAAATAAAAAAATATCAGGTTAATTCTTAGATCCTGCTATTCAAGCTGACATTTTGATAAATATTACATATTTTAAACAATATAATTCTTTTCTCTCCAATATGATTTTTATCTATTAATATTTTTTATATTTGTTTTGCCTTTCGTATATGACCTGTATGAAAACAATGTTTGAATACACATTACTGCATCCTTCCTCACCTGCCATTTGGGAAGAAAATTTTCATATAAATTAACATATCAATAAAATTTAACTGTCTACATAAATGTATATAATATTCATTTAATTCATTTATTATTATTGTTATTTTTGTGTATGTATGTACACCCAAGAGAAGTAAATCCAATCTAATAATCTAAGAATAAAAAAAAAGTTTATCTTTAACCTTTAATAGTACTTAGAAAAATACGTTAGCATTATTAAGTAGAACAGCAAAAAAATCATGGATGAACAAACGAATAAAGTTTTTTAAAAGCAGATGTTCAGTTATTATAAGTTAGAAATAGATATTCAGAAAATATAAAATCACAAAAACTCTTATTTTAACACCTACGTTTTGTAGCATGACTGTAGTAAAATTAAGCAAAGCACTATAAATCTATTTATCGTAATCTTGTACTTAATGTTGGTTAAATGCATTGTATAATTTAATACATAATTAAAACAGCTGACCTAATAAGTGCTTTTGAATGGAAGCTTGTAGCTAATTTTACGAAATATTCAATAAAAATGACGCTCTTTATTAAAAATAACGAACGTTTTTTCCCAATCCTCTAAAAACTATCAAACGTATATTCAATAATTTCGATAGAATACAAAAATACAATAAATGTAAGAAATGTTTAATAAATAAGTAAATACTAGATAAATAGTAAATATCATGGAATTCTTAAGATTTTTATAAATGAAGCTTTTCTACAATTTCGGTTGGAGCATCCTCCTGTCCATAATCCCAATCAAACTTTACATGATGATTCCTGTAACTCAATGAGGTACAATTTAAAAGAAATTTATTTTCGTGGATTTTCAAGCTATTTTGACTATAGCTTTGTATATGATCTAACTATGATGTCATCTTGATTTTCTTGTTGGTGATTCCTAAGACGACAATAAACTATATTATGATCGAAGCATTTCTGTAGACAGTACCTATAATATAAGTATATCCTATCTATTACAAATCTAAATTCAAAAGAGTAAATGTTCATATGTACGCCTGTCTTAAATTTTTGTGAAGCTTCGCTTTTATGAATGTTTACATCCTTGTTCTTGTATTGAATAGGTATAAATATAGTCACAAATTCTACACATCTTTCAGAGCAGAAATGATAAGCGCTGGGTAAGCATTAGTTATCATTATTAGTAGCGCAGCTGCTCTATGATTGGGGTATGTCGGTCCGTCTGTATTTAAGTTATATTCTTATATTTTTTTATTACAGTTTATTTAATACTAAAATTATATACTTTAATTAAATTTTATACTTCTGAATGAATTGCCATTATTTTTAAAAACTCTATTTAGACCAATACTTAAATTCTTTATTTTTAGGGCGGCAATTTTCTCTGAATAAAAAATTAAAAGATATTACACAAATTCTTAAATATAAACATTTTTATTGTTTTATAGTTGTGATTTAAATTGATTAAAACTTAATTTAAACAAAGCTTTTTCATAGTTTCTAATCCTTATACTAAAGTAACAGGATGTTTGTCTGTTTGTTTGTCTGTGTGTTTGTACCGAAGGATCTCGCTAACCGCTGAACCGATCGGGTTCTCCTTAACAGGGTAGCTTCTCATAGGTCCTGGGAAGATTTATAACTATTTTCTTGGGGGATGGAACACCCCCAACCCCCCTAAAAATTTAAAATACCCCCTTCCCCCCAAAAAAAATTTAAACTATTTTTTAACTAAAATTAAAAATTATAGGGGGCATACCCCCCCCCAAAAAAAAAGGAATTGAGTTATCAAATTCGACTCTCCCCTCCTCAAGTGCCCTAGAGGCCTCTAGGGGCGTAACCGCTAGTTTCATATAAAGTAAAGCACAATTTGCTATTGTTGGGAAGGTTGTCGGAAAGTTGATTTGTTTGAATCTCGGACCTAAAAACTGGTTTCCATTAAACATTAATGTTTACCTCTTGCTATGTCAGAAAAGTAACAACACTATTTAGAAATTGATATTTGTAATTATTATATCTTATAGTTTTAAACTGACACAATATATTGACCAATACTATAATGTAATCTAAATAGGGTTCCAGGACAAACGTAGGATTGACAAACGACGTAGTGTTCAAACGCAAGATTGTCTAAAATATTAAGTTTTTCTATACAGGTTAGGTTAGGTAAATATATGAATATACAAATAAGCCCCCGCAGGGTTTTAGAAATTTAAAAAGCCTATAATATGGTTTTAAATATGTTAGGTAAGGTTAAGTGTCCACTCCGACGTTTGTCACTCCTGCGTTTGTCATAGATACCTTTAACCACGTTTTCTCAAGCCAGGAAGGAATTTGTCATGTCCAGAAATAAAACATTGTACAGGATTTTACTCAACCCATGACGCAAGCTGGGATATTGAAATTAAACTCAACAAGGACAACATCCATAAGAGGCCAGGCTGATATAAAAATGCAATAAACATATGGACAACATGAGTATATTGGTCAGCTATTCAATATTCAGAATATTCTTTACAAAAATGTCGAAAAAATACATCTTGATAAAAAATTTATATTCTACAGAAAGACTGATGGACGAAGAAAAGTAAAGAGTAAATGTTAAATGATCAATAAAACTATAACATAATTAACATTAACTCACATTTATTTTTATTTTCCATGAGTTTTAGAGCATTACTGACCGTCCGACTGCCCAAGTGAGTTAAATAGTAAAGTCACATATCTAAATATCAAATATATACCGTCCATCTTTAATAAAAGCCAAGATTTTTTTTTTAAAGGATAAATTGAAACTGGCGCTTTGAATTATAGAGTTGCTTCGCTACTATGAAAAAATATAGAAGAAAGCAGGAAGTCTATGGAATTAGAAAACTTTGAATCAATACCAAAATCTCGTGATTTCATTTTTAGCCAGTTTTGTCTACGAAAATAATAGATTTACAAAAGATGGTTATAGCATAAATGGTAATGTTAAAAATTGAGATTAAGTACAATGTTTTCAGAGTTTCAATTAAGTCTTTATCTATAATACAAAGTAGAATGGTGTTTGTCTGTCAGTCTGTCCGTTTGTTTGTTTGTACTTTAAGATCTCACTTACCCTGGAGGCTAGTAGTAACATGAATGTACTTGTGTGTCCTTAAAGATATCATAAACGGCTGACTGATAATTTACAAATTTCAGGAAGGTTTAATAATAATCGAAGAAAATGATGTATAAAAATATTATGCTACTTTTCCTAGTAATTGTTCTAATGCGACGCTCAACTTTTTCCCTTTATCTATTTTGTACGCATAATAGAAAAGCGTACAGCCATGATATAAGCATTATACATTTCATAATGTATCTTTTTACCTAAACTAAAGTATAGTTTTTAAAGGTTTATCATTTACATATCAGAGGTAAATTCTTATAAAACTTTTGCCCCACTAAAATTAGTAAGGCAAACTAAAAATTTAGAGGGGATAATTTTGCCTCACTAAAATTTTAGTGGGGCAAACGTTTTTTTTAAGAATTCACCTCAGAAGGGATGGGATATTGAAATTTTTTCCAAAATTATACCACTTGTTGGATATATAACCATTGAGGATTTTATTAAATCTTCATTAAGTTGTATAAATTTCCAGAGTCAAAACATTTCCACCAATAATTTTAATCTACAGAACGGGTTATCATCATCAAATCATTTGGAATTATCATATCCCTTAAGATCCCAGACTTTTTAGATATTGTGTATTAAACTATTTTATTTAGATTTCTGAGGTTATTATTTGTATTTGGATTAGTTAGTTGAACTATATCAAATGCTCTCCTGAGAACAAACTATTAAATTATTAAATAGATTTCTGATGTTATGATATTTGTATTTGGATTAGTTATTTAAACTGTATCAAAGGCTTTCCTTAGATCAAACTATTTTATTATCAATTAGATTTTTAATGTTATAATTTGCATTTGGACTAGTTATTTAAACTGTATCAAAGGCTTTCCTTAGATCAAACTATTTTATTTTTAATGTTATAATTTGTATTTGGACTAGTTGGTTAAACTTTATCAAGGCTCTCTTTAGATCAAACTATTTTATTATCATTTAGATTTCTGATGTTATTATTTGTACTTGGTTTAATTAGTTGAACTATGTCAAATGCTCTCCTTAGATTAAACTATTCTATTATCATTTAGATTTCTGAGGTTATTATTTGTAATTGGGTTAGTTAGTTGCACTATATCAATTACTCTTTTTAGATCAAACTATTATCTATAATACAAAATAGCTTGATGTCTGTCTGTCCATCTGTCAGTCCCTTAGGATCTAGGTAACCACTGAACCGATCGGATTCTACTCTTCAGTGGTCCTGTGGTGGTTCTAGGCCATTTTCTTGGGGGTGGCCATTTTCTGAGGTTATTTATTGTTTTTGGATTATTTAGTTGCACTACACCAAATTCTCTCCTTGGATTAAACTATTTTATTATCATTTAGATTTTTGAGGTTATTATTTGTAGTTTGAATAGTTAGTTATACTGTATCAAAGGCTTTCTTTAGATAAAGCTATTTTATAATTTTATAGATATCTGAGGAATGTAATTTTGATTTTATAGTTAGTTATACGTTAGCAAAGGCATTCCTTAGATCAAACTATTTCATTATCATTTAGATTTCTGAGGTTATCTATTGTATTTGGATTTCTATATCAAATGCTCTTTAAATGAACTAACTTATTTTTTAGATTTTTGAGGTTATTATTTGCACTTGGATTAGTTACTTGTGGAGTGTCTCATGTTCTTCCAAGATCAAACTATGCGCAACAAGAAACAAAGGATGCAGGTAACATGAAGGGAGGGAGGAGACGTTGGACTATAAATTGTACTAGTCCCCAACGTTTTATACGCACTAAAGCCTTTTGTTGTACATACAATGCTTAAAATTTTTAACCAATAATTTTAATTTGCTGAATGGTTATATTGTTAATTGTAATTTGTGGTGTAAATATTATTGAAAACGTTTTAAAAAAATGAGTTCCTTATTATAATTTCTGGGTATAAAATATCATAAAGTTAAAAAAAGTAGGCTTATATTAGTCAATTGACGTAAATATTGATCAAATATGTAATTTTGCTAATCATCTAGATTTATATGTTTAATTAAGAAAAAAATCATCATATTTGATATTAAAATATTAGTAGATCCTAAATAATAATAATTTATAATACTTTAAAGAAAAATGTAACAATAAATTTTAACACTACTAAGGTGGATTCTTAAAAGAAATTAGGGTCGCTTAGTGAGGCAAAATTATTTTTGTGAAAAATCCTCCATAATCGCATAAAAATCTACAAAGATTAAATAAAAGCATAAAAGGGTTATCAACATAAGATTTTGGAGGATTTTTTTACAAAAATAATTTAATAATGAGTCTATGTACATGAACTTTCATTCAAATGCCAATAAACTTTGAGGAACTCTTATAAAATCTTTAATGGATTGTTAAGGGGACTTTGTATTTCATATAACACTGGTTTAATTAACAAGATTTGGCATTCATTGTTTGTAAAACTTTCATTTTAGTGATTGGGTTGTACAAACTTGAGCAGTATTAAATCTATTCCACCAATATATAAATTACAGAAGATGAAATTTTGATGCACATTAACTTATTGTCTTTAATTGTATCCCTTGGAATCCCTGATTAATTTATTTACAATTTAGAAGATTTCAATTACATGGTGTATTATCCTGGCGCTCAACCTGCTAAGAATTCTATGAGCTATGGTCTTCAGGTAACAAAATTGTTTTATCCTGATAGTCAACCTAATAAGAATTCTATGAGCTATTGTCTTCATGGAACAAAATTGTTTTACCCTGGCGCTCATTGCTCAACCTGCTAAGAATTCTGTGAACTATGGACTTCAGGTAACAAAACTGTTTCATCCTTGCAGTCAACTGATACGAATTCTTTGCACTATGGTCTTCTGGTAACAAAATTGTTTCATCCTAGCAGTCAACCTGATAAGAATTCTATGATCTATGAACTTCAGGTAACAAAATTGTTTATCCTAGCGGTCAACCTGCTAAGAATTCTATGAGCTATGGACTTTAGGTAACAAAATTGTTTATCCTAGCGGTCAACCTGCTAAGAATTCTATGAGCTATAGACTTCAGGTAACAAAATTGTTTTATCCTGGCGGTCATCCTGCTAAGAATTCTATGAGCTACTGTCTTTATGGAACAAACTTATTTTATCCTGGTGCTCATTGCTCAACCTGCTAAGAATTCTGTGAGCTATGGACTTCAGGTAACAAAACTGTTTCATCCTTGCAGTCAACTGATAAGAATTCTTTGCACTATGGTCATCTGGTAACAAAATTGTTTCATCCTAGCAGTCAACCTGCTAAGAATTCTATGAGTTATTGTCTTCTGGTAACAAAATTGTTTCATTCAGGCAGTCAACCTGATAAGAATTCTATGAGCTATGGTCTTCAAGTAAAAAAATGTTTTATCCTGGCAGTCAACCTGATAGAATTGCTGCTCCACTAATAAGATCAAATGAATTATATATTTAGGGTGGCTCTATTCAGACAATTCTTGCTCCACAAATAAGATCCAACAATATATAATATGTTTAGGGTGGCTCTAAACAGACAATTGCTGCACCACAAATAAGATCCAACAATAAATAATATGTTTAGAGTGGCTCTAATCAGACAATTGCTGATCCACAAATAAGATCCAACAATATATAATATGTTTAGGGTGGCTCTATACAGACAATTGCTGCTCCACAAATAAGATCCAACAATGTATAATTTGTTTAGGGTGGCTCTATACAGACAATTGCTACTTCACAAATAAGATCCAACAATATATGATATGTTTAGGGTGGCTCTAAACAGACAATTGCTGCACCACAAATAAGATCCAATAATATATAATGTGTTTAGGGTGGCTCTATACAGACAATTGCAGCTACAGAAATAAGATCCCATAATATATAGTTTGTTTAGGGAGGCTCTACACAGACAATTGCTGATCCACAAATAAAATCCAATAATATATAATATGTTTAGGGTGGCTCTATACAGACCATTGCTGCTATAGAAATAAGATCCCATAATATATAGTTTGTTTAGGGTGGCTCTATACCGACAATTGCTGCTATAGAAATAAGATCCAATAATATATATTATGTTTAGGGTGGCTCTATACAGACAATTGCTGCTCCACAAATAAGATCCAACAATGGTGAAGTCAGTGGGTAAGTAGTTTTCCTACAAGTGTCCGGTTGAGCAAAGATAACCTAACCTCTTTATTATTGAAGTAAAATGAAAATAAGGAGGAAAGGGGGTATAGTTAGTGACCTAATCTTGTTCATGTACGAAATATACCTAACCTAAGAAAACTAAGAATGTACACAAGTTTTAAAAGTACTATGGCGAGTAACCTCTAAAAGTTATCCGTGGGTATTAAAATAAAAAAAAATACGATTGAAGCCAATTTTGTTGGTTCTGAGGTGCCAAATTTGGGGCCTATTAAAACAGGTTTTAATTCCATTTTTAATATTTGTGGAAAATTGTCTGTAATACAATGCTATACATGATTTTTTCAGTATTGCTGAGAACTGTTTTAATCCAGCGATTTAATTGGTTTCAAAGCCATATTGGAAAGTTTGAATATTTGTAGAACTCGATCACAAAAATGTTTCAGAAAGCCCTTTGTACTTGACTGGAGAGTTGACTATAGAAATCCAATGCTGAGAGGAAAAAGGTTCCAACAACCTAAACAAGTCATCTCAAAACAAATGTTAGGTATGACATTATATTGTTAGAATCCTCCTATCAAACCTAGGACAAAGATTTCAGTAATGATAAGGTAAATTCTTAAAAATGTTTTTTTTCTTCATATGTTTATTTATCTATTTTCTAATTAGTATTAGGGATATCCAAACTTTTCAACCAATAGTTTAATCTTTAAAAATGTATTTCCCAGACCCATACATGTCCTTAAGATCCCTGTTTTTTTTTAGAGAAACTGTGCATGGAGTCATCAGATCCAAATATTTGCAGCATGATCAATGAAGATGATGTCTGAACTAAGTTTTAATCAGAAAAACACAGGTACAATATTTGTTTTGGCAAGTTTTACTGATGGATATAGAATAGTATGTTGATATTATGACAGGGGAAATATTGTCGTCAATTTAATCACTCTAGTTTGCTAACATGAATTTTTTTTTAAAGTTTGTTCATCTAGTATGAGGAGGGGGAGGGGATGGGTAAAGGGGTTGTATTGGGGGATCGTTATTAAGTTCCACTTTATTAGAGTACATGATAATCTGGTGTAAGTTCCAAGTAACAATAAATCCTTTATTATACTTGATGTAATGATATGGTTAATTAAATACTTCACAAAAGTCTAAGTAACATAAAATATAATTTTAACAAGGGGACACTGAATTGTAAATTTCATTAGTACCCAAAGTTTTATGAGCCCAAAATTTTTAGACACTTTATTAATGACTAGCGGCTACGCCCCTAGAGGTCTCTAATTTCTTAATTTAAATTTTAAAAGAAAAATTAAAAAAAAATTTTTTTGGGGGGGGTTGAAATTTTTTTTCTTTTTGGGGGGGTGCCCCCTCCTCATTTTTAATTTTAGTTAAAACAATTTAAATTTTTTTTTAGTGGGGGGGATTTTTCATTTTTTTGGGGGGGGGGTTTGGGGTGTCCCACCCCCCAAAAAAATAGTTATAAATTTCCTGGGACCTATGAGAAGCTACCCTGTTAAGGAGAACCCGATCGGTTCAGCGGTTAGTGAGATCCTTCGGTACAGACACACAGATACACAGACAAACTTTAGTATAAGGATTGAATCAAAACTAGTACTTTGCACCTAATATTTTTTGTCTACAAAAGTAATAATTTTGTTTATCACCAATGGGGATGAATTAAAATAATTTTTGTTTGTTTCAGAATTCTTCGACACTTTGAAGTAGAAGATATATTTACAGAGAACTAATATAAATCTTTCATTTTATTTTAATTTGTAAAATATAATTTAATTTGACTTATTGTACCTCAATGGCTGGGATTAAAAAATATCATTATGTACATATCATATTATCATTGTCAAATATATGTCTATGAAATCAAAAGTTTTTGTGTGGGGTAATTTATTTTAGTACTTTTATATTTTTATAGTAGCAAAGCTACTCTATAATTTTCTTTGTCCGCACGTCTGTATTAATATAGGGAAATAGGATTTTTCTACTTCTAATAAAGCTATTACAATGAAACATTATGTGAAATTGATTTTTATATGGTTAGAAAATTTTTCCGAAACCAAAGGTCGTCTTAGCTTGAAAAAAAATTAAATTTTTTCTTGTGATATATGCTTATTTCTGCATAAGAAGCGAAGCTTTGTCTATTTAAAAAAAAAGTAAATGAATAATACAGTCATTTCCAGTATGGCTTCGAAACCGATTAATTTTCGCTGGGCTTGAATCATGCGGATATTAAATAAAAATATCAAGTTAGTTTCAGATGTGTTAGCCCTGAGGGGCCGAAGGCCCGGGAAATATCGGTTCTTATCTGGCGGATTCGACGCCATATTGGAAATAAATTATTTGTATTACTTATAATACTTAACCCCTCCTAACATTATATAAGGACAGACAAACAAAACACTTTTACAGTAGCTTCGCCAATTAACAAATTAGCCTTAAACAATTATATAATTTTAAAAAAAACAGGATGTCAGTCTATTAATCTATAATCTAAAGTAAAGAGTCGACTTGCACCTGCATCCATTTTTAGTGCCCTATATGGGCGTAGCCACTAATGTAATATATAAGGTTTTTAAGATTATACCTCAAACAGATTAAGTATAATTACTGATATTATCCCTAAAATATACTGTCCTACCATTGCAGGTAATCTAGTCTGTGTATTGGCATATCATTTGTATTGTATGACGTCATTTTTAGTTTAAAAAAAATCAAAAAGATGAAGTATAATTATTACTGATATATTATCCCAGAAATATGAGTAATGTTCAAGTTTTGATTATTTGTGTAAGAAATATTTGAAAAGTCAATTTGAGTTTTATCTAAACAAGTTGGACATTTCATTTCTGTTTATTTACATCAGGGAACTTGAGAACAATTATAATAAACAAAATAACCTCTTTTGTAGAAGTTATCGGTTGAAAAGTTTGAACACTTAAGGTTTGAACCAACCATTCACAATTTAATAAATGTACTTAAAGTTTTAAACAAAAAAAATCCGATTATAAAACTTAGGGTACCATAATAATTTACAGTCCAACGTCTCCTTCCTCCCTGATATACATACACTTGCTTACTTGCTGCAAGAATTAAACAACGTTCTGTCCGTCCATTCATAATATAATTTTGGATAAACATACAATTGATTACCCATTTTTTCTCCTAATTTACGAAGTTGTACGACAGATAACCCAACTATTGCAAAAGCTATTTTTAGCTACTCCGGTGGTCAAAGGGAAAGGATGAAAGGGAAAACAAAGCGATAAATACAGTATACATTCAAAATTTGAATTTTTTAAATTTAGATTTTTTTTTGGAAGTTTGAAGCTTTTTTAGCTAGTAGTAAATATTGAGTTAGGATGAGGGTGAAACGTACAAAATCGGACACCAAGATTCAGCTGGTCTAATTTTGTTTACATTATATTCTAAAACTATTAGGACTATTATATGTGTAAGAAGCTGTATTGTTCGTTAACAAGTTAACAAGGATGACAGTACTCATAAGTTGGCTCATTAAGTTAGGTGTACAAACGCTTTAACCACTAATTGTAATCTACATCAAGGTTTATTTTGTGTTTTCTCATTAAGTTAAGTGTCCAAACGTTTTAACCTTTAATTGTAATCTACATCAAGGTTTATTTTGTGTTTTATAATTAGGTTAAGTGTCCAAACGCTTTTACCACTAATTGTAATCTACAGAAAGGTTGATTTTGTATTTTATCATTAGGTTAAGTGTTCAAAAGCTTTATCCACTAATTGTAACATACAGAAAGGTTAATTTTGTGTTTTATCATTAGGTTAAGTGTCCAAACGTTTTAACCACTAATTGTAATCTACTGAAAGGTTAATTTTGTGTTTCATCATTAAGTTAAGTGTTCAAGTTTGTTCGTTAAGTTAACAAGGATGACAGTACTCGTAAGTTGGCTCAATAAGTTAAGTCTCCAATTTTGTGTTTTATCATTGGAGATGTACATTAATTTATCGGTCATTGTCTAACCCCTTTTTGTTTGTGTTTTAATGAAACCTGCAGAAATAAAATAAATTTTGAATTTTTATTTCAATAGACAGACAAATTTAATTAATAGTACAGAGTTTAGAGATTAAAAATCACAAAGAGAAAACTTGACTTGATAATTAAAAATCACGAAACCTGTCAATAAAAAAAAACAAATGAAGCAGTTAATTTAGGAAACTTGTTGGTGAAAAAGTTTAAACGCTGCAAGTTTGTACAACCCAATTTAGCTTTGATAACCAAACAAATTTTAATTAAACCTTGGATCGTCTGTATAAATTACATTCTAGTGTCCTCTCTCTTTCTGGCAAAAAACAGATGCACATCTTATTGATTTACATAAATTGTTTTATTTCTGATTCTCATAATAAAGTAACAGGATATCTGTATGTCGGTTTGTGCCAAAGGATCTCGCCAACTGCTGAACCGATATAGTTCTCCTTTAAAGGGAACTTTTAATAGGTCCTTGAATGGGGTACCCAGGTTGTTCCTAGTATAGGTAGAATTTTTTTTTGTATTATTTAAATTATACAAAACATACAAAAGTACTATTGTATAATTTTTTTTTAAATTTTGTACAGTAAATTTTTTTTTACAAAGTCCCCTCGTACATGTTGTATCAATTTTGTATACAATAGTACTTTTGTGGTTTTTTTATTTATTAATATATTTTTTTTGTATATGTTGTACACTTTTTTTTTATTTTTGTACTAATACCATTTTCCTGATTGTATATCTTGTATTATTATTTTGTACAATAGTATTAATTTCAAAAATTTGGCCAAACATTTTTTACTTTACTGAATATTTCAATATGTCTCGAAAGTAACAAAAATAATTAGAGTATAATTGGTGGATTTAAAAGAGTTTTTTGTTTCATGCTTATTGTATTTCTTTTTATATACAATAGTACAAAGTTTAGGAAATTTGGTTAAGTCCAATTTTAGAACTTTGCCTAAAAATGAACATAGTATTTATAGTACACTTTTTTTGTGTGATAGTATTCATTTCAAGTTTTTGGACTTTGCTTAAAAATGAACATAGCGTTTATTGTATAATTTTTTTGTATAATAGTATTCATTTTAAAAATGTTTTTAAAGTTCCAATTTTGTAGACTCTAACAAAATCTTAAGAATGTATACAATCGAACAATAAAAAATATACCATAACATAAATTTACATGAGTTCTAAAACTAAGGACGTAGGAAATATTTTAAAAAAAACATTTTTTGAATATCAAAAAGAAATTTTAGAATTTGACAAAAAAATTGTCTAATTCTACAATTTTGATTTTATTTATAAGTACAAAATTTTTTTTTAAGTAAAAAATTTTGGGACTTAATATGTTACTCAATGAAAAAAAACCATAAAAGTACTATTGTAGACAAAAATGATACAACATGTACAAGAAAAAAATTAGGGACTGTACAAAATTACAAAAAAATAATACAATAGTACTTTTGTATAATTTTCATAATACAAAAATAATTCTACCTAATATAGTTCAAATTTTTGCTGCTAGGTGGTTCTCACTTGTTTGAAAAACTTTGTTTTTTTTTGGGTTTTCAATATATATATGGTTGTTTAAAAATGAAATAAGTAAATCTTATTCAAATTGGTTTCTGATTTCATTGTTTTTTTTCAGTATTTTAAAATATTTTATTTTAAATAATTACAAAATCTAAACTATAGACTAAACCTAATCAACTTTAGTATAGCATGGAAAGGATCATAGCCTAGCCATGATAAGAGTATAAACATGAGAATTTCTTCACTGAGTTTCCATTGTAGAAGTAAAAGATGAGAATATCTCATGTACTCTTATCATTATGAATAGTTTAAATCATGGAAATATCTCCCTTAACTATATGATAATTTTTTGAGAAAATATAAGTTTTCTAACCCTTAAAGAACCACATTTGTACTTTTGTATGATTTTCATAATACAAAAAAAAATCTACTTTTACTATGCATTACCTGGGAAATTTTTTTTAATTTTTAGTATACATTTTTTGCTTCTCGTACTAATTTTAATTTGTATTAATTTTTAATGACTCATACTAATTTTCTAACCTACAGAATCACGGCCGAAAAATGGTTTTAGTATATAATATATGTCTCTCGTACTAACAAAATATCTCGTACCCTCGTAAGAATTCTTGCATAACGATGGTATACTATCGTAGATCCCACAAATTTTCTATACTATAGTATAACAAAATTGATACAATTTTAGAGTAAGGCCATGTATACTATTGTAAACAAAGATGTATACTAAAAAAAGGATCCACGTATACAAAGGACCACCTGGGTATTACTATTTTTGGGGAGAGTATCATTATCCTCCTAAGAGAAATCGCCACTAGAAAAAAATTACGCCCCTCCCACACAAAAATAAAAACAAACTCAATTTGAAAATTTATACTTTTTCTATTAAATTCTAAAAAAAATTGCTAGTATTAATATAAAGCTGTTTAGCAAGGCATAACTTGTCCTTCAAATCTAATTTTAATTTGTGAATTTTTCTATGGAAAGTTGCATTATTATGGGGTAATTGATTTTTAAGTTGAACGACACTTATATGTATAGTACTTAGATAGAATAATTTGACGTTCTTTCAATGTAACCACCATGAAAACTTTAAGACTCTTATATCTTTATGTATAGTAAACTTATTGGTGGACAAATAAGGACACTGATAGTTTGAACCAACCAATAAATTAAGAAATGAAAGACCATAATACATGAGGTTTTCAGTCTAATGTATCCTCACTCCCTAATTTTAATCCTTTCAATAAGAGACATAATATTAGTATATTTGCTGAAAAAATTTAACACTAGATACTTGAATTCCTAAAATAATTGAGCCTTTCAAATGCAGCTGTAGTCACAACAAGCAGATAATAAATAGGATAAGAGTCCATAGAAAAATATCCTTTCAGATGCAGCTATAGTAATAGATCTATAGTATAGATGTATATACAGACAACTACATCCCTTCATTTTTTAAAGACCTTTTTTGTCTCCTTCTAAATTATTTTCTGTTATTTGGCTGTGTTTATATAAGCGACACCATTGGTTGATTTTCAATGACCCAATAGAAAGGTTGCACAAGACAGTTGCGATAGAGAGACACAGTTAGTAAACCCTTTCTCCCTCTATTGTTTTACTCTAATGCTATAGTCAAAACAAGTACCTAATAGACAGAATAAAAGTCCGTAGGAAAATTTCCTTTCAGATGTAGCTATAGTCACAACAAGTATATACTAGACAGGATAAGAGGCCATAGGAAAATATCCTTTCAGATGCAGCTATAGTCACAACAAGCACATACGAGTCCATAGGATAAGAGTCCATAGGAAAATATCCTTTCAGATGCAGCCATAGTCACAACAAGTATATACTATACAGGATAAGAGTCCATAGGAAAATATCCTTTCAGATGTAGCCATATTCACAACAAGTATATACTAGACAGGATAAGAGACTATAGGAAAATATCATTTCAGATACAGCTATAGTCGTAACAAGCATATACTATACAGGATAATAGTTCATAGGAAAATATCATTTCAGATGCAGCTATAGTCACAACTAGTATATACTAGACAGGATAAGATTTCATAGGAAAATATCCTTTCAGATGCAGCTATTTTGGTATAATCATTGGTATAATGTAATACTTCCCTATTTAAATAATATTTAATTTTATATGTTAAGTGTTTGCTTACAGGACATTTGTCCAACAAAGCTTGCGAATAAATCCCTATTTTGTACAGCTTTTCCTTGTGGGACATTTGACCGACAATATTTCTAAATATTTTCCCTATTGAATGACTGTATAGTGTTGTGTGCAGTGTGCTTGAACTTCACCTTGAAATTTAGAAATTTGTCAAAGGTGTGATTATCTTATTTATCCATTTCCTTAATTTTAAAAGAATGCTAATTATGTCAATAATGTTAATTCAAAATAGATAAATATGTTCATTTCTTCTATTAATTTCATAAAATCACACAAAAATTTTGTAATTACACACAGAGTATCTATTGTTTACATAAAAATTCTGATGCCTAACTCCTGCGGTGCTTTTACCTACGATGCCCTAACCCTGCTGAGATACAAAGTATCCAATATAACCCAACCTAACCTGACCTACAGCAATAAATAAAAGAAAAAAATAACAACTGTACTTAACAAGGTATTTTGTATGAATTTGCTAATTTCCCCCCCGAAATAACTTTTTTTTATATTTTTTTATTATTGATTTAAAACTGAAGACAATATTATGTAATTTTTCTTATTACCCTATTTTCAATCTCTGAAAGTTGCAATTTTAGAGTTGTGTAAAATCTGGTCAGTAATGAATGTATTCATAGATTAAATAAACAAGAGAAGAAAACATGAAATATATAATAGTATTTATCGCATCGTATTATAAACAGCTTTCCGAGGATATAGAATGTACAAGTATAAGATTTAAACCAGTTTTTTAGCCCCGAGGTGCCGAAGGATGAGAACCGGTTCCTATCCACCGGATTCGAATGAATACGAGAAATATATTTAAAATTTTCCATCAATTGGAGAGGTTTTTCTATAATGTTAAGTAGGATGATTAACCGTCTGTCTGTCGGTTCGGATGAAAACTAAGGTCTAAAGTCTGGACCAAATGAGACTGTTTTTCAGGGAAAATACCAACTGGTTATGCTTTGGTTTTAGGCTTCCTTCTTTATAAGGGAGTGGACCCAAAAGGTGTTTATCTACCCACCTTAATCTTGCAAGGGGGGTGAGAACACCCCTCTACATTCCCCTCTTCTGTATGCCTCTGTTTTTAACCTTTCTTTTTTACTTAAAGTTTTGAAATCATATTTTTCACACCAACTCTTTTTTGCTTTACTCTATGGTTAGAGAGATATACAAATTCAATTGAACTGTGTTTTAGAAATAGTCACTGTGCATTGCTTTTATTATCAAACAACACTTTTTTGCCATAAGAGTGTGTTTAATTTAAAATCAATTTAAGAAAATGCCTGTTTTTTTGGAGGGTTACAAATGTACTTTACCCTCCGCTTAAAAATACCTGAACTATTTCTTTAACAAGGATGGTAACTTACGGACTCTTTCGTAATAATCATAGTAATGCTAAGATTTCTATGTTGTATCTTACTGGTAAAAAAATCATCAAGTGAAGTTTGAAATCGAAAGGACAACTCTAACATACATAAGTTACAATAAAATTACTTTCTTACTTTCCTGAGATCTTATGTAACATGCAACAAAACATACATATATGTACATTTTAAAAATAAAATTATTAGGAAAGTTAAAATTTAAATGTTAAAGCTTTTTATGTAAATTCATATATACATCAAAATGTTTTAAAAACTAATAAAGACATAATTTGAAGATTTAATTCCTTTTTGTCCTAAACCAGGAATCTTAAGGGATAAGACAAAAGACGATAAATTGATACACGTCATACCCAAAGATTGTTAAACAATTAACTCCTTCTGTTGTTTAAAATTAGTAGTTGCAAAATTTTGACACCACTAATCTGAAACAAACCAATCAAACCAATCAATAACCCAAAGTTTTTGATCTAATGTGGTTATAAAACTTTGGGTACCAGTATAATTTAAAATGCCATATCCCCTCCCTCCCTGGTCCCAAATACATTCTACACAACCCTTTACATTTACCTCTCCTGTCCTGACTGTCTGAATTGTAAATGTCAATTTGAAAGCGCTGCAATCAGGGAGGTAGAAATATTACACTAAATAACACTGGTACCCAAAGTTTTATATCCACCTTACCTTCTTCGTTTGCTTTAAAACTTTGGGTACTTTATTATTAGATTGTTATTGGTTGATTCAAAACTAGTATTTTCAAACCTTTTAAAAAAATGATTCAATTTATCATCATTGGTGATTATATAAATTTAACATTCATTGTCTTATCCATTAAGATGCGACTATTATGGCAAAGTTTTTTTTAAAGCGATGCTTCTCTACTTCTAAGTCAGTCCGTCCGTTAATTTAAGTATGTCAGAATTACTCTAATGATTTAATACTTTGTATACTGATTTCTAAAACAATTAGGTATAATTTAGATAAAGCACCAAAAAATTCACATGTTAATTCAAACATATTGATTTTTCTTTGAGCTTCATTGTCTGTTTGTTCGTCTAATTTGTTGAGCTTTGCTTCATTGAGAAGTTGTCATCCTTTTTAGGATTGTATAAACATTTCTCGTATTCATTCGAATCCGGTGGATAGGAACCGGTTCTCATCCATACGAAAAAACTATGTCTAGCATCGAATTATATCCAGCTTTCTACGAATATAAAAATGTACAATCATAAAATTAAAACCAGTTTTTTTAAACCGTGCCTTCGGCACATCGGGGCTAAAAAACTGGTTTTAATCTTATAATTGTACATTCTATATCCGCGGAAAGCTGTTTATAATACGATGCGAGAAATAACTATTACCAATTTATATATTACACCTCAAATATTTCTTTCAATAATTGATAAAATTATTTAAAAAAATGTATTTGATGTGAGTTGAATAAATAATGTGTCCCTAGAAGTAGTTTGATAGTTTAAATACTGCGCCTGTGTATAGGGTGTTCAACAAAAATAAATAATTAGTCCCTAGTAAAATTTTAACTGTCTAAACCTTGCGCATTTGTATAGGGTGTTAAAAAAAATAAATAATATGTCAAATAATAGTTTAAAACCCTTCACCTGAATTCAGGATGTCCATCAAAAATATATAACCTAGGAATAGTTTCATAGTTAAAACCTAATCCTGTGTTCAGAATGTCCAATAAAAATGTGTGACTTGTCCTTAGAAATAGTATGATAGTTCAAACGCCTGTGTACAGGGTGTCCAAAAAAATAAATAATGTGTTCCCAGAAATAATTTGATAGTTTAAATCCCGCTAGAATGTATAGAGTGTCTAACAAAATTACATGATATGTTCCAATGTGTAGTTTGATAGTTTAAACCTTGCTCCCGTGTATGGGATGCCAAAAAAAAAATACCGAAACAGCAGATAAAATCACATTTCCTCAATAGTGTCCTGGACTGATGGACAAAGGGAATCATATAAAGTGAAACCATATTCCAACTGATTTATAAATGAATAGGCCCATGAGCGGGCACAGTTGGACTCAACATATAATCTTTAATTGGCATCTTTATCTATAAGTTGCAAGTCATTCTATTTAGAGCTCTTACATAAATGGATTTCTGATTTTCCTTGAAATCTTTTGAGGCTCACCCTGCACTAGTTAAGCCTCCATTTGATATGTAAAGAATACGCACTAAATAATTTTACTCGGCATCTTTAACCAAGGGTCAAACGTACATTCCATGTCATGCCAATAAATAATTAGTTTATCTTTAGATAATGTGTAGTCTGAATTTTGTTAGAAGTGAAACAATTTTCATGCTCACCCTGTGTTAGTTTAGCTCTCAGCTTACTTCGACATATATGTATATGTAACTTATCTTTATCCATAGGCTGCACATAAAGCGCGCATACAAGAACATATTTCTAATTTATAAATGAATAGGCGCAGAATTAACTTTTCTCGGCTTCTTTAACCAATCTTTGTACATTAAATTTCATGCTTGCACATAAACAATTACTGTCTTTTTAGATAATATGTAGTCTGAAAATTTGTTTGAATTGAAACAATTTTCATGATCACCCTGTATTAGTTTAGCCCTCAGCTTACCTCGACATATGAAACCTATCTTTATCCAAAGGCTGCACCACATAAATTCCATTTAGCGCGCAAACATATATGGATTTCTGAATTTAAAAATTGAAAATCTTTTGAGGCTCACCCTGCGCTAGTTTAGCCTCCAGCTGATTTATAAATGAATAGGCGCAGGAGCGAGCACAGTTGGCCTCCAGACCTTCTCAGTGCAGATATTACTAGCCATACAGATACAACACACACACACACACACATAAACACACTTACACACACACACACACACACAAACACACATAAACACACTTACACACACACACACACGCACAAACACACATAAACACACTTACACACACACACACACACACACACACACACACAAACACACATAAACACACACACACACAGGCAGAGGCGGTCAGCACGTCACATGATCAAATATAGTGATTACATACATCTATACACATTCACACATATATATTGAAGTGTTTGTGTGTGTGTGTCTCTGTGGCTATTAGATTCAGTGATATCAATTCATCTTAATTGTATATATGTGAGATTTAAGGCATTTTTTACTAATTGATAAATATCTATTTAGTTTAAATTGTTAAAATTTATTTACAAAAAAGGGGTAAAGGCTCGGCAGGGTTGTATACTATTTTTAGCAATCACAATGTATTTTAGACCAAAAAGGCGTACATTCAATAAGATGATTTCACTTTTTCCTTTACTTTTTGATTTTTCCTTATATTGTCTATACATTTATTTGTTTTAAGTTGAGGCGATTTTAGACTTTTATCAATTTTCTTTATGTGGAGCAAATGGAGAAATCTATAATTTGAGCCTTTCCGTATGTCCTAGCTGGTTAAGGACTTTACTAAAAACCCAGTATACCAAAAATCTGCTCAGGTTTAAAGGTTAAAATAAATGACACTAAAAAATCGAAAAGTTGAATTCATATTAAGTTTCAAAAATCTTTTTTTTCTTCAATATACTTGTACAGGTAAAAAACCAGACCCTGAATTATACAAAAAAATAATAAAATTCCAATGAATGACTGGAATTAGATTTTCTTTTATATTCTAGCCTGTAGGTTGTTAAACCTAAGAAGTCGGACCCCATTCTGCACCCTAATCGGTTGGCGTTGAATGCCCCTCCCCCTACTCCCCTAATAACTCAGCTTCTAATAGAATTTTCGAAAATAAGTTCTGCTTCCTTCAACCTTTGTTTTTAGGACCTTTTTTAGTTAAAATTTTAACAGCTGTAATGTTCTTATTTTAAAAGCAAGAAGAACATGTTTTTTTTTCAGAAAATATTTTTTTTTAATGTAAATTTTATATTAAAATCTCAAAACATAAATTTCGGCGGCGGCAGATGCCAGCCGCCGCAGTCAGCGTTCGTTTGGAAAAGGGATAATTAAGTTGTTGCTGCTGTTACAATCTTGAAAGTAGATGTCCTTGTTAATATGTAAACGCTTGCAGATAGGTATCAAGTTTTGTTTACAAACTCTAATATGTGCATTTTTTTCTGTGTCTGACATGGGGGGAAAGTATCCAACAGGGCTCGGCAGTCGCCTGTCAGCCGCATAAAAGCCTCAGTGAAATCGTTATATTTTAACTTTGAAATTCAGCTTGATGTCTAAACCTGTTCCTAAACAGACAATCCATACTTTTTTATTTGTTTTATGCACAAAGGCTACTTTATATTTACGGCCTATGCACAGCCTAGGCGCGACTGCCGAGCCCTGGTATCCAAGGACACAAATTTAATTTGTACAACTATATAATAAAAGCATCAACATAGCTAGACCTATAAAGTTTATTTTAACAACTTTTATTAGTTTACTTGTAAATTCTATTAACGGATTTAGAATACTTAAATGTATTGACAGGGGGAAAACTTGTCGTCAATTTGGGTTGCTAATATGGACCTCCTTTATTGGTCAGTATGACTGACACACATATGGTGTTAATAGAGCAGCTACAGTACAATTCCTATTATTTAATGTAGTAAGCTTTTTTTCTGTAGTGAAGGATCTCGCTAACCACTGAACCGATATGATTCTCCTGTACAGTGAACCGGGAATGTTTATAACTATTTTTTTTGTTGGCTTAACTACTTTGGGGACTTTAGCTGATTTTGATGGGTTGATATCCTAAATTGAGTATTCAAACATTTCAACTAGTAATTTTAATGTACAGAAGGGGCAATTTTGTGTATGATTATTAAGAATGTACATCAATTTATCGGCCATCGTCCTTTTCATTTAGATACATGAGTATTTAAATTTACATTAAAGTCTAGAACTTATTTTTTCCTCCTGGTCCATTATGTAATCACATTTGAAATTAAATAAAAACTTGAATAGTACAAATTTACTTTTATAAAAAATGCATTTTTTTATTGTATCATTTTTAGTAAGTATCTCATAACATTTATATTACCTATTATACAAAGTAGAACGATGTCTGTCTTTCTGTCTGTTTATTTGTTTGTACTGAAGGATCTCGCTAACCGCTGAACCGATCCGGTTCTCATTAACAGGGTAGCTTCTCATTGGTCACGGGAAGGTTTATAACAATTTCGGGGGAGGGTACCACCACCCTCCCAGGAGAAAATTGCCCCTAGAAAATAATTACAACCCCACCGAAAAAATTTATTTTTTTAATAACTAAAATAAAAAACGGGGTGAGGCGTGCCTACCCCCCCTCCTCCTCTAAATATTTTTTTTTACTTTTTTAAAAATCTAAATGTATTTAAAAAATGGGTTTTAGAATTCACCTCTCCCTTCCTCAAGTGCCCCTAGAGTCCTCTAGGGGCGACTCCGCTAGTATTTTTTTTAAGAGTGTAAAACTTCTCGTATATTTTTGAAACAATGAAGCCTAATGTTGATCAGGGATAAGACAATTGCTGATATAAAATTGATGCGAATCCCAGATATGAATACAAAATTACACTTTCTAAATATAAAAATCTTTTATGGTAAAATTGACAAAATTAATTATTATTGACGAGTGAGAAAAAGAGTTTATAAAACTTTGAGGACCGCTGTATCTTTAAATCGTTTAGTGGTGCGCTGAATCGGGGCGATCCAGTTCACCCCGGTTTGGCGCGGCAATGTTACTCGTTGAGTGCCATTGTTGCGACCATTCCAGTTTGATTTAAAGATTGAAATCTAATAATATCTAGGTGCGCCGAACTGGATCGCCCTGATTCAGCGCACCACTAAACGATTTAAAGATCCAGCTCAGTACGATTTCCATTCCATTGTCTTCTCCCTCCCTGACTGTTTGAGACATGTTTGTGTTTGAAATGTAAATTCTCTTGTGTGTGATGAACGCATTCAAAGAATTCTTGAATTAAACCTAAATAT
Organism: Acartia tonsa; assembly: GCF_053477335.1. Classification (NCBI taxonomy): domain Eukaryota; kingdom Metazoa; phylum Arthropoda; class Copepoda; order Calanoida; family Acartiidae; genus Acartia; species Acartia tonsa. The sequence goes on from NC_137261.1 coordinate 52,663,893, forward strand.
AGAAAGAAGAGAGACTTAGGGATCTCAAGGGATAAGACAATGGATGATTAACATTGTTATAGTTCGGAATAACCAATTAAAATGCAATAAAAAGTACCAAAAGTGTGTGAACTAATGAATAAGATAACGTTGTTATAAACAATAGACACTATAGTGTAATTTAATTTTACTCTCCTTGGGTTAGACGAGGTTATAAACACTTTTAAATCTATTAACTGAAAAAATAGGTTTAAATGAAGGATGAAATTGCAAAAATCTCAAGGAGGGAGGGTTCCTATTGGTACCCAATTTTTATTAAAAATTTTGGGGACTATATTAAACCTTGATTGGTTGGTTCAAACAATTATTGTCAAAGCTTTATAATTCTAATCTACACAATAATAACATATTTTAACAATATTTTTCATCAAATTATGAATATAAATTTCTCAAACATCTAATCAAAATTTCAAAACCTAAATTATTAAATATTGAATGTTTGGTTAATTTAGGGCCGATTTTGTACATTTGTTTCTTTTTCGATTTTTATCAATATTTTTTAGATAGGGTTATTTATGAAATGTACAAAAAAGAGATTTTTAAATACAAATACTCCTTATCGCTATAGGGAGAAATGCGTTTTTCTCTGCTTCTATTGCAGATAGATAAGTTGATAACTGAAGTTTTTGTTAAAGAGTTTCTTTTTCAAAGAGCATCCAGTATGTAATTTACTTGGTTTGTCGGTCTGTCAGTCATTTAGAAATTAGAAAAACTTATTATTATTTTATAGAAAGGTTTCGTGATTTCTTTGATTTATTGCTAATTTATCTGAAGATATCTTGATTAGCTTTGTCCTTCCATGCATTTTTTTCGCCTTGTTACTTATGGATGTTGTTATTTGTTTTGAGGTTATTTATTTTTGTATTTTTTCAAATAAAATGTTAGATGGCTGCTGGAGGTACTGTGGCCACCTCTGGCAAGGGGAAGGAGGAGGATGGAGGTAGCTGCTCCAAGCCTGGAGCCTGCAAGTCAGGTAATAGGATAGGATAGCAACTATGGCCACCTCTGGCAAGGGGAAGGAGGAGGATGCAGGCAGCTGCTCCAAGTCTGAAGCCCGCAAGTCAGGTAAAAGGATAGGATAGGAACTGTGGCCACCTCTGGCAAGGGGAAGGAGGAGGATGGAGGCAGCTGCTCCAAGTCTGGAGCTTGCAAGTCAGGTAATAGGATAGGATGGAAACTATGGACACCTTTACTCCTTCCAAAGATTAAAATTATTGGTTGAAAAGTTTAAACTAAACAATCTAAATTTGATAAAAGTAACGAAATTTTAAAACCCAACAAGTATTTTAAAAACTATTAAATATTAAACCAATAAAAAATATCAGGTAGTACGACTGGTTGTCTGCCTGGATGTCAATCCTGTTGTGCATCGAATTCTAAGGATATATCTCCATTGTTGCCAGCTAAACCTGCACCTGCAGTTCATAAAGGAAACATGTCCTTATATGTTTTTTTAAAGCCATCAAATATCAAAGAAGTTGTATCAACTTCTTTTTTTATAGCTAGCCGGTCCTTTTAGTAAGTAGTAGATGTAAAATTTTTCATAGAATTCAAATATGCAATCGGTTTTTTTGTAGACCTCTTATTTTTTAAGTAATTTAAGTTTAATTTAAAAAAAAAATTAAGTCGATTTTAAGGTACTAAAATGCAACAAAAAAAAGAAAGAAAATGGCCATTATGAACAAAAATAGTAAGATCTTTAATTTGACACCTTACTTTTTCAATTCTGTCAGGTAATTATTGAAAAAATCGATTTTTTTAAACCCAAGAGAATAAAAACTTTGAACTCAATTTTATCATTTCACAAGTAAAAAAATATGGGTTCATATATACCTTTAGAATCAGAAAAATATTACGAATCCATTGTAAGCAAAATTGAAAAAAAAAGTTTACAATATAGTATATAAACTACAATAAAAGGAATTATATGAAAATATCATATTATATTGTACAGGCAACGTCTTAACTCTTTAATTGAGTATAAAAATGAGAAGGGGGTGTAGAGGGGGTAAAGAGGGGGTATAAAAGGGAAGACGATAGTGTTGCCAGAACAAAAAATACAATTGGCCATTTTTTAATTTTTTAATTTTTTTACTTTTTTTCAATTTTGCTTACAATGGATTCGTAATATTTTTCTGATTCTAAAGGTATATATGAACCCATGTTTTTTATGTCTGTTTGAGAAAATATTTAGGTCTAAAGTTTTTATTAAACCGAGGTTAAAAAAATAGATTTTTTCAATAATTACTCAACAGAATTTTAAAAGTAAGGTGTTAAATTAAAGATCTTACTATTTTTGTTCTTACTGGCCATTTTCTTCTTTTATTTTGTTGCGTTTTAGTACCTTAAAACCGACTTAATTATTTTTTAAAAAAACTTAAATTACTTAAAAAATAAGAGGTCTACAAAAAAACCGATTGCATATCTGAATTCTATGAAAAATTTTACATCTACTACTTACTAAAAGAACCGGCTAGCTATAAAAAAAAGTTGATACACCTTCTTTAAAAAAAAATATTGATTAAAACAATTTGATCAAGTTATGTAATAGTATTTATCGCATCGTATTATAAACATTCTTTCCAGTTTTGTTTGCCTAAAGGGGCTAACAATACAGGTATAAAATATATGTTTTTTTATTAAACATGAAAATTATATAATACGATACGATACTTGTTTTTTTTTCCAGTATGGTTCTGTTGCTTCTAATCAAGCTAATATTAATTGTTTTCAATTTCAGCCATACTGGAAAAATGTATTAACCTTTGATATTTTAGTTTTTTAAGAGGAAAGCATTTTAGTTTTCCAACGACGGTTTAATGCATTTTTCAAAATATGTTACAAAAAGCATAAATAAAACATAACAAGACATGGAATTTATGCGTCGGCAGGTCCTTATAAATCTGACGTGGTTAAACCCTCTCCAGGTGTCAACCCTTCCTCCAGAGCTGGATTCCTGTGCAGTTTTCTGGTGGATGCTAGGGGCGGAGCCATGACTGGACACAGGAAAGAAATAGATTATTATTTGGGCTTTGACTCGTGATCGTCGGGGAGGTGAAAGGTTCGAATCTCGGCTTAACAACGTGTCATAACTAAAGACGTTAAAAAAGGTGCCCATTGCTGCTATGCCAGTTGCATGACATTGATAGTTAGAGTAGGGGGAACGACTTAGCCCAAAACAGGTGCAACATGTCTGCAAAATTTGTCCAAATTCAAACAGATCTTATGGAAAAAATTTTGTAGAGCAATTCAAAAGAGAATGACAGACACCCAGTAGACCTAGAATTTTCATAGTTAATTTTGTACAAGTAAAAGGACAAAAATTCACCAAAACACTGCTTATAACAGTTAAATTTATATTTTAGTTATAGAACATTTTAGCAAATAAACCTTTCTAAATATATTATTTAAAAAACAAATATAATGCTTTTTGTTAAAGATTATAGAGTTCCTATTTATAATTTTTACCATGAGTTATCATTCAAAGTTAGACATCTAATGTAATAAACTTTTTTCTTGCAAAGACACTGGGGTATGCGACTGGTAATCCCTCCCAACGCAGTATCCCAACCTACCAGAATCAACTGTAAATACCAGCCACTGTCCGCCCTGCCCTTCCAGCCTCCATTTATGGAGCGGGAGGCTCTAGCCTCCAGGGTCATTGAAATTTCTCCAGCGCTCCAATCTTTTAGGTAATTTCATTTTACATTTTTCGTGTTTTATTTGTATGATGAGGTTTTTTAATTATTTACCTAAAAGATAATGATTCGAAAATACGTAAGTAGATAATGAATGCCTTTATCTTTATTTATATTTATACTTCATTTCTTTTTTCAATTTTTGAAACCGATTAATATCAGATGGATTATAACCGGTTCTCAGCCATACTAAAAAAATATGTACAGCATTACAAACAATTTTCCACGAATAATTATCATAAAAATAATATCAGTTTTGTTAGCTTGGGTCTAACAACCTGTTTTTAATCTTATAATTTTTCATTTTAACATCCGCGGAAAGCTGTCAATAAAAACAATGCTTCAGATCACCTGTATTGCTCGAGATTCCCCAATTCGCCTCCAATGCTGGGGGCGAGCGAGAGATCGTGGTGCTGCGCTCCAACGATGGAGAAACCTGGAATCAACACATCTCTGATGCCATTGGAGATGGAGAAATCTATCAGGTACGGTGGGGTTTAAAACCAGGTAGGGAGAGGACATTGGATTGTAAATTATGGGGGCTCCTAAAGTTTTATTAACATGTTTTAATTTTCTTTGCTTAGAAACAATGATTCTAATATACAAGAGGAAGTAATAAATTTGCTTATTATAATTGGGGGTAAACATCAATTTATCGTCCATTGTCTTATCCCTTCAGATCCTTTATTAGCATTGAAATATATATTTTAAACAACTTACGGGCATATTGTATTATTTCAGTATTTAAAATATTAATCTAATTGGCTAAAAAGACAATCTATAATAATAAAATGTATAATACTAAAAATTATGAAGGATAAGACAATGGACGATAATTTGATGTACATCTCAATAGTGAAAAACAATATTACACTCTTTATAGATTAAAATCATTTGTTAAAAAGTTCTAACACTGCTAATTTGAACAAACCAATCAAGATTTACGAAATATACGTTATCCAAAGAATGAGAGATCATGTTTATAAATCTTAGAGTATCAGGATATTCTACAGTCCAATGTCCACTCCCTCCCTTATTAAAAGCGAAACTTTTCTATAATTAGGGTCGGTCCGTCCGTCCGTCACAGAGAGTTAGCTCTTTTCGTTAATTTAAACAGGTTATAATTGTCCTATCGATTCCAAACTTTTCATGATGATTCCTGTAGTAGTTAGGTACAATTTAGAAAGCGTAGCAACTTTATAATCAATACCAGAATGTCCGTACGTCCATTTGAAACTTTTTTTACCAACTAAATTTTATATGGTAAAATTATCCGATTCTTCTGATTTTTAAAAAACTGATTCCTATTACAACAAGGTACAATGATATAAGCAAAGTATCTCTATAAACAAGTCCCAAAAATGTAGGTATGTCCTTAAACAGTATCATCTATTTATGCTGTTTTGCAACAAATTTACTTACAATATTGTTTGCACTGATGCATTAATATTCTGCTAATTCAGTTCTGACAATCTACAAGTGTTAATGTTCGTTTGTCCTTCCATTTCAGAGCTTTGCTTTTATGGATGTTGTGATCCTTGTTTTTCTTATACCTTTAAAGCATATTTGATCTTAAACTCTATTTTGACTTGAAAAGTAAAATATAATGTAATCTTACAAAACAAAAATCCAATGTATTTCCCTTGAGGCAGTAAATATAAAATAAATTTCATATCAGAGATTTTTGGGGATAATACAATGAATGATAAATTAGTTAGCATCCCCAATGATGATAAAAACAATAACCCCTTCTTTTATTTGGACACTGCTCTTTTGAACCAACCAAACAAATTTTACTTAAAGTTCCCAAAGTTTTTTAGCTTACGAGTAAGGTAATGTGTAAATAAAACTTTGGATACCAACGTAATTTACAATACAATGTCTCCTCCCCCCCTCTTATAACACATGATACATACATTGAAATTGAAATTATTGAAAATTGATATTGAAATATATGTTTGCTTGGGCGTATAAAAAATGGTGTGAATTGACTTACTCATATTATGGTAGTTTTTCATGTTTGCAAAATGCGGTTAGGGAGGGGAATGTAAATATAATGTGTAATCTTTCATGCGTACGGTTGGCTTAAATAATTAAATTTGCTTAATTTGTAAAAACTAGCAGCTTTCAACTTAACCACTTTAAATTCTAATTTAAAGTAATTTAAAAAAAATGGATATCAAAATTGGGGTTGTACATTATTTATTTTTAAAGTTTTATTTTTAAGTATAGATTGTGTCATGGATCCTAAGAAATAAGATATCAAATTGATTAACACCTTAAACTATGATAAGCAAAATTGCCCTGTATGAAAAGACTATACGTATGAGTTAGTTTAGACAATAATAGTTTGTACCACCCAATCGAGATTTTATTGAAGTCCCCAAAGTATATCAGATTTTAAATATTTTCCAGTATTTACATCGACACCGATTAATATCAGTTAAATTGAAACCGGTTCTCAGCCATGCAGGAAATTCATGTACAACACCGTATTACAGAAAATTTTCCACGAATATCAAAATAAAAATATTATTACCTGTCTTTCGGTCCCTCGGGGCTAACAATACTGGTTTTAATCTTATAAATTTTTATTTCTCTATCCGCAGAAAGCTGTCTATAATATGCAATAAATGTACGGAATTGATTGCCAAATCTGAAGTAAAAACTGGACTCAAACTTACTCAAATATTTCTACGCAATTTCAATATCTAGGCAAAATATTTTAATCAAAATTATCAAATTCAAAAAATTTTTCAGAATTTTAAAATAAGTTTGTTGTATTTTTTGCTTTTTAAACTTGTACTATTCGTAAGAGTTATAGGTGTAAAATAAATCATAGAGACGGGACAATGGGCTGTAAACTACAATAGTCTCAAAAGTTTTCTTAACCGTTTTCTTATTCGTTGGCTAAACAACTTTTGAGACTTTAGTGAATTTTGGTTGGTTGTTTTAGTTTTTAAACGTTTCAATTACTAATTTTAATCAACTGGGGTAATTTTGTGAATCATCATTGAGGATGTACATAAATTATTTAGCCTTTATATTATCCTTTTAGATCCCTGAAAACAAATACATTTATCTATCTATCTATCTATCTATCTATCTATCTATCTATCTATCTATCTATCTATCTATCTATCTATCTATCTATCTATCTATCTATCTATCTATCTATCTATCTATCTATCTATCTATCTATCTATCTATCTATCTATCTATCTATCTATCTATCTATCTATCTATCTATCTATCTATCTAGGATGTAGTATCCTCTGTGGTGCTGGAGGACACCCAGCTGGAGCGTATCTACGAGGCCCTGGAGGTGAAGAGGGGAAGGGTGGTGAGAGTCCTGACCTCCATCTTTCCCAAATACTTTGCCATCGTCACCAGAATTAGAGAAGAGGTAGGGCAATAACATCAAAATGGATATCAATATTGTCTTGTGTGACGTCATAAAAATATGTATACATCTATCTCTTGTTTAGGAATTTCCGTTCCCAATTCTTATCTCATACCTTCTTTTTCGAAGTAACAAATGATACTTACCAGCACTTCATCATCTATTACATAAGCAACATAAAAAAAGGAAGGCCAAACGAACAAAGTGTGATAAAATTAAAATGTTTGTCTGGGTGTCAAACTTTTTCCTGCTAAATAATTAATGTTGTTAACCCCGGGGAGGGAGGGAGGAGACATTGGACTTAATTACTATTGTAACCAATTTTTATTACTTAAAGTGGCAAAACCTTTTCAACCAATAATTTTGATCTACATCAGGGGTAATTTTGTTTATCATCATTTTAAATTTATGTAAATGTATCGTTCATTATCTTGTCCCTTAAGATTCGTGTATAAGACCACAAGGTGGCTTGGTAAAGTTGGGTTTCTTGGCTTTACAATTTTTACAAGTACTAGTTACATAATTCTATTGTATTAAGTTATAATGTTTTTGTGTATTTTTCCTTTATGATGTCGCAAATTACTGAACAGATTGAGTTCTCAACTTTAGGGAAGCTTCACATAGATCATGTGATGGTTTTTGGCTATTATAAAGCTATTATTCTGCTCTTAGCTACCTACTTCTTTGAATATAGAGCCCCTAGAGGCTAGGGGCGAATTCGTTTGTATTAAAGAAGTTAGGATTTGTTTGTTTGTCCATTAAACAGCGTTGTATACTGATCGAGTTCTTAGGGAAGCTTTACAAAGGTACCGGGTTAATTTTTAAGCAGTTTGTTGGTTTTATGCTATTTTTACCCAGGTATAAGGTATAACCAACAAGCGAAAAAAATCTAAAATAATATTTGGAGAGGTCGTAGATTTTACGATGTTTTGCCCCCCCAACGACATCTGAAAAACACGTATAGGTTTCGTGATTTATTTCCGAATTAATTTTGTTATTGGTAAAAGCTGATTTTTACCTCCTTTAGAATAGATTCAACCACCAATGTCTAAATATATTCATCTGTATTTAAAATTATCAAAGTACAAAGCATTTTTACACGTATGCTTAAACTTATTAATACTTTCAAGTTTTAGTAAATTTTTAAAGAAGTACAACCAAATACATTATTATGTACAACAAATCCTTCATAGTATTCTGAATAAATTTCAACTATTTTGTTCGCCCTACAACTTATGTAACGTGTTATGTAGTCTGTTATTTTGATAAAATTATATTTCACATTTAGGAATATTTTAAGAATATGTATGTATTTGTATGCAGGAAAAATCATTTTATTTTTATATAATTTTGACATATTTTGATTTGTTATTAGAAGAAAAATATAGAACTGTGTGATAAATTATTTTTAAGAAAAGTACACATATTCAAACTTTTTCCCAGGTAAAAACTCTGGAGCCAGAAGGAGAGAAGCTAATGTTGCCAGAGGATCCCAGGAGCAGAGCAATATTCCCCCTGAATAATTAAATATTTGTTCCCAGGTAAAAACTCTGGAGCCAGAAGGAGGTAAGCTAGTGTTGCCAGAAGATCCTAGATGCAGAGCAACATTCCCTAAGAATAACTAAATATTTGTTCCCAGGTAAAAACTGATAGGAGGGAAGCTAGTGTTGCCAGAGGATCCCAGGAGCAGAGCAATATTACCCTTGAATAATTAAATACTTGTTCCCAGGTAAAAATTCTGGAGCCAGAAGAAGGAAAGCTAGTGTTGCCAGAAGATCCCAGGTGCAGGTGCAGAGCAACATTCCCCAGGAATAATTAAATATTTGTTTCCAGGTAAAAACTCTGGAGCCAGAAGGAGGGAAGCTGGTGTTGCCAGATGATCCTAGGTGCAGAGTAACTTTCCCCAAGAATAACTAAATATTTGTTCTCAGGTAAAAACTCTGGAGCCAGAAGGAGGTAAGCTAGTGTTGTCAGAGGATCCAAGGAGCATAGTATAATTCCACAGAAATAATTAAATACTTGTTCCCAGGTAAAAATTCTGGAGCCAGAAGAAGGAAAGCTAGTGTTGCCAGAAGATCCCAGGTGCAGGTGCAGAGCAACATTCCCCAGGAATAATTAGATATTTGTTTCCAGGTAAAAACTCTGGAGCCAGAAGGAGGGAAGCTGGTGTTGCCAGAAGATCCCAGGTGCAGATGCAGACCAACATTCCCCAAGAATAACTAAATATTTGTTTCCAGGTAAAAACTCTGGAGCCAGAAGGAGGGAAGCTGGTGTTGCCAGAAGATCCTAGATGCAGAGCAACATTCCCCAGGAATGCAGTTCATAAGAAAATTAAGGTTGGACTTCAGGTATGTGCAGCAAATTGTTAAAGGCAAAGCTTTTCTGTTTTTACAGTCAGTCCGTACCTCCATATGTATCTTGATTAGTGCATGCAGTAAAAATTGGAAACTAGAGCTTAAATCTCACATTTTGCTACTTTGGCAGACATATAATTACTGCATAGAATCTTGAAAATTATTTTTAAATGCTTTTGACCAAATAAATATGACTTGAAGCAGGACACTTTTTAGGATACTATTTTTAGTAGTTCATAGAGAAAAAAATGCATTGAATATATATATATGTAAAATATAATAAAGTAACAAGATGTCTGTCTGATTGTACCGAAGGATCTCGCTAACCCCTGAACTGATATAGTCCTCCTTTACAAGGTAGCATCTAAGGACCTTGTAAGGTTATTTTTTTTCGGGGAGGGAAATGAAAGAAGAAAGAAAAGAGAAAACGCCCATAGAACCCGCTCCCCCCCCCAAAAAGAAAAAAATACTATATTAATAACAGGATCTCTATGTGTCTATCTGAATCCCTCCCCCCACAAAAAATGCTTTTTAAATAAGAATTAAAATAGGGGCGTAGCCGTTAGAATAATGTAAAATAGTAAGGTTTTTTTCCGCAGCTTAAGATTTGGAGAACTACATAATTACGGGATCAGGGATAAGACAATGGCCGATAAATTGATGTACTTCCCCTATGATGATACGCAAATTGACCCCTTCTGAAGGTAAAATCAAAATTTAATAAGTCTTGAAAGTTTTGAAAGGCGAAAAAAAAGAAAACATCTATATAAAACTTTGGGGACTATTGTAATAAAGAGCCCATTGTCCCCTCCCTTAGTATAAATTTGTGTGAAGTTCTTGTGTAAAATAAAGTAATAAATAGTTTTCTGTTTTAAAAAATAATGTCCTTTTCTAGTAAAGTTATAGTACTGTGTAATTATGTAATATTTTAATTAAATGTTGCACAGACACAAACAACTTGTAGCATATGGCACACACCATGTAGACCAACAATGTACACAAAATATGACAGATTCCCTGTAGACCAAGAATGTACGCAGGTTTTAAAAGTAATACGGAAAATTACCACTAAATAATACTTCACCTAATGTTGTATTCATAATTGAATTTAGGAATCTCTTTGTACATTTTAGTTAATACAAAATAATGTCTGTACAAAAATTGAATCTGCATTAGCCTATCATCAACTTTTAAATGCCTGAGACAGAAATAACTTTTAGAGTGCCAAGAGGGTAAAAAGTTGTAAATTGACTAAATATTTGAACTTAGTAAGTTGGTAGACAGTGAAAATGATTATAATATGCTTTTGTAATTATACTTCTTTCCTAGAGGTATATTTAGAAAAACAGGAGGGGGAAGAGAGATTTAGATTTTAGTTTTAATATGAAAAAGAAATAAAAATAGAGTAATGAGGTTTTACCTAGGGATGACCTTTCTTGGGAGGGTAAAGATACCCTTTACCTATAAGAAGCTTTACTGCAAAGGAGAAACATATCAGTTTAGCTTTAGCTAGATTCTTCAGAACATACACATTGTTAGACAGACATCCTGTTACTTTATAAAAGGATGTATACTTTCTTATAGTTTTTTTCTAAATATCAAAAGCTTTGCTATTTCTAGTAAAAGACACGTCGTTATCAGTGTAGTGCTAGCTAGATCCTTCAGAACACACACACTTTAGACAGACATCCGGTTACTTTTGTATTAGGATGAATACATTATCTCCAGGTCTTTAAAATATATCAAAAAGCTTCGCTATTACTTGTATTAAAAGGCACGTCGTTCTTGTTTTTAAATGAGTTGCAAGGAGAACCATATTAGTTTAGCACTAGCTAGATCCTTAAGAACACAAACACACTATTAGACAGACATCCTGTTAACTTTATATAAGGATGAATACTTTATTTATAGGTTTTAAAATACATCAAAAAGCTTCGCTTTTAATAGTAATAAAAGGCACGTCGTTCTTGTTTTTAATTGAGTTGCAAGAGAAAATATGCGGTGCAAGTTTATTATTTATGAGATGTATGCCCAAGTATTTTCTCTCTTTAAATATACATATATCTATCTATAAGAGGGGAAAATATTATTTTAAAATACAAGGATATCAAATCCATGCATAGCGAAGTTTATTAATGTAAATCTAACTCATGGTTACGCCCCTAAAAGCCTTTAGGGTCACATAAGTTGGGAGGGGTAAAAATCGCCACCCCCCCCCCTTCATTTTCATTTCGAGTTGGAAAAAGAAAAAGTAAAACAAAATATGATGGGGGTGTGTCATCTTCTTGGAAGGGTGTTGAAACCCTCCCCCCGAAATAATTAAAAACCTTCCCTGGACGTATAAGATGCTTCACTATGAAGGACAACCATATGGGTTCAACGGTTAGCGAGATCCTTCGCCACAGACAAAAAAAGCTTACTTTATATTATGGTATAGTATACCTAGATGAGTCAATGGACGAACAAAGTAAGTCAAAATATCAGACTTCTATCTTTTATAGCAACTGATTTAAATGTGATATATCTCCTAACTGATCAAAGCTAAAATTGTTTATGTAGTAACAAATCCTCTAAAATTCTGATTTCACTATTCGTTTTTGCCATGTAAATTACTTTCCCTGCCGGTTTCTTTTTAAAAGTTCAGGGAGGTGGGGGACATTGGACTGTAAAATACACCGGTATCTAAATTTTGTCACAAATGTTTACTTTTATGATACTCTTATTGCATTTTGCTTGTTGCCAAACTAATAGTGTAAAAACTTTTCAACCAATTAATATAATATACGAAAGGAGTAATTTTGTCGATTATCACTGAATATGTATACAAATTTATCATCCTTTGTCTTATCCCTAAAAATACGTGATATTTCGGAGGTACAATGTTTGATTGTAAATTTCTCGTGAAGGTCAGCACAGCGAATATAGAAAATATCAACAACAACAAGAATGATTATATCAATAAAAAGCGCAGATAATCTGAAAAATTAAAAATAGAGAACAGTAGATATTACTTAAAGAAATCTAAGATGTACTAAATCATAATAAAGATAGAATTTGAAAATCTGTTTAATAGACAGGTAGTTGCAATCTATTTTTTTTGTAGCGAAGCTAATCTATAATTGACTTTGTCTGAATTTTTTTTTTAGTTTTTACACATTTTCTTCCTTTTCTTAGTTTTTACAACTGAGCATCTGCTTTATAACTCACTTTGTTCATTAAAATTTTTTTTTGCGCTTTTGTCTTATTTCATGTGTAATTATGTAAAAATAATAGCAAAAAGCTTTCTAAAATAGTCAACTCTACCTGTTCAGCGAGATTTTAATGAACAGATAAAAGACATTACTTTTTTAACTAACTAGTGGCTTCGCCCCTAGCCTATAGGGGCTTTGCCCCAAGAGGTTTGATCAACCTAATTTTTCGTATTTTAGATTTAAAAAGAAAAAGTAAAAAAAAAATTTTTTTTTTTTTTTGGGGGGGGTATTTTTCATTTTTTGGGGGGGTTGGGGGTGTCCCACCCCCCAAGAAAATAGCTTAAAACCATCACAGGACCAGTAGGTATATTCCCTGAAGAGTAGAGCCCAATCGGTTCAGTGGTTACTGAGATCTTAAGCTTCAGACGGACAGACGGACAGACAGACGGACAGACGGACAGACAGACGGACAGACATCGTTCTACTTTGTATTATAGATAGTAAAGAAATCTATAAAATATATGACTGTGGATTTTGATTTTTCTCAACGTGGCATTTGGTACTAAAAATATCTTTTTATATCAATAAGGTTTAGAAAAAGTAAAAAATACAACATTTTTCTAATATGATATCTAGCCTGGCAATTAGAGAAAATATCTGCGGTATGTATTTACATTTTACATGCATCAAGGATATTAAGAGATAAGACTATGATAAATTTAAATATATCCACAATGATGATAATAGTAATTTATCGCAACGTATTATAGCCAGCTTTCTGCGGGTATTCAAATAAAAAATTTAAGTTTTGTGTGCCCTGTGGTACTGAAGATTTGTTAAATCAAAATTTATTAAAATCTCCATCATTTGTAAGATTACGAGTATGAGAACGGGGTTTACAAATATTGTTCGGTCCAATGTCCCCTCCCTCCTTGATATATATACATACTTCCTTACATTAGTACATATACGTGCATTTAAGGGGTGTAGTTACTTTAGACCTTTTAATTTTTATTGATAAAAACATGAATTGGGGGGTTAAATTCAGCGTACGATTTTTAGTATAGAGGTGGATTCTTTAAAACATTAGGGTCGCTACTCGCTAATGAGGCAATTATTTGAGAAAAATCCTTCAAAATCACATAAAAAATCTACAAAATTAAACAAAATCTTATGTGAATTTTTTATGTGGTTTTGAAGGATTTTTCACAAAAAAATTGCCTCATTAAAAAAAAAGAATCTACTTCAGGTTATATTTACTAGTATGTAAAAAACAATAAGATTCTTGATTATTGTTTCTTATTATTATTTCTTGGGTATTACATCAGATTTTCATGAACGTTAATAAAGTGAGACTTGTAGCTGGCTAAAATAACTATCCACCCCTTTACTACATCTCCACTCTCCTACTGGATGAACGCACTGGCTAACAAAAGATGTTGATGTTAGCAACTTAAATTAATGACAATATTCTATATCCATTATTCAACATAATGAAATTTACTAAAAAATAAATCGAATTGTACCATGATAAATTTTTTTTGTTGATATTTTGTTCACTTAAAAAAAAAGATATACGAACAAATGTATTTAAAATTTGTAAGTATGTTGCAGGTGCAATCAATATCTTCTCTTGCTGCAATAGAGATGATGATCAAGAGACACACTCTATTAATCAGCCAATGGAAAAGTTATAGAAAAATGTTGTTGTTTGAAAGGTGTACAGATTTTGAAACGAAAGGCCATAAGTTTTAAATTTCGTTCGCATAATGAGTCAGTTTTAAATTGACGTATTTCTTTCCTTGGGCAAATTATATTGTGAAAAAAATTCTTTCCTAGGATAATGTCAGGCATATAAAAAAAAACATATAAAATAAGTTTTCTATGAGTTTGACTAATTATGGGGCCAGTTCGACCACCAGAAATATTATGTCTATTTCTGCTAGCTATGGATGTTTATCTGTCTATCTAATATATACCTACCCATTTTTACTTTTCTAGGAAGTAATATATAAATATAATCATCTTAATTTTTTTCTATTTATTTTTTTAAACCAAAGAACAAGAAAAAGTTAAAAAAAACTTTTGGGCGCAACATAATTTACATTTTAATTTCTCACATTTGAAGATTTATTCAAAATAGTTGTTTATTTTTTTGTTTTGTTACAGGTCCAATCCATCCCCTCTGAGCTCGTTCAAGCTGCTTTTGGGAGATCCGTAGATGTCAGCAAAATGGTTGCTGTGGAACCAAGGTTTATCTTTAATACTTATCACCCGGCAAATGTTAATATAAAGGAAATTATCCAGCGAATGTTTAGAAAAAAGATTTTAGATCATCTTGTATATGTTTGAAAAAAGGATTTGCTATCTAAGTCTACTCTGTAAATTTTCTTGAAAAAGTATTTTTAGATGGCACTGTAATTTTTTAGATTACCATGTAGATGTTTTTAGAAATAGGGTTTTGTGGAACAACCTCTAAATAACTAGGAAAAGGAATTTTCTAAGATCACCATTATGAATATAAGAAAAGGAAGTTTTCATATCCACCTGTTTATGAAGAGAAAGCTACTTTAATAACCCTGTTCTGGATAGAAAGTCTTTCTTTAATTACCCTATAAATTGTTTAAAAAGGAAGTTTTCATAGATAACCCATTTAATGTTAAAAGAAAAGGAAGTTTTAAAACTTCAGTGTAAAATATTTTTGGTTATCTTGTAAAAGTCTAGATAAAGAAAGGTGTTTTAGATCACCCTGTTTATGTTAGAGTTGGAAGTTCTTTACAGATCACCCTGTAAGTTTTAGGAAAAGAAAGTTTTTAAAATTACAATCAAATTTTTTTAGAAATGAGGTTTTTCTTATATAACTCTTTAAATGTTTAAAGTATGAACTTTTTCTTAGATCACCCTGTTAATTTTTAAGGAAAGTTTTTTAATAATCACTCTGTAAATGTTCAGGAAGAGAAAGTTTCATCAGCCAATTTTTGTTTCCATCCCAGTGCCATGCAATCCGAGCAAACTTAATCAAAATAATTTGAGGTAAGATTTATATTTTTAAGGGACAAAAAATTAATGATGCACTTATAAACTCTTTGCTAGGATATGATAGGAATTAATCATAATTATCTATAGGTTGATATGTTCTATGACTGGTAGCTCAGATCTAGCTACTTGGGAGGATATGACATAGGAATTAATTATAATTATCTATAGGTTGATATGTTCTATGACTGGTAGCTCAGATCCAGCCACTTGGGAGGATATGACAGGAATTAATGTACACATTTTTAATATTACTAAATTAAAGGCAATGAAGCCCTTGACTAGTAGTAAACTTCTCTAATACCTGTTATATGATCCATTCGTTCACAAGTTAGTTTTTCGGGTACACACAACATACTACTTTAAAGAAAAAGAATTCTAAAAATAGATTTTTAATCTTATACAAAAATATCCTTTCTTTTAAATTTAATTTAATTTATTTTTAAGTGGACAGCCGGATTTAAAATGGTTTCTTAGTTGCGATTTTCTATGGCTTTGCCGCTCTTTTTAAATATAAAATTTTTATATAATTCTTTTGTTTCTGATTATTTCAAGATTATCTGGGTATTGTCCCTTTCGTGGCAACACCTCTTAAGGGGCTTTTCGTTGTATTTTCACAGTAGCTTTTCTCCTATTTCTTGGGAGCTCTAACCCTGCGGGGCCAATTACCTAACACTGCGACTTAACCTAACCTATCAAAAGCTACTGTGAAAATACGATGAAACTTTCCCCAAGAGGCGTTGCCACGAAGGGGACTATACACGATTTTCTTTTTTGTTATTATAATTAAACGTCTGATACATAACTACATAACGTCCATTTGTCCAATCCATAATTTGGATGTTTTCAACCTTGTTATTCATATAAATTAAAAGATTTTTCATTATAACAAATTTTCTATGGTTGCTGTTTTATTCTAATGAATTCAATCAGCTCCGGGTTCTTTAGGGATAAGACAATTGACGATAATTTTATTTACACCTATAAAATGGCCCTTTCTGTAGATTAAAATTATTGGTGGAAATGTTATGATACTGATTTATTTGTACCAACCAATCTTGAATGAATCGAAATCTTAAATAATTTGAAGCCAATGTATGATATATAATTTTCACCGTAGTTGCCAGTAAAATTTATATTCCATTGATCCCTCCCTCCTCCCTGATTCCACTCATAATACCATCTTACCTAATTTCAAATTTAAAAAGGAAGCCAAAACCAAATGATTTTTAAATTAACCAGAGCTGGATCTTTAAATAATTTCAATGGTGCGCCAAGTCGGGGTGCGCCGAATTTCAGCCAATCACAGCGCGGCATTTTGTAAAATGCTGTGCTCTCATTGGTGGAAAGTTGGCTCACCCTGATTTGGCACACCATTGAAATGATTTAAAGATCCAGCTTAGGATGACAACAGCCATCAGTAATGAAACGCAAAAAAATTATGGATGGACAGACATACGGACAAAGTGAGCTAAAGAGCAGTTGTTCAGTGGTCATAATTTTTTAGAAAATCTGAAATCCCAAAACCTTTTTCTATATTTATTAAATTACTTAACAACGAACCAAGTAAACTATATACTGAATGTTTTTTTTTTTAGAGAATCTTCACGCAAAAAAATATCGTTTATAGAATGAATAGAAGCTAAGCCGTTAAGCTACAGACTGAAGAAAAAAAGGATCTTTCAGATTATGGAGCAGATTCGCTACTAAAAATCGCTGAATCAATCAATTAATTGATTTTTCACAAAAAAAAAAAGAACGTAGATTAACAGAGTGAATATAATAGAATTGACGTAAAACGTTAATTAATAATATTTTTGAAATAAAATTAAATTAAATATTCACGCTTAATTAACCCAGCAAATGATAACAAGTTTAATCAAACCTTTTATTAACCTTTAAAAAATAAAGTAAACTGGCTAGGCAGCCTTGCTTCAGCCAAGAAAGACTAAGCCTCAAATTTGATAACCGTTTGTATGCGCTTTGATTTTTTTTCATGTTAGCTTAAGACGTAAAGTTGATTTTATATAATTGTCTATGAAAATGTGGAATTAAATTACAGGATCTACTCCATTGGAAATCAATAATGATGTGGTTCACTTCTCTACAAAGGTAAATTAATCTTTATATATTGTAGTAGGGCAGGGATCTTTGGGGATAAGTCGATGGAAAATAATTTGATGTACCAACCAACAATCTTATTTAGATTTTTATTGAAAAGTTGGGCAATGTTAGTTTGTACAATCAAATTAAAATGCAATGTTTTTACAACAATAATAAGTAAAAAAAAAAATACTTTTGGATTCAGTATGATATATGTCCCTTTCCTCCCGGAGATTAAGGTGAGCAAGTGCATCATTCATTATGTTTTCAGGGAGTGAGGGGACATTTAACCCTAAATCATTTGTTGGGTTAAAAACTCACATTCAAAGACATGATTATCGTATTAGAAATCAATATCACAAAATCTAATGTATAATATAAAAGGATATTATATAAAACATTGTTGTCAAAAAGTCAACATGCTTTAAATGAACAAAAAGAAAATCTGGTCAGGGAGGGAGGGGACATTAGGTTGTTTATTACACTGGCCCCGAAAGTTTTATAATAACGTTTTCTTATTCGCTTGGTTCACAACTTGTGGACTTTTCAAGAATTGTTATTGTTTGGTTCATTATGTTGAGTGTCCAAACGTTTCAACGTCTAATTATAATCCATAGGGGGTGAAATTTTGTGTATCATTATGAAATAAAGTTTAAGTTGATTAGACAGTTATAACATGCAAAAATAAATGATAAAAATAATACGTGGCTAATGGATCAATGGACGGAACGAGACTAATTTTGAAATCTTTACTTGAAAATTACTATTAAATTAACTCAAAATTTAAAATGTTTTTTTGTTTATTTAAAAAGAGTGAAATACAAAGATATTTCAACTAGTGCAAATTAATTACAACAACAGACAAGTTATTTTTTTTAAAATAGAAGATTTTCGACAATTATGGTTTGTTCGTCTGTCAGTATCGGAGAGCGATTGTCGTTTTTGATAATGTAAGCATGTCCGCATGTCTGTATCTTTAGGCATTTGATAATTAAATAGTTTTAAAATATTTCTACATATAAATTAAATTGAATTAGTTGTTACTTTATAAATGTCACTTATTGTTTGTCTGTATGTTTGTTGAAATTCGCTTTTATGGATGTCATCATTCTTGATTATGTACATATAATATACATTACGTCATGTGAAAGGCATGGGAAACTGTTACAATATAATCTAAATTCATTCAGTAACAATTCTAAAACTGTAATCCCCATATTTATTTCCTATAATTGAGGAGTTTATTTTATGGATATCTGAGCTGGATCTTTAAATCATTTTAGTGGTGAGTCAGATCGGAGTGAGCTAACTTTCCACCAATGAGAGCACAGCATATTATGAAATGTTGCGCTGTGATTGGCTGAAATTCGGCTCACCCCGATCTGGCTCACCACTAAAATGATTTAATGATCCAGCTCTGATTTCTATTAAACCTGTGATAAAACATCGTATTTTTTTATTATTGACAATTCCTTGCAGAAATTACAAAAAACTGTTTGCTGCTTAGAAATTTTGAATCTACTGCAGTTCACGGTAAAATTTTGCTGGTAAGCAATATTTCCAAAATTCTATAAATTTTAAAGGCTGCTAGCTGCTAAACGGCTGAACGTACAGATCATGCCCGCACACTGTTTAAAGCGGCATAAGAAGGCCTACAAATAATCTGGAATAGCCATAAATCAATAATGCATAATTATCTCGCAGTTCAGAGGAATGCGCGAAAAAGACCTATTTTATGCGTTTTTTCTTCAGTGAAGCTTTCCCTGTGCATAATTGGATCTTTGCTCTTCCAGATTATTTGTAGGCCTTCTTATGCCGCTTAAAATGGTGTGCGGGTATGATCTGTACGTTCAGCCGTTTGGCAGCTAGCAGCTTTAAAATTTCATAGATTTTTGTATATATTTATGTTTCTATTTAGGTCTCTGCAATATTTTGGCTGATTGTTATCCATGATCAACAAAGGTATATTATAATATTTTTAGTAGCGAAGCTTCACTATTCAAAATGTCCGTACATCCGTCTTTTAGCTATGTTTAGGGGGAAATGTGATTTTCTAAGCTGCTGTTTAAAAAATAAGGCTGACATTTTTTTTATCAGATTCCCGTTGGCAATAAGCAATCAATGTTTCTCTCCTTCTCTCTCTGTCTCTCTTTCTGTCTCTCTTTCTCTGTCTCTCTGTCTCTGTCTCTGTCTGTCTCTCTCTCTCTGTCTCTGTCTGTCTCTGTCTGTCTCTCTGTCTCTCTGTTTCTCTCTGTCTCTCTATGTCTCTATGTCTCTCTGTTTCTCTGTCTCTCTCTGTCTCTCTGTCTCTCTCTGTCTCACTCTGTCTCACTCTGTCTCTCTCTGTCTCTCTCTGTCTCTCTGTCTCTCTCTGTATGTCTCTCTCTCTCTCGCTTTGTCTATCTCTGTCTATCTCTGTCTCGCTCTCTCTTCTTTCTCATTCTCTCTGTTTTTATAAACTTTTTTCTCTCTCACTGAAATTTTAAAATTATTTAACATTATTCATGAATTAAGTTTTTAAAAAAAATTTTGAATCATGGAAAGAAAACGAAGTAGTGGATCACGTCGTATTTTCACAGTAGCTTTTCTCCTATTTCTAGCAATTCAAGACTAATTTCCTAACACTCTCAACATTTACCTTATCTAAAATACCCTATCAAAAGCTACTATGCAAATACGACGAAACATGCTACTTCGTTTTCTTTCCATTTTGTTTTTATTACAGAGATACAAATTCTGCTCTAACCCTGGTCACAAGATTGTATGAGGAGAGCAGATTAGGAATTTAAATCATTCTTTTAAATACACAAAATAATAGATTTTTTCCTGTAGATGGACAATTAGACAAAAAGAAGGAGTATAACCAGATTTTCACAATAAGCAAGCAAAGCTGATGCTATAAGTATTGGTGCAATAAATGGGGACGAATTTCAAATTGATTTGACGGGGCTGATTTTTTACGTCACAAGTGAAGGGAAAGAAAAGGGAAGGGGGAAAGAAACCCCCTAGAAAAGAGATGGAATTTTCCCTTCACTTGTGACGTAAAAAAGCAGCCCCGTCAAATCAATTTGAAATTCGTCCCCATTTTTTGCACCAATACTTACAGCATCAGCAAAGCTTTATCCTAAGAAATGTAGTTGTCTAAAACTAACTTGTTCTAACCAAAAAATTTGTCGGGTTGTTCTAAACTTTGTTCCTTTTGGTCCTATATAGGGATTGATTATCTAGAATTTTATGTTTATTTCCCAATTAATTACATATTTAATTTATCGTACTTTGAAAAAGATTTTAAAAAGACGATTTAAATCAATTTAAAACTATGTGCAGAATTTAAAACATTTTTGGAGATAAGTGTCTTTATAATGCATTAAAACAACAAAAAAACACGTTACAAATTGATTAAAATCCCTTGGCTATAGACATTTTGAATTAATGGTTGTTTAATTGATATAAAAGCATATTTCTAAAATTTTTATTTTTATCATAGAAAAGTTTCGCTGTAAAAAATACGTGCATACATAATCATTTCTTTTTAAAAATCTATCAATTTAAAAGAATGATTTAAAAAATCCAATGCTTAGTTCCCTATGTGGCAAGAATTTCTATTTTTTACAGGTAAAGTTTAATGTTTTTTTTATCATAAGTATTAAGTATTATTTATGATGTCTGCTATGAAAAATCTCACAGACCGCTGAACTGAGAGTTCCCCTATACAATAAAGCTTCTTTTTAGTTTAGAAAAACGTGTCATACAAAGAAAATGAAGTTGCGGGTATCGTCGTGTTTTCTTGTATTTTTAGCCCATGCGGGGGGCTCTAACCCTGCAGGGCCTATTTCCTAACCTTGTGGGATAATCGTTAACATTTACCTAACCCAACCTAACCTGAAATAACCTATAAAAAGCTACTGTAAAAATACAAAGAAACCCGTTACTTCGTTTTCTTTCCTTGATACAAAAAAAAACTATTTTGGTCCTCCATCCTCCAAAAGGAAATTTCCCCATGTAAAATATACATTCCCTCCAAAAATTTCTATTTGAAACATTGAAAGTGGAGGGATGCCATCAACCCCTTCCAACCTTTATTCCATTACCTTGTGTCAGAACTGAATAATTCAGAATATAAATGTATAAAAGTCGCAACAAAATTGTAAGTAAATTTGTTGAAAAACTGCTTCTTTATAGGATGTTGTTTAAGGACATACTTACAATTTTAGGACTTAATCATAGAGATATTTCGCTTAGAACATTATATTTTGTTGTCCAAGGAATCAGTATTCCAAAAATCATATTAAAATTTAAATCTAAGAGACAATTTTAACATGCCTAAATTAACGAAAAAAAGAAAACCGTTCCGGACGGACGGACTGCCCCTAATTATAGAAAAGCTTCGCTTTTGATAATTTTTAAACACTTATTGGTGAGAGAGGAAGGATAGAGTTGATAGCTTTAAACCTTCGATTTATCGATTATTGATTGATTGATTTACGGACAGACGTTATTTTAAGTAATTTTTAAAATTCATAAAACTGATCCTTATATTTCTCAAAATAAATATTGAAAGTCAATAAAAAAGAAATAAAGCCAATAGTTGAAGCAATTGTAAAAGACATTAAGAAAGTGAACTTTTGGCTTACAGATGCCAATACACTTCTGACATATATATGGAACTTTAGAAAAAGTTGAAAATAAAATACATTACATCAATAGTTTCTCTCAAATTGCTCAAATTAGTACACCCCCCCCCTCCCCCTCCCACTCAAATATTTTAGAATAAATATAGAATGAGGAGTGGATAGTTGATCGTTTGTTTCTTACTTTAGGTCGGGTTAGGTTAGGTTATAGACATGCAGGGTTATGGGGTTAACGCATAAGGGGATGAAAATAAGGGAATAGGGTTTCATTGCTATAGTCAGATTTAGGAAAAGAACAACATCTATATCATTTTTTTAAAAACCCTATTTTTAGTGTAACAATAACAATTAATTAAGAACAAATGTAAAAAAAACAATAACTAAATTAAAACTTTTTATTTGTACTTTAATGAATATTTTTTGTTTAAATCAAATTAATATTTTAATCTTAAGCATTTATTATCCATAGAAACAATTATGTAGATTTCAAAAATATTGTTCATAAGTTTAATTTATTATTTAGAATCAACCATGTTGCTAAAGTCAAACAAACAATAATTACGTAATAAATTTTATTTTTAATGTATGTATGATGTATATCCCCAATGACGTTACACAAAACTACCCCTTCTGTAGATTAAAATTAGTGATTGAAACGGTTGAACACTTAACTTAATGAGCCAACTAATCAAAATTCACTAAAGTCCCACTCCCCAAAGCCAACTAATAAGAACACGTTAATATAAAACAATAGGGACTAGTGTAATAAACAGCCCATTATCCCCCCCCCTCTCTCTCTCTGATATTAAACTCAGAAAATTAAAATTGCACAGTAACAACACACTTAATATTCAAAAGTACGAAGAAATTCCTATTAAAAAAAATTCCTATTAAATCTATCTACTTGATTATGTTGGTAGAAATTGTGAATATTTTTTTTTAAAAGCATGATTACAGATTTGCTCGAAATTATACTGTTACAGGAATTACCCTGCTATATTTGAGACGAAAAGTCGATTCACATTAGTATTTATCTTTTATGGACGGTCGGACGGCCTGACCATAATTGTAAGAAAGCTTCGTTTTTTAAAATATTTAATACACTGTGTTCCGGGATTGTTTATAATATGAAAAACAAATTTCCCCCTGCGTATGAATGAAATCTTTGTCAAATATTTTGCTCAAACCCAAGGAGCAAAGGACATTATATCCTAGAGGATGGGGACATTGGGCTGTTTATTACACTAGTCCCCAAAGTTGTTTAATAACGTTTCTTATTCGTTGGCCTAACAAACTCTAGGACTTGGATAGAATTTGAATTGGTTTGTTCATTAAGTTTAGTGACTAAACGTTCCAACCACTAATTGAAATCTTCTACAGGGGTAATTTTGTGTATTATCATTTGTGATGTACATTAATTAGCTTACACATATAGATCCTAGACTTTTTCAAAGCTTCATAAATTGGTTCAATCTAGCAGTGTCCAAACTTTTCAACCTTAATTTTGATCTACAGAAGGGGTAATTTACATTACTTTGTCTTCCATTGTCTTATCCCCAAGATTCCTGTGATATACAAAAATTTAATAGCTTTTGCCTTGACATGATTTTTAACTAATTTTGTTTTTCAATCTCAAATAAACAATTCATTTAAAAACATAACATATGCTTCAAACAAAATAGTGAATAATAGTTATTTCTTTCATCGTATTATAAACGGCTGTCCCCGAAAATAGAATGTACAATTATAAGATTAAAACTGGTTTTAATCTTATGATGTACATTTTTATATTCGTAGAAAGCTGGATACAAGACAATACTAGACATAGTTTTTTTGTATGGATGAGAACCGGTTCCTATCCACCGGATTCGAATGAATACGAGAAAAAAAGATTATTGTTGTTTAAAGATCAAGTTTAATAAAAAAAATCATTTAGCAATTAACTTTGAAATGATTTTCAAAACTTTAATTACCCATGTATAATGTAAATGTACATATGTCCGTCCGTCTGTTCGTCCGGATAAAGCATAAGATCTCGATAACCGCTAAACTGATTGGAATCTGCTTATCAGAGAATATACCAACTGGATATACTTAGGTTTTAGGCTATTTTTGGGGGAAGGGGGACTTTTTGTCCCTCTAAAAAAGCGTTTCATATAAACATATATATCTTAGAATGCTTTTTGTAATAAATATTAATTATAGGTAGTTTACCTAAGAACGTTTTGATTTTTTTGTTAGTGGGGTAGACACCCTCTTTACTCTCTCCCCTTGTACGTCCCTGATCATATCCTCCATTCTTTGAAGACTATTCTATATATCTATTTTAGAGAGAATTTTCCAAAAGCTTGGGTCAGCACACTCAGAATCTACTGTATGACAGATGACAAGGTAATACATTTCTCAATTTGCCACTGAATGAATAATCCAATCACGCCTCATCTTCTCGAAATACTCGCATATTATTGGATGTTTTCTTAATTAATGGTAATTTTTAACGTAAAATGTATGTAACTTGTTATTCTTAGTTTGTTAAAAACTACGTATATATGCTTAGATATTAATTTATAAGATAAGCTACTCAAAAATTGGGAATATTCGCAAGTAATTTTATCGTCTGCTATAAAAGATAGAGAGATTATTGTTGGAAAATCAATTAATTAATGAATCAACATGTTTTCATTATATAATTTACTTTTATAGATTCATGTACCAATTAGCATTTTCTCTCTAATTGCCAGTCGGTCCGTAGTAAAACTTTGATTTATATATTAACAAGGAAAGCGAAGCACTGAAACGGTAGGACAAACGAACATTAACACTTGTATAGTGTCAAAACTGAAAAATTAGAAAATAAATGAATAAGAGTCAAAGATAATTGTGAGTAAATTTGTTGTAAAACTTCTTAATAGGGGATAATGTTTATTGACATACTTACATTTTTAGGACTTGATTATAGAGTTGCTTTGCTTATAATATTGTACTTTGTTGTCCTAGGAATCAGTATACCAAAAATCAGAACAATCGAATAATTAGATCAAATAAAAATTTGTTGTTAAAAATGTATAAAATCAACATGTTTAAAATGGACGTACGGACATTCTGGTAATGATTATAGAGTTGCTACGCTTTCTAAATCGGACCTAATTACTACAGGAATCACCGTGCAAAATTTGAAATCGATAGGACAATTCTAAGTTTCTAACATGCCTAAATTAAGGAAAAAAGCTATCCATCTCAGACGTACGGACGGACCGACACTAATTATAGAAAGGCTCGCTTTTAAAAATGTAATTAAATTGGCGTCTATGGAAGATAGATTATCATTTTTTAAAAGTCCCTGTTATTGAGAATGTTATACTATACTATGACTCACAATGTCTATTGTATTGATATAATTTATATAAAGAAAGTTTTTCACATGCCAAATTTCATACCATTTCAATTTCAAATAAATACTACAGCTTTAACATTTGATTTTTTATGAGTGGTTTTAATCCAATTTGAGTCGGACCTTATGTATAAAAATATGATTTCATTAAATATCTAAGTAGCAATTAAATAATCATTACATCTTGAATTTTCGAGAATTTCTATAATTTTTTATTAAATTGATAATGAATTCAAAGAAATTCTAATTAAGTGATGACTGAACAATAGGTTTCTTGGAGCTTTCCATTTATTGTGACCTAGATAGTATTGAACCCACCCGCCCTCTTATTTATTTGATTAAATTGGAAATGCATGAAAGGTAGGTGGACAAAGTGTCCAAAAAAATCAGCCATGTGATGCCATAAAAATGAGGGATTATCCATCTCTTTTATAGGGGGTTCCTTTCCCACTTCTCCTCTCATCTCCCTCATTTTTATGACGTGACATGGCTGCTTTGGAGACACTTTTCCCCCTACCCAGCTACTCCCCATACTTTTTCCTTTGTTTGTTTTTTCACTTCATGAATGGTTTGGTTGTAGCACCGCAGTTTTAGGTACCCCGAAAGGATTAAGTATAGGAGAAAAAAAAACTATTTTAAATATATTTCAAAAAAGAGGAGAGGGGGGAATTCAGTGCTCTTAAGTGACTTTAAGAGAAAACCTGAAAAGGTTTCTTTGTTAGAAAATATTTCATCTAGAATTATTTTTTGGACTGTTGACTTCCACGTTTACAGTTTTTATGGTGGTTTATTAACACCAACCACCACCCCCTCACCCCACCCTCCCCACCAACACAAGAATTTTTGGGTAAAAAAGATTTTGACGAAATTGTTCATTCAGCTAAAAATTAGTGTTTTTCTAAGGTCAAATCTTTTTTGCTTCATTTCTTTGCCGCAGATACTGATATATCTGGCACGTACCAGAATTATCAGGGCAGGTACCTGAGAGTCATGCTCACTTCAAACTGCAATATATTGGATCATGGAAAGAAAACTATGTAGCGGGTTTCGTCGTATTTTCACAGTAGCTTTTAATAGGCTTTTTTAGTTTAGGCTAATGTTAATGATTGCCCCGCAGGGGCTAGAAATAGGAGAAAAGCTAATGTGAAAATACGACGAAACCCGCTACTTCTTTTTCTTTCCATGATCTAATATATCAAATGGGACGATTCAAACCCCCAACCCCACGAAATAGAGTTATTAATTGCAAATTCTACCAAAATTAAAGTGAATCATAAATATACATCTAAAATGTATCTTTTAACATAATGTATTTAAACAAAAATAATACGTCTCTGTATAAAGTTGATTCCAAAGAAAAGTATTAAAATCATTTTTAAAGAAAGCTCTTCGAAACGTACTTATATATTTCAAGTATAGTTATAAATGTAAAACATGTAAAAAGTACGTTTTCCAATTTATCTTATTTTGTTTTTTAGGCCGAAAAAGTTGTTCAAAGTTTGCAGGGATTCAAACCACTGATGACCTCCAGGAAAGGATTAGATATTTGTACTAAAAACTTCATCAAAGTAACTTTACAAAGTGTATCAAAATCAGCCATGTGACGTCATAAAAATGAGGGAGAATTTCCCTTAAAAAATATATGGATAATCTCCCATTTTTATGACGTCACATGGCTGATTTTGAGACACTTTGTAAAATTACTTCATCAAATTCTGTATTTAGCACCACATTTTGCAAGGATGACAACATCCAAAAAGGCGACGCTCAACAAATAAGTAAATAAATGACGCATATTACATTAAAAAAATAGTGAAAATATTTAGCTAAAAGTAATTATAAAGTTGCAACATTTCTTTCCGTATAGTTATATTACTCATTATGATAATGTCAGACAAACAGACGGGTCGAAACTTGGACACACAGAAAACTGTCCCGAATTTGTATTAATTTTGAGGAACAAGACTCCAGTTACGTCATATTTTTCTTTCCCGAAAAAGGGAAGGGGGAAAGAAAAAAATGGAAGGGGGGAAGAAAAAAGAGATGGGAGAAAAGGGGGTTTTCCCCATCTCTTTTGAAGAGATTTTCTTCCCCCCTTCCCTTTTTCGGGAAAGAAAAATATGACGTCACTGGAGTCTTGTTCCTCAAAATTAATACAAATTCGGGACAGTTTTCTGTGTGTCGAAACTTGGTGAAGATATTTTTTGCTGTTAAAACATTCCAATTAGGTCCATTTGATCATTTAGGTCGATTTTTGAAAAAAAGATCACAAAGAATTTTTTTTACAACAATTTAAATTAAAGTTAAAAATATTATTAATATACAAGTACGTCTTTAACAAAACATATAGAATTTCATTATTATAATCATTGTATTTTAAAATTAAAATATATGAGATATATATATTACAACTCCCAATATATACTTTTTAAGTTTTAGAAAGGTTTGAAAGTGCGTCTTTAACAAAACATATAGAATTTCATAAATATCATTGTATTTTTAAAATTAAAATATATATTATATCAAATTTCCTGAAATATACTTTTTGAGCCTATAATTTGACAATTGTTGTGTTGTATTGTACTATGGTATTGGCCGTTTACTTCAAAGTGCCTATTCAAGCACAGAACTCCCCGAACCTAGTTATAGTGTTTAACTTTTTATCTTTGTGACGTAACAAAAATTGAAGGATGAGAGGGGAGGTGGGAAAGGAAACCCCTAAAAAAGAGATGGATTTTTGCTATGTCACAAAGATAAAAAGTTAGACACTATTACTAGGTTCAACTCCCCTTCCTCTTCCGAGATTTTTAAATAAATTAAAAACATGGAGAAGAGACAATGGAGAAGAAAAGATTATCATTATTGGAGAATAAAATGATGGGTTTAAAATAATGATAATGGGGGATAATCTAACTTCTTCAACTTTTAAGGGTGTTAAAATAAGAGATTTCAAATTTCACCCCTTTACCCCCCTCCTTTGGGCAACTATGAGGGGGAGGGGAAAGTTTTAAGGCTGGGTTAAATTAGGTGACATAGGGGCCCTGCAGGATAAGTTCCCTAGGGGTTAGGAATAATATAAAAAATTTCCTCACTTTCTTATTTTCAATTTAATCAAAAATAAGAAGAAGGGGGGGGGGGGTTAGTGCTCGAACAGCACTTTAAGGTAAAGCACCGTGGTGCGTGGTATTTGTAACTGGCAGCACAATTTCTGCAACACAAATGTTCCTTTCCTCTCCCAGTGATGTAGAAATTACGGAAGGTTCAGAGATTGCTGTCAAAATTGGAGGAAACATTTTACAGGTTAATTACAGGATACAACAAGGATCTGACAACATACATAAAAGCGAAGATGGTGATTTTAAACAAAGTGCTTGTTGTACAGTACCCCCCCCCCCCTCCTCTTGGGTTAGTTTTTTCGCATATGTCTAACCCCTGCTGAGGGCCTTAACCCTTCCGGGCTACCCAGTACCTATTATAACCTAACCTAACAAAAAGTTATGAACAAATAAAGGAAAAATGTCCTTCTTATTTTTAATTTATTTAAAAAATAAGGGGGGGGGGTTCACTAATAAACAAAAAAACACCCAAAGAATTCAATTTACTAATGAAAACAACGCAAATGCAATTGACGGACAGACGGACAAAAAACATTTTTTGAGTATATATCTTAAATAAAGGCCAAGTTATTTGCATTTCTCAATAGCGTTACGGACTAACTGACAGATAAAGGGAGTCATAGAATAGCTTAACAACGAAAAAATCATTTAATTCTTCAGGGGTGGGACACTCTCCTATTAAAAAGATAGTGAACATCACAAAAAATATTGTAGAAGAGGCGAAGCCACTAGTATTAATATACATTACATTCTGTGGTTGCAACTCTTCAATATACCATACATGTTTATATTTATACACAGGATGTGTGGTTTTATATTTTTGCATCAAAATTTTTAAACGAACTTAACATGCCTTGAAAACTTAGCTTTAGTTAAAATAATTTATAAATATTTAATTTAATATCTATCTATATTAAGGAAAATTTGCATTAAATAAATAAGAATCCTATAAGATAGAGTAGTAACGGTCTGTCTGGAGCTTAAGTTTTCTTTAATTGCAAGTGCGAATAATTTGTAATATTTAGGGAAGCTTTACAATTGGTTTTATGCTATTTCCCTGAACTCCCCTGTTAGTCGTCTCGAAAGGTTAGGGGCGAAGCCACTAGTATTATTTAAAGTAGTCATTTTTAATTAGTCTGTCCGTTAAAATCTCTCTAACGATCGAAAGGATTAAGTTATAAGGTTCATGTTGTTTTAGACAATCTCATTTGGAATAAATATCTATTGGCTAATTGTCGCACCATCTCTAATATTTTAAATACAGCTTCTCTAGAAGCATTAGGGAAGCCCCACCCTTAAGGATATATTTGGCGCGGATTGATATCTTTGTTTTATTTTCATATTTTAATAGATTTATAACCAAAGATGGTCAATGAAATACAATAATTCATCAAAATTAAAAATGAGTCCAGGCTGACTTATCATAATACTGAAATAAAAAAAATTCCTTTCGTTCCAAAATGTGTACACATTCTAACCAATAATGCGGTCAGATTGTTCCTACCCCTTGTTCCTGTTGGTCCTATTAAAGGATTGCTGATCTAGACTTTCTAAATTTATCAACATTTTATTTATTTGTTTTTAGTTATTATATAGTAAAACACTAGAGGGGGAAAGGGTCAAATAACTGTATTTCCCATTCCCAAAGACTCTCAATTTGGCCTTTAAAAATCAACCAATAGTGTTGGGAATATTAACACAGCCAAGTAGCACAAAACATGCAGACGAAAAAGGTCCTTGGTAAAGGGGGGCAGGTAGTTATCTGTATATACATCTATACTATAGATCTGTTGTTTAGTTGACAGAAGATCCTTTCACACGAGAACTTCTTCCGGTCAGCACCATCAGAACTTCATTCATTAGGAATACAATCCAAATTAATTATTCAGGGATCTTAAGGGATAAGACAATTGTTGATAAATCAATTATTACCCCTTCAGTAGATTAAAATTATTGTTGAAAAGTTTGGACACTTAATTAAGAACCATCAAAATTTTTGAGCCAACAAATACGATAATGTGATATTAAGACTTTGAGTACCAGTGTAAACAGGGAATTTGTAGGATAATACAAATTGCGATAAATTTTAATAAAGCTTCTATAAAAATAAGGAAAGTATTACCCCTTCTGTAGATTATAATTATTGGTAGAAATTAGGGTAGTCACGGGATTCCTCCCCACGGGATTCCTCCCACTGGATTCCTCCCAACGGGATCCCTCCCACGGTATTCCTCCCACACGGGACTCCTCCCACACGGGATTCCTCCCAACCAGGATCCCTCCCACGAGATTCCTCCCAAACGGGATACCTCCCACGGTATTCCTCCCACACGGGATCCCTCCCACGGGATTCCTCCCAAACGGGATACCTCCCACGGTATTCCTCCCACACGGGATCCCTCCCACGGAATTCCTCCCACACGGGATCCCTCCCACGGGATTCCTCCCAAACGGGATACCTCCCACGGTATTCCTCCCACACGGGATCCCTCCCACGGAATTCCTCCCACACGGGATACCTCCCACGGTATTCCTCCCACACGGGATCCCTCCCACGGTATTCCTCCCACACGGGATCCCTCCCACGGGATTCCTTCCAAACGGGATACCTCCCACGGTATTCCTCCCACACGGGATCCCTCCCACGGAATTCCTCCCACACGGGATACCTCCCACGGTATTCCTCCCACACGGGATACCTCCCACGGAATTCCTCCCACACGGGATACCTCCCACGGAATTTTTTCCAATTTTCAATTTTTCAGGGTGGGGTGTCCTTCCACACCCCCGTACAAAAAAATTTGAAAAATTTTTTTTTTTCATTTTAAAATTTTCGGGGAGGGGGGGGCCCGGGGGTGACCTTCCACACCCCCCCAAAAATTTTTTTTCAAATTTTTTTTTTTTCATTTTAAAATTTTCGGGGGTGGGGGTGACATTCACACCCCCCAAAAAAATTTTTTTTCAAATTTTTTTTTTCATTTAAAGATTTTTGGGGGTGGGATAACCTTCCACAACCCCCTAAAAAAAATTTTTTTCAAATTTTTTTTTCATTTTCAATTTTGTTGAGGGTGGGGTGACCTCCAACACCCCCAAAAAAATTTTTATTCAATTTTTTTTTTTTTTTTTTTAATTTTTGGGGTTGGGGTGACCTTCCACACAGGATTCCTCCCAAACAGGATACCTCCCACGGTATTCCTCCCACATGGGTTCCCTCCCATGTTATTCCTCCCACAAGAAACTCCTTCTATAGATGTTTCAATTTTTTCCCATTTTCTATTTTTCAGGGTGGGGTGACCTTCCACACCCCCGTAAAAAAAAAATTTTTTTTTTTCATTTTCAAATTTTTGGGGTTGAGGTGACCTCCCACACCTCCTTAAAAATTTTTTTTCAAATTTTTTTTTTTATTTTAAGATTTTAGGGTGTGAGATGACCTTCCACACCCCCCTAAAAAAAAATTTTCAATTTTTTTTTTTTTTCCATTTTCAATTTTGTTGAGGGTGGGGTAGCCTCCCACACCCCCAAACAAAATTTTATTAAAATTTTTTTTTCTTTTCATTTTTAAATTTTCGGGGTTGGGGTGACCTTCCACACCCCCCTAAAAATTTCTTTTTCTGTTATTTTCAAATTTTTGGGGTTGAAGTGACCTCCCACACTTCCTTAAAAAATTTTTTTCAATTTTTTATTTTTTTTATTTTCGGGGTAAAGTGACCTTCCACACCACCCTAAAAATTATTTTTTCAAATTTTTTTTTCTTTTCTGGATTTAAAATTTTTTGGGGTAGGGTGACCTCCAACACCCCCTTAACTTTTTTTTTTCAAATAATAAAAAAAAATTTTAAATGGCAAAAAATATGAAAATTGAAAAATTTTTCAGGGGAATGTGAGAGGTTACCCCATCCCCCTGAAAAGTTTAAAATTTTTTGGGGTAGGCTGACCTTCCACACCCCCCTAAAAAATTTTAAAATGAAAAAAAAAATTTAAAAAAAAAAATTTTTTTTTGGGGGTGTGGGAGGTCACCCCACCCTCAACAAAATTGAAAATAAAAAAAAAAAATTTGAAAAAAAAATTTATGGAGGTGTGGGAGGTCACCCCAACCCCAAAAATTTAAAAATGAAAGAAAACAAAATTTTTAGGGGGGTGTGGGAGGTCACCCCACCCTCAACAAAATTGAAAATGGAAAAAAAAAATTCAAAAAAAAATTTTTTAGGGGGGTGTGGAAGGTTATCCACCCCCAAAAATCTTAAAATGAACAAAAAAAATTTGAGAAAAAATTTTTTGGGGGGTGTGGAAGGTCACCCCCCCCCCCCGAAATTTTAAAATGAAAAAAAAAAAATTTAAAAAAAATTTTTGGGGGGGTGTGGAAGGTCACCCCCCCCCCTCCCCGAAAATTTTAAAATGAAAAAAAAAAAATTTAAAAAACATTTTTTTTAGGGGGGTGTGGAAGGTTATCCCACCCCCAAAAATCTTTCAATGAAAGAAAAAATGTCAAAAAAAATTTTTTGGGGGGGGTGTGGAAGGTCACCCCCCTCCCGAAATTTTAAAATAAAAAAAAAAAATTTCAAAAAAAAAAATTTTTTTAGGGGGGTGTGGAAGGTTATCCCACCCCCAAAAATCTTAAAATGAAAAAAAAAAAGTGAAAAAAAATTTTTTGGGGGGGTTTGGAAGGTCACCCCCCCCCGAAAATTTTAAAATGAAAAAAAAAAAATTTGAAAATTTTTTTTACAGGGGTGTGGAAGGACACCCCACCCTGAAAAATTGAAAATTGGAAAAAATTGAAACATTTGTAAGAGGAGTTCCGTGTGGGAGGAATACCATGGGAGGGAACCCGTGTGGGAGAAATACTGTGGGAGGTATCCTGTTTGGGAGGAATCCTGTGGGAGGGATCCCATGTGGGAGGAATTCCGTGGGAGGTATCCCGTGTTGGAGGAATCCTGTGGGAGGTATCCCGTGTGGGAGGAATACTGTGGGAGGTATCCTGAGTTGTAGGAATTCAGTGGGAGGGATCCCGTGTGGGAGGAATACCGTGGGAGGTATCCCGTTTGGGAGGAATCCCGTGGGAGGTATCCCGTGTGGGAGGAATTCCGTGGGAGGTATCCCGTGTGGGAGGAATCCCGTGGGAGGGATCCCGTGTGGGAGGAATACTGTGGGAGGTATCCCGAGTGGGAGGAATTCCGTGGGAGGGATCCTGTGTGGGAGGAATACCGTGGGAGGTATCCCGTTTGGGAGGAATCCTGTGGGAGGGATCCCGTGTGGGAGGAATACCGTGGGAGGTATCCCGTGTGGGAGGAATTCCGTGGGAGGGATCCCGTGTGGGAGGAATACCGTGGGAGGTATCCCGTTTGGGAGGAATCCCGTGGGAGGGATCCCGTGTGGGAGGAATACCGTGGGAGGTATCCCGTTTGGGAGGAATCTTGTGGGAGGGATCCCGTGTGGGAGGAATCCCGTGGGAGGGATCCCGTGTGGGAGGAATCCCGTGTGGGAGGTATCCCGTTTGGGAGGAATCCCGTGGGAGGAATTCAGTGGGAGGAATCCCGTGTGGGAGGAATCCCGATGGAACCGAGAGAACTTACATATAACTAGTATTATTAAAAAATATTGCTTAATATTTTTTTTAAATACAGAAAATATCCATGGTAAAGGTAAGAAAAGAAAAAAGGCAAGGTTATCAGGGATCTTAAGGGATAAGACTATGGGCGATAATTTGATGAATATCCAAAATATTGATATTCAAAATTACCCCTTTGATAGATTAAAATTAAGTATATACATTTCTAGTTTAAAACTAGCAACAAAACTTTTAAAGCCAGATCATTTTATGAAAGTTTGGATACATAAATTTATCCCCCAAAATCCCTGGTTATCCATCCATGGGGTCCCCAAAACTTGGATTGTTATTTTTCCCACGCCTAGGCAAACTTTTGTTTTTACTGCATTCCAAGAGAACGCTCTCACCATACTTGTCCAACCAAAGGAACAAATTCTTTGTAATAATAATATGTTTGTTGACTGGATAATTTTGAGTCTGATTTTGTACAGTAAAATCTCTGTGCATATTGGTCTGCAAATGCTTTTTTAAAGGTTTAAATTGTAGAAATAGACAGTCTCGGAATAACAAAACTAGTAGGTATTAATTTTCGAATTGATATTTTGGTATTTGTAGAAAATTGTCTGCTATACATGGATTTTCAGTATGGATTTTCCGACTATGATCCAGCAGATATTAACCGGTTTTGAAGCCATACTAGAAAAAATCTCTAAACTGATGTACATTCTAGGACTAGTGGGTAATGGGTATCTGTTCAGCTGTTACGGGACAAAGGTTGAGATATTAGATAAAAGAAAATAATTTTTTCCTCTAACACATCGCTTTTGTAATATTTGAGTAGATCTGTTTTTTTAATCCTGTGTTGTACTGTTGAAAAAGAAAGTCAAAAACATTTGTACAGTATTTTTATCTTAATCCTTAGAAATATGTCTTCAAGAATAAATAAGCCTACCAGTCACCCCCCCCCCCTCCCCCCAATGAAATAAAATGAGAAGGGATGGTTTACTTCTTTATAATAATTTGGGCTAACCTTTCAACCTAAAAGAGGAATAGTTAGGCAAGTAACATGTAACAGTAACATGGTCCTACGACAAACGCAGGAGTCCCAAACGTCGGAGTGGACAAACGTCAGTGTGGACACTTAACCTAACCTAACCTATTTTAGACCATCTTATAGGTTTTTTAAATGCCTAACCCCTGCAGGGGGCTTATTTGTTCATTCATATCTTAACCTAACCTAATCTGTATAGAAATACTTAATAAAATTAATATTTTAACACTCCGACGTTTGTCCACTCCGACGTTTGGGACTCCTGCGTTTGTCCTGGAACCATATATCCGTCTTTTTATACTAAGAAATAGTATTATTAAATAGTAGCTACGTTACTAGAAACCTGATTTTTACAAAGAATTTTAAACAGGACAACAGTAAACCATTGGAAGGAAGTTTAACTTTTTACAGGTAAAACAAAATTTAAAAAATATAAATATCATCTTGGTTTGTCAGTTAAGATCTCACCAACAAATGAAAAGATAGTTACTTCCAAATTATATAAGTATCAAATAGGTTCCGGGAAGGTTTCAGGCAAGTTTTTAAAAGTCTTGAGATGGTTTTAGGCTATTTACAACTTTATGTAAACTTATTTTTACCTAAAAACAAATATATACAAAATAAATTTAAACTAATTAAGAAATAAAAATCGTCCAATTAAAAATTGTAAAAATCTCCCAAAAGATATATTTTTTATATCCAGAAAGCTGACTAAAATAAGTAAGAGCCAACACCTGCTCATCTCTCATATGAATCTGAATCCTAGCGGTGAACAAGGTAACTAAAATTATTTTAAACAAGGCGAGTAGGGACAGGACATAGGAGTAAAAAAGTAACACAAATTGTTTTTTCAATTATCTGGGTTAAACAAACTATCAGTGTCCAAACTTTTCCTCCAGTAATCCTGGTCCTTAATAATATTTAATTTGATTAATCACTATTGGGGATGTACACATAGACGTCCAAGGGGGGGTAATGGGGCGATTACCCCCCCAAGCGCATTTTTAATACTAAATTTTTGATAAAATTTAAATTACCCCCCCAAAAAATTTTACCCCGGGGGTAAATTTTGGGGGGGGTAAACAAATTTTACCCCTGCCAACAGATTTCAGGGGGGGTAATTACCCCCCCAAGCAAATTTTACTCCCGGGGTAAAAATTTTTTTGGGGGGGGGTAAAAAAAATTTGCGGCGCGCTTCACGCGCCATTTTACTCCCCCTTAAAGAAAATTTTACCCCCCCAAAATAAAAAGCTTGGACGCCCCTGGATGTACATCAATTTTTCGTCCATTGCACACTGGTTCGGAGGAGTCAACAATTCAATTTTTCCTACCCATCAATTTAGACAAAAGTTGACCTGCCAGCCTTCAAAGACATCCTGGGCCACCTATATTTTAAATATCAACCCATGTTGATAATATGTTTTTTGAAATAATTTGGGGCCAAAGCTGCAGAACTCTAAAATCTAAGAACGTATTATTGACATTGTTAAATTGGCTATACTTGCTTAAATCTGATAAAATCAAATATCCGCATGTTGGAAATTGTCCAACTAAAATAAGTCCTGTATAAGTTCAAAAATTATTTATAACACAAAAAATGGTACAAAATGCAAAAATGTGTTTTTTTTTCTTAGTTTTTAAGATAAGGGTAAGTTTGGCAAAATTTTCTTATTGAGTACTCTCTGAGCTTTTCGCATGTTTATTAAAGAGAATTTGTTGGTATTGCATTAGCTTCATATTTCACGATATATATGGCATCCGGTTTTGTTCGTTTTTTGCATTATCTTAAAAACTAATAGATCGATTAAATTTCATCGATGTTGTAATTTAGAATTATTCCGACGCACGTAGAGGGGGGAAGGATCTATTTTTGCGGAGTAATATCTAATAAACAAAATGAAAACATACGAAATAGCTAAATAGTATAAAAATCTGTTATATTTTATGTAGGTTAGTTAAAATAAATTTTTAAATGTCAATTTTATTGTTTTATATTCATATAATTGATATTATTCTTTCAGCCTACTCTTTATGTTTCTTCGTGTGTGTGTGTGTGTGTGTGTGTCTGTCTGTATGCATTCGCGCCTTGTTATTTCGTAGCGTAGAGTGAGGAGAAACAAGAATACACACACACACATTCAAACACACAAACAAATGCATCCTTATAAAAATATGCCATAATTTTATTAGCCTCTAGTAAGATGAAATAACAATGATTTAAAATATTTTCTAAATGGATAAAATCAAGAAAATTTAGATAAAATAATCAAGATATTAAAAATTAAAAACGCGCAAATTTGAAATTTGCAGCTGGTGAAAAACTGGTTATACTTACAAAAATTTTTACTTCACATGATATTTAGCCAATGCAATTGTCTACAAAAAAGTATTTCATAGTCTTCTTGATTTGACAACTCCTTCCCTAAATGTCCAATAAAACCTCGGGAACGGCAAAAATCAGACTTTAAAGGTCATTTTAACGGTCTTTGACCTTCGAGGTCATGTATTTTTTTTTTCATAAATGGACTCCCTGACCCATAAAACCCCTAATTTGCTGTATTGGGCATTAAAATCGGCCAAAAGACGGCTGAAAACGAATTGTTGACCCAAAACTGCGTTTTCAGACCAGTGTGCATTGTCTTATCCATATTCATTAGAGAAGGAATGCTAAAATGTGGGTCAAATATAAATTGTCTTGAGGTCTTTAGAATGAAAAGTTTTAAAAAAGTATTTTTTTACAGTATGGCTTTGAAACCGATTAATATCCGCTGGATTAGAACAGGTTCTCAGTCTTACTGAAAAATCATGTATATCATCGTATTACAGACAATTTTCCTATTTCTTTTACTTTTAGAGTTATACACTTTCAAATTTTTAAAATTGAAAAAAAAATTTCAAAGAGGATAATACCCAAAATTCTACTGGAATTTAATTTTTTCAATTTGACGGATAATTGTTTCTGATCACTTGGGGATAAAAATCTATTTTTTATATTTAGATCAAAGTGCTGCGTTTTACGACAAAGAGAATGTTTTATTTTATAATCACGAGGCCTCACAACTCAACAGCTCTGATATACAGGTAGAATACAGTAACCGGACAAAAACTCAGCCATGTGACGTCATAAAAATGAGGGAGAGGAGAGGAGAAGTGGGAAAGAAAAGCCATAAAAAAGAGATGGATAATCCCTTATTTTTATGACGTCACATGGCTGATTTTTTAAACACTTTGTCCGGTTACACATTTTTATTTTATTTTAAGCATAAAAATAAATAATTAAAAACCATAACAAGGATGACAACATCCATAAAAGCGAAGTTCCAAAATAAGAAGGAAGGACAAACGAACAATAATTCTCGTAGAGTGTCAGAACTTAATAAGCAGAACATTGATTTGTGAGTTTTAAAAGTTTAAACATAAAATTTTGCGAAATTGTGTAAATATAGGAAATACTTCGCATATAATATTGGAACTAAATTTCGCCCTTCCAAAATTCAGATGAATAGGATAATTATATCATACAAAAAGTTGTCGTAAAAAAAGTTAATAATCATGTTTTAAATGGGCGTACAGAATTTCTGGTAACGATTATAGAGATTGCTTTCTAATTCGTCTCTAATTTCTATAGAAATCATATAAAAAAGTTTGAAATCTATAAAACAAATCTAACATAGATAAATGAACGAAAAGAGATATCCGTTACGGACGGATGGACCTTCCCTATTAAAAAAGCATTGCTTTTAGTAAATTTTGATTAAGTTTGAAAAAGCACAAGGCAAATGACCACTTCTAAAGATGGTTTAATGTTAGGTTTTATTAATCTCTTTCTACATTATAGTAATGTAAATGCACCTTATTAAAAATATTTGTGAAATAAAAAATACCTTATACAATGTTCTGTAAAAAATATGGCCCTGAAATGGCCTGTAACCAATATTTGATTTTTTAAGAACCGACCCCTACCAACCGTGCTGGAGACTGCATATGTGGAAGATCACCAGAAACCATACACAGGTAAACATTGGTAGCTGTCTATAGTGCCCTAGCAAAATGGGAATATATGTCACTGCTTTTGGCCTACCTAACTAACGTCAGTAAATACCCTATATCCCATCTCTTTTCTAGGGGGGTTCTTTTCTTTTCCTCTTCTCTTTCTCTTTTCCTCTACTCTAACGTCAATAGAATAGGTAGACCAAAAGAGGTTACATCTATCCCCATTTTACTAGGGCACCAAACACAGCTACAACCTTTGTTAATAATTGTTAAACGTTTAGTCCTAAAGGTTTTTTTTTTAAATTATGGAAGCTTATATTTTTAACGAAAGATTTTCAATAAGTATGTATGTATATAAAGATTTGATTTTATTTATCAAAACAAGCCTATAATTCAAAGTACTAAACTTTGAGGACGTTAATCAAATCTTGATTGGCTAGTACAAGCTATCAAAGTAAAACTTTTACACTAACCTTTGAATATAAAGTCCTTAGATGCTAGGGGCGCAGCCATTAGTAGACGCCAGAAAGAATGTGCTTCAATGCTTATGATTTAATCTTTTTATTCAGAAGAGGATCTTTATGAGAAAATAGAAGTGAAGAAAGATTATAAACCACCACCACCTTCCACTGAAAAGGTATGTATAATACAAAGTAGCATGATGTCTGTCCGTCCGTCCGTTCGTACCTTAAGATCTCGGTAACCAATGAACCGA
Source organism: Acartia tonsa (assembly GCF_053477335.1). NCBI lineage: Eukaryota > Metazoa > Arthropoda > Copepoda > Calanoida > Acartiidae > Acartia > Acartia tonsa. Next base: position 52,704,158 of record NC_137261.1, read on the forward strand.
TTGGATTATACTCTTTAGGGAATATACCTACTGGTCCTGTGGTGATTTTAGCTATTTTCTTGGGGTGTTGGACACCCCCAACCCCAATCATAAAAAAATCCCCCTAAATTTTTTTTGTCAATTTATTTCAAATTAGTGATGTCAACACAGAACCAGAGGTACTTAGTTTTTTTTTAATTACCTCTTTGGGCAAAGCCCCTAGAGGCTAGGGCGAATCCGTTAGTGTATATAACAGTAATAGGATGTTTTCATTTTGCCTGCCTGTCTCTGTGTATCGAAGGATCTTGCTAATCACTGGATATGTAGTTTGTTATAGGTCCTGGGGGTATATGAAATCAAGCCTAGTTGGCGATTTTAGGATTTAGAAATTTATTGTTTTAGTATAAGTAAATAAAGTTTTTATATCTATACTCAAAGGACTGTAACAGGTTTTTCATTTTTAAAAAAGTATCAGTTTTCATGAGTATGTTTATTGTAAAGTTTGCAAAACTATTAGTTCAATAGTTATCGAAAAGTGTTTTTTAACCTTAAAACATGAGGCAGTTAAACTGATAAGAAAATTAACTTTTTAAAAAATCTGCTAGACATAAATTTGTCTGTAAAAAATCATTTAAGCTTTATTTTAGTCAATAAATCTTATTTGAATATCTGGAAACAATATTCTTTTTGCAATATTGAAAATTCCCATTTCTCAGTTTGCTAAAATTATCCCCCTTTTAACCATAAATGCTTATGTGCAAGAAAAAAGTATCTAAAACTAGGATGATAATTCCACAAAAGCAAAGCGCTGTATATAAAAGAGAAAAATGAATATTTATAAACCTTATGTGAATTTTATAAATATTCTTTTTTTCAAAGTCTGAACAGAATCATTTTTTTATGGTAATACATTAAACTGTAGCTGGACAAAGTGTCTCAAAAATCAGTCATGTGACGTAATAAAAATAAGGGTGATGAGAGGCGAAGTGGGAAAGAAAATCACTAAAAAAGTGATGGATGATCCTTCATTTTTATGACGTTACAAGACTAAGCTATCATTAAACTATGCCTTAACGTCCTAGAAATCGACCTTTGAAAAATTGTGATAATAGAACATTTGAACAACATAAAACATTAATGTCAAAATATCTATAAAAATAGTATGTTTAAAAGGACAAAAGAACTTTTTGATAAAGATCATAGAATTTATGAAGTTTACCTCATTGTTACAGGAATCACCAAGCAAAGTTTGAAATTGTTTGGACAATTCAAACTTGTCTAAATTGATAATATATGTCTAAGAAGCTATTTATACATTATAGAAAAGCTTATTTTTATATATCTTTTTCATGAACTTTTCACTTTTTCCTAAAATTCGAATTTTCCTAAATGTATATGAAGGGTTGAATGCTATTGAATGCCCTGCTCTAGATAAGCCTAAGTATCTCATTTTACCACAGATAAAGTTCACAATTTTCCTTCAAACTCAATTTCTAAAAGCGAAGCTTTTTTATAATTAGGGTAGGTCCGTCCGTACGTCCGTAACGGAGTGCTTTTTCGTTCATTTAGGCATGTTAGAATTGTCATATCGATTTCAAACTTTCTAAGGTGATTCCTTTAGAAGTTAGGTACGATTTAGAAAGCGTAGCAACTCTATAATCATTACCAAAATGTCCGTATGTCCATTTTAAACATGTTGATTTTTTTTTAATTTATGTGATCTAATCATCCGATTGTTGGTATATTGATTCCTGGGACAACAAAGTATAATATTATGAGCAAAGCAACTCTACAATCAAGTCCTAAAAATGTAAGTTTGTCCATAAACATTATCCTGTATCAAGCAGTTTTTCAACAAAGAAGTTGTATCAACTTTTTCACTTTTTATTTAAGATAGCTAGCCGGCTCTTTTAGTAAGTAGTAGATGTAAAATTTTTCATAGAATTCAGATATGCAATCGATTTTTTTGTAGGCCTCTTATTTTTTAAGTAATTTAAGTTTTTTAAAAAAAATAATTAAGTCGGTTTTAAGGTACTAAAACGCAACAAAATAAAAGAAGAAAATGGCCAGTATGAACAAAAATAGTAAGATCTTTAATTTGACACCTTACTTTTTAAATTCTGTTAAGTAATTATTGAAAAAATCTATTTTGTTAACCTCGGATTAATCAAAACTTTGAAATTAAAAATATCCTCTCACAGGCATAAAAAGTATGTGTTCATATATACTTTTAGAATGAGAAAAATAATACGAATCCAGTCTAAGCAAAATTGAAAAACTTTTATAAAACTAAAATAAAAAATATAAGTTTATTTAAAGAATCCTAATTTTCGGCTTTAAAGGGTTAGCTTGAATAAAACCTGAACAAAACCTAAACAAAAGACAATGCAATGTAGCAGATATTTTTTAAACACAAGAAACAATAATGTATTTTTAACTGCATTGTTTTGAAGTTTATAAACAGACTGATGCATATTTGTTCATAATTTTTCATTCTTTACATGTTCTGTAATATCACTATATTTATTGTAGTATCTATTGTATGAACGTTCTCCTTTTTTTTTGGCAATTCTATTGGTTAACTTTATAGGTTAAGCTGTGCGATTCGTCAATTTTCGCGATTTGTGATTGGCTAGTTTAGTAGTTACAATTCTTAAAATAAACTTTTTATTTTTTTTATTTTTTATTACAATTTTTTAAAACTTTTTCAATTTCGCTTAGAATGGATTCGTAATATTTTTCTGATTCTAAAGGTATATATGAACCCACATTTTTTATGTCTGTTTGATAAAATATTTAGGTTAAAAGTTTTTATTAAACCGAGATTAAAAAAATTGATTTTTTCAATAATTACTCAACAGAATTTTAAAAGTAAGGTGTCAAATTAAAGATCTTACTATTTTTGTTCATACTGGCCATTTTCTTCTTTTATTTTGTTGCGTTTTAGTACCTTAAAACCGACTTAATTATTTTTTTTTAAAACTTAAATTACTTAAAAAATAAGAGGTCTACAAAAAAATCGATTGCATATCTGAATTCTATGAAAAATTTTACATCTACTACTTACTAAAAGAGCCGGCTAGCTATCTTAAATAAAAAGTGAAAAAGTTGATACACCTTCTTTACAATTTTGCTTTGACTCTTATACATTTATATTCTGATTATACAATTATGACACTATACAAGTGTTAATGTCCGTTTGTCCTACCGTTCAGTGCTTCGCTTTTATGAATGTTGTCATCCTTGTTTTCACCAGGGAGGCAGGGGACATTGGACCGACATTATACTGGTCCCCAATTATTTATCTACTCTAGGGAATCTTAATTTTTGATCAACTGAAAACGAGTTGCCTATTTCTTCCCTAATTTCAGATAACTCAACTATTGCAAAACCTATTTTCAGGTACGCCGGTCAAAGGTAAAAGCGATATAATGTTTAAAAGATTTATACATTGCATTGGAATTTCAAAATTTTAATTTTTCAATTTTTTTTTGGAAGTTTGAAACTTTTTTAGTAAATATTGAGATTGGATAAGGAAACTATGTACACAATCGGCAACTCAAATTTAATTTTTGATATTCAAACATTCAGCGTCAAAACTGTCCAACCAATAATTTAAATCTACAAAAGGGTTAATTGGGTTTGTCATAATTGTGGGTGTACAACAAATAATCGCCCATTGTCTTATCCCTTACTATCTGTGATTTTCCCTTATTTTTGTGTATTAAATTTTAGATTTCTCTAGAGAATATGGGCAAGCCAACTTTATACAAAAATCTTATTGAAAGCGAGGTTTTTCTACATTTAGGTTTGCATGGTTCGTCCGTAACTTTGGGTATATCAATAAATTTTTACATTATGATTCTTGAAAAATATAATATAAGTTTTTCCATTTTGAACATGTTGATTTTTTGACCTTTTGACTTAAATTTTCTTACATAAATTATTTTTCATTTTATCAAAATGATTTTTAGAACGATTAGACACCAAGTAAAGCTTATTTATGATCATGTCTAAAAACGTAAATACGTTGATATTAAATATCATGTATGTATAGCCATTATACAACATAAATTTCATCGGATATTTTTAACATTTTCCTTGCCACTCTATGTGTGTCATCTGTTAGTAAATCTTCGCTGTGAATTTTGTTGTAATCCTTGTTTTATCCTAGAATATAATACATAAATTATAAGATTATTTAATAAGAAAATTTTGTTTTTTTAGGCACTAAATGATAAAGAAAGCTTAGAAGCTAAAGGTATGCATTTTTTTGGTGATTTTTTTCAAAGTGCCTATAGAGAACCAAAACTCCTCTTTTACAAAAATAATAAGTTGGCCCCCTATAATCTTGGGAGGTTGCACAGTACACAGTTTAACTTCATTTAACATTTTGTTCTGAAATAAGAGTCAATTCATGTGCTCCACAAGGCATTTTGAGGGAAAACTCATGTTTTTGAATAAATCTTAATTAAATAAATAATAAGAAATTCCTTGTAAATTTTTCAAAAACGATTTTTGGATTTTTTTATTGTTACCTTATCTTTCTGACAAAAATTCTGAATAAAAAAGTATTTTCACTTTCTTCTTATGAACTCTCTTCATATTTAGTTATTAAGAAGCTTTGGTCAATAACAAGTATGCCATCATCCATAAACGCAAAACTCAGACTAATCAGACTAAAAGCTCCATATTGGACAGACGTACAGACCGCCACTAAATGTAAAAATCTTCACTTTTGAAAATATTTTTTACTTTATTCTAATAAAAAATATTAATTTTTAGTTCAGAAAGAAAAAGAAATTATAACAGCAAAACCGCCTCTTCCCAAAGATGACTCCAAGGACAAATCCAAGCTTAAGGCTGAACAAAAACAAAAACTGGAAGCTGAAGCTAAAAATAAAAAGGAAATGGAAAGGTTGAAAAAGCAGGAAGAAAAATTGAAAGCCAAAAGGCACAGTTCATTACTTAAAGAATTTAGTTTGAAAATCACAATCTTAGCTAGACCAATGTCATCTAGCTTAATAGGATTTTATTATGATCTGATTCCTTATTATTTCAGATACGTAGATTTCATTTCTGGCAACTAGAAAATACAAAGAAAATCTTATTTTTTTGAAAATTATGTTTGAAAATTTCAAGTATAATAATAAAACTAGCAAGCTAATATTGCTTGATTCACTTCTACAAGAGACAAAATGAATTGAAAATGATTGCTAAAATCGAAATATGTCATCATGTCTTAGAATAGTTTTTTTAATAGATTGAAAAACATACTAACTTTGAAAAATAATACCTAATGAAAAGAAAAGCAAATACGTTTGATTTTGTAAAACCACTCCTGAAGTTAGTAAATTTATGGCTATTTCGATCAATTGCTCATCAATTGCTCATTCAACATTAGATAAATCATAATGTATAGGGTATAGTTAATATTATTAGATATTCAAAATAAATTTTTACATTAATGAACTGTAAAGGGAGAAGGAAGAAGAGAAACAGCGCAAAGAGGAGGAGAAAAAGAAAAAAATTGAAGAAAAAAAGAAATTAGAAGAGGAAAAAAGAAAGAAAATTGAGGAAGATAAAAAGAAAGCTGAAGAAAATAAAAAGAAAGCCGAAGAAAATAAAAAGAAATTGGAAGAGGAAAAGAGAAAAATAGAAGAGGATAAAAAGAAGTTAGCTGAACAAAATAAAAAGAAAATTGAAGATGAAAAAAGAAAGATAGAAGAGGATAAAAAGATGGCCACTTTAGAAAAGAAAAAGAAACTGAAAGAAGAAAAAGAAAAGAAGAAACAGGGGGCTATGACACCAGCAGTTAAAAATAAATTATCAGAACCAAACCTGAATTTGACTGTGGAAAAGAAGGATTCAGAAACTAATAAATCTAGCAAGTCACTCAATAAGTTATCATCAATTTTCAGTAAAAAGGTAAAGATTCACTCATTTAATGCCTTAAAATCTTTGGTTATTTTGTAACTGGAAAAAGTGTCACAAAAATCATCCATGTTACGTCATAAAATGTGGGATTATCCATTTCTTTTTTAGAAGTTTTCTTTCCCACTTCTCCTCTCATCTCCCTCATTTTATGACGTCACAAGGCTGAATTTTGAGACACTTTGTCCAGTTACTTTTACTGTGGATGGAAGGGAAAATGGACTGCAGATTACAATTATTCACACATTCTTGCTTTAAAACTTTGGGTACTTTTATTAAATCTTGATTGGTTGGTTAAAACTGGCAGAAAAGTTAAAAAGTCCCCAAAGTTAATGTTCTAACGAATAAAGGGTTATGTTTATTGTTATAAAAATTTGAGTCCAATATATCCTCTCTTTAGAATTTAAAGACAAGTAAGGGAAAAACAAAATAAAAAAGGAAACTCTAACAAATATCCTAAATTCAGGAAAAGGCCCCCAAAACAAAAGCACAACCCTATGATCCAAATGAGCTAAGAGAATTTAGAAGACATTTTTCAAATAATCAGGTAATTTTAAAGATGTATGGCTTACAGGTAATATAGCTGTCTTGTTAAGTAATTTTAGATATTATGCTCTAGTATTATTTCACTTATTGGTAGAATGACCAGAATCAAATCCTTTAATGATTACTTTATGTTTTTATTATTATGATTAAAACTTTATAACAACTAGAATATATAGTTAGAATCAAAATATGATCACAGATTTGTTAATCTATAATACAAAGTAGAACGATGTCTGTCTGTCTGTCCGTCCGTCCGTCCCTTAAGATCTCAGTAACCACTGAACCGATCGGATTCTACTCTTCAGGGAATATACCTACTGGTCCTGTGGTGTTTTTAGGCTATTTTCTTGGGGGTGGGACACCCCCAACCCCCCCCCCAAAAAAAAAAAAAATCCCCCATTTTTTTTTTGCTGAAAATTTCCTTGGTCCTTTAACGAATTTCGGCAAAAAAATTTTTTTATCACCTCTTGGGTCAAAGCCCCTAGAGGCTAGGAGCGAAGCCGCTAGTAAATATATATAATAAGACCAACAATTGTCATAAAAGAAAACAAATTGAAATAGAAAGTTTTTTTAAAATCATATTTTAATGAACAATATCTAATGTATGAATTTGTACTGTAGGGAGTTGTGACTGTGGAACGGCAAAACACGCCACCCCTATCCCCAGATATCAAATCTAAATCTCAAGTAAGACAAAACTATATATTTCAATTGAAGAAATACATAGATTTAGTTATTAATTATTAAATTATTATATAAAATCAGGATTCTAAAGGGATGAGACAATGGTCAATAGATAGATGTACATCTCCAATAATGTTACAAAACATTACCCCTTCTTTAGTTTACAATTAGTGGTTGAAACGTTCGGTAACTCAAGTATTTGAAACAAAAATCAATAAAAGTAGCCAAGGTTGTAAAGCCAAAGAATAAGAAAACAAAACATGCATCATATTATTATAAGACTTTGGGGACTAGTGTAATAAACTGCCCAATGTCTCTCCATATCTGATATAAAATACAAAAAATAAAGAAGGTTAGGAATAGAAATATCCTAAAGTTGTAAGGTAAAAGTGTGACCTAAAGTATTGAAAATTACATTTCATTAAATTAACTATCAAATAGCCATTACAAATGACAAACAGACCTAAAGTCCTTCTTGTATAGTAGATTTTCTATTAAGGCATTATTACACAAAGTTTGAATTTATGATTTTAGGTAAAAGAAACCAAAACTAAAGCTAAGCCCTATGATCCTAATGAGCTGAGAGATTTCAGACGACAGTTTTCAAGTGAACAGGTATATAGTTAAAATCTTTAGTTTTAAACATCAATTGTTTAAGTATTCTCTACCCTAGATAGGGAGGAACGTTTTCTGATTAGCTTAAATCTTGACTGAATTCTCAATTAATGTATAAGTATAGATCTATAATAAAGGTAACTACCTGTATCCATGTTGGGGACCTTTTACGTCTGGTAGCAAACTGCTTTCTGCTCTTTTAAAGAGAATTGGCTGTGTTAATATTTCAAGCGATATCGACTGATATTCAAAGGCCCATGAAAATTCGGCACCGGGTCTACGGGACTAGGGACCTACAGTTATTTAACCCCTTGATACATAACTTTTTGCTAACTCCAAAGATCTCGGAATTGAACCTAAATGTTTAAATATGTATAGGGTGTTGTACATGTGGAGCCACAGAGAACTCCTCCTTTGTCACCAGAAAATAAACATAAACTTGAGGTACACAATATTTTGGGTACGGGGAGAAAGTCGCTATAAAAATGAGCAAGTGACGTCATAAAAATGAGGGAGATGAGAGGAGAAGTGTTGGAAGAAAAAACCCAAAAAAGAAAAGATGGATAATCCTTCATTTTTTATGACGTCACATGCTGATTTTTTGAGCGACTTTCTTCCCGTAATATTTTGGAAGCTTTTTATAGTGCCTATAAAAAATTATTAATGACAGGCCGATACACCGACTAAATTGCCAATTGCAGGCTAGTATACTTTTAAATCAGCCAATGGTAGGCCAGTATAACGTCATTTTTAATAGGCACTATAAACTGCTTCAATATTTTGTTAACAAGAACAATTATATTCGATAGAAGCACTACAATTCCGAAAGGGGGAAAGAACTAATCAGAGATTTCGCAAAAGAAAGAAATTACGACATTTAGAAGTATTCTTAAAGTAAAAAAATTGAAATACAGCATCCCATAAACATTAAACATGTATTAGTAAGTTCAGTTGGAATTAAGAAAAAATATGTAAAAAAGTGTCTGTCTTTGGAAACTATTCGATGTTTAAAATTAAAACAAATAATGATAAATTATTTTAACAATAAAAAATAAGATTTAAATTTACTGAAATTTCTAATACCTGTTTATGGGAAGCTTTATGATTTTAAAAAATGTACTAAACAATTAAATTCACTGGAAATCGAATCTTTCTCCTCTTTGTATTTGTGTTACCTAGTCATATAGCTGTCGTGTACTAATCTTCAAATGTTAAACATTTAGTTCAAAATTTATCCAAATATTTTCAAATCAGTGGCGTGCGAAGCACTTTGTCTAGGGGGGGGCATTTTGAAGATTTTGTAAAATTTTGCCCCCCCCTAAATCAAAGTGCCCCGGGGGGGCACTTTGCTTTAGGGGGGGGCATTTTGATTATATAGACTAATTTTAAAAAAGGGCGTTTTATGGGGTGGGATTATTTGATTATGGGACTCCTAGTTCTTATCCCTTCTTCCCCATCCCTATTTCCCATTTATATCCCCCACCTCTTCCCCCCCCCCTTCTCTCCCCATCTCTCTCCCTCATCCCTTCTCCCCACCCTGCAATGACCGAAGGGAAGGGAGCTAGAAAGCATCTTTGAAAAAATAGTACAGAAGATAAATTAACCTTCCCCCCCCCCCCCCTCCACCACAAAACATTTTTAATGGGTGGAAGGGGATGTTATAAAATCTCAGCAGGAAGGATGAATAACCCCATTTTAAAAAAATGGGGGGGGGGAGATAAAAACACTCATTTTGGAAATAATTTACCAAAAATTAACCTAATATGAAAAAATGATATTAAATATTTCTATATTGTATGACAACAAGGATGACAACATCTTTAAGTAGCAAAGCACAAAAAATCATTAATAAGAATACAGAAAAGTAGATTTAAAGAGCATCTGTTGAAATAAATATATATTTTAGGTAGAAAAAGTCACAAATCCTTTTTCCTGTATTTTACTGTGAACTGCAGTAGATCCAAAAAATTACTTGTCCTTTCATTGTGATAAAAAGCAGAAACCATTAGGAAGGGCGCGAAGCGCAAATTTTTTTCTTCAAATATGCAGCGAGGGAGGGGTTTTTGGGCTATTTATTACACTAGTCCCCAATATTTCATAGGAGAAACCATATGGAAGGGCGCGAAGCGCAAATTTTTTTCTTCAAATATGCAGGGAGGGAGGGGTTTTTGGGCTATTTATTACACTAGTCCCCAATATTTCATAGGAGAAACCATATGGAAGGGCGCGAAGCGCAAATTTTTTTCTTCAAATATGCAGGGAGGGAGGGGTTTTTGGGCTATTTATTACACTAGTCCATAGGCGTCCAAGGGGGGGGGGTAATGGGCCATTTGGCACCCCCAAACGATTTTGGGGGTGCCGTAGGCACCCCCAAAATTTTGTGAACAATACCCCCCCCAAAAAAAAATTACCCCTACCTTGGGGGTGCCTTAGGCACCCCCAACGATTTTGGGGGGGGTATTTACCCCCCCCAAACCATTTTGGGGGGGGGTAATTACCCCCCCCAAAATAAATGTTCTTTAAAAAAAATTTTTTTGGGGGGGTATTTACCCCCCCCAAATTGAATGTTCTTAAAAAAAAAATTTTACTGAAAATTTTTTTTTGGGGGGGGAGGGAGTAATCCCCGCCCCCCCCCCCTAAAAAGAGTCATAGTGTGACTCGAGCCTTGAGGTGTAATATATTTTATTGTCTTTTTATTGTCTTTTACATAATTTGCATCGTGGCAACGCCCCTTAAGGGGCAATTCGTCGTATTTTTAAAATGGCTTTTGATAGTTTATTTTAGGATAGGTTATATTGGTTTAGGTGATTGCCCCACATGGTTAGAAATAGGAGAGAAGCTTGTGTGAAAAAAACGAAGAAACGCCCTTTAAAGAGCGTTGCCACAAAAGGGACTATACCCCAATATAGTCCAACCAGTTAAAACAGTTCTTAACCATGATAACAAAAAATTTAATAGTTTGATCATGTTTTATTTGCTTGGGCCTTTATAAGGGCTAAAACCATCCCGGGGATCTATGATGTAATTGTAAAGCACTGAAGATTCCATAAAATAGATACCTAACTAAATTAAATATTTCATTAAATAATGAAAAAGAATTTCTATAGGCGATTTCTTTTGGGAGGATGTCAGAGTGTCTCAAAACTAGTTATAAAACTTACCAGGACCTATAAGACGCTTCACTTTAAAGTATAATCATATTGGTTCATTGGTTAGTGAGTTAATTATTGTATTTTTATGTTCTAAAGAATGAGATACTACTATATATTTGAATAGTAGTGGCGCCCTTAGCATCTAAGAACTCGTGTTTTCTAAAGAGTAAAAAGGGAGGAGAAAAATAGCCTAAAACCACTCAAAGGATTGACCTATAATAGTATGGAACCATCATGGGATCTATGTGAAGCTTTCCTAAAAAGGAGAACTCAGTATTAAAAGTAATGAAATCTGAAGCTATAGTCAAATAAACCTTACTTACTACTTTATGTTATAGGATAGTACTTATTAACTTAATAGATTAGGTAGGTGCTTTTTTTACATAATTAAATTACCCCCCCCAAAAATTTTACCCCCGGGGTAAATTAGTTTGGGGGGGGTAATTACCCCCCCCAACAGATTTTGGGGGAGTATTTACCCCCCCCAACAGACTTTAGGGGGGGTAATTACCCCCCCCAATCAAATTTTACCCCCGGGGTAAAAATTTTGGGTGGGGTAAAAAAAAATTTCGGCGCGCTTCGCGCGCCATTTTACCCCCCCCAAACACGAATTACCCCCCCCCCCTAAAATTTTTTACCCCCCCCAAAAAAAAAGCTTGGACGCCCCTGCACTAGTCCCCAATATTTCATAGCAGAAACCATTTGGAAGGGCGCGAAGCCCAAATTTTTTTCTTCAAATATGCAGGGAGGGAGGGGTTTTTGGGCTATTTATTACACTAGTCCCCAATATTTCATAGCAGAAACCATTTGGAAGGGCGCGAAGCGCAAATTTTTTTCTTCAAATATGCAGGGAGGGAGGGGTTTTTGGGCTATTTATTACACTAGTCCCCAATATTTCATAGCAGAAACCATTTGGAAGGGCGCAAAGCGCAAATTTTTTTCTTCAAATATGCAGGGAGGGAGGGGTTTTTGGGCTATTTATTACACTAGTCCCCAATATTTCATATACAATTTTCTTATTCGTTGGCTCAACAACTTTGTGGACTTTAATGGAATTTTGATTGGTTGGTTAATTAAGTAGAGTTTCCATACATTTCATCCACTAATTGTAATCTATATAAGGGGTAATTTTGTGTATCATTATTGGGGATGTACAAAATTTCGTTGGTAAAAAGTTTATATTATACAAAATAAAATACTTCCTACAACCTGGTTTGTTATGTTCAGTGAAAAAAGATTATAACCTAATTTCTACACTAATTTAAAAATTTGGTAAGGTTAAATGAATAGTAACTGTCGGTTTGGCGCGAAGCGCCAAATTTTTTTTTTTTTTGAGTATTTCTTGATCTTTTTTTTGGAAACTGGGATAGTTTTGCTTTTTGTAGGGTAGGGGGCAAAAAGGGGCATTTTTGTTGACCAGGGGGGGGCAAAATGGGGCATTTTTTAACATTTAGGGGGAGGGGGGGCAGGGGGGGCGGTTGCTAGGGGGGGGCAGGGGGGGGCGTTTTGGTCGCTAGGGGGGGCGATTGCCCCAAATGCCCCCTTCGGTTCGCACGCCACTGTAAATTCAAATTTAAACATTTTCTTCCCTTTTACGAATACTTTTACTTTCAGAATAACAAATCAGAGACAGAAACTGTAGAATCCATTGAAATAACAGTAAATGGAGATCATGAAACATCAGAAAAAGCAACTACTATCAAGGTTGTGGAAATTCCTATTGTCTGTGAAAGTGATGACACAGCTAAAGCAGAAACAGATACAAATGTTGTCAATAAAGCTGAAGAAGATAAACATGATAATAGTATTTTTATTACAAGTATTACTGAACAATCTGAACCATCAAAAGAAGAAATTAAAACTGATCATGAAACACCAGACAATGTTGACACTATTAATTTTGTTGGAGATATTGATCATGAAAAAGAAACAGTTGATATTAACATTGAAAAAGAATCATGTGATGAAAATCAAATTGAAGAAACTAATCATGTAGAAAACAAAGTAGTTGAAGAAAAAAGTAACTTAGATAAAAATATTGATGAAGAAGGTTATGTTCATATTCCAATAGTTGTGGAAACTAATCAGAAAGATGCAACTGATAGTTTAGAAGTTAATAAAGATTCAAATATCAAAGATTCTGCACCAGACAGTGCAGTGAAACCAACAGCTGCTGATGAAGACACTAATACCACAATTGAACTAGAAGACTCCATAATCTCACCTTACCTAGAAAGTCAGAAGAAACCGGAGACAGAGAAAAAGAAAAGTTTTATCAAGCAGTGGCAGGAAGAATTGAAAGAGTTTTTCTCCAAAGGAGATAAGAAAGACAAGAAGGATAGTGCAACAGATGTGAAACATGACAAGAAAAAGTAAGTTAATTATTTTTTTATTATAAACTTTCCTTGTTTAAGGTAAAAAATATTTTTTTTCGAAAGAAAATTGGCATGATCCCTTTTATACTACCTACTCTTTGTTTTCAAACTTATTTCTAGCTCCACTTGGAATCTCTAACTATAACTCTAAACTATTTCTTTTTAAAAGTTTATGTGTTGTCTTTTAATTGTGTATTTGAAGGAAGAGGAGAAGTCAATTTAATTCTATAAGCGTTTTATCTTGGAAGGGAGGATGTAATCTCCTTCAAATTAATTATAATAAGACCTAAAAGAAAATAAGAACCATATAAGTTAAGTTCTGCGGTGAGCGAGATACTTTGCTACAAACACAAACACACAGACAAGATATCCTATAACTTTTATACATACTTTCTTTTCAGAGACACAGATTCCAAGGATTCCAAAAAGCAGGTAGAAAAACAGAAGGATACATCTAAAAAATCTACTGCTGTTGCTGAAGAAGACTCTAAGCTAAAGGTTGGTAAAAATAAAATTTATAGCATACAAAATCAGGGCCAGATTTTGTTTCTCGAGTTATAGAGTCACTAAAAATTAATTTTGATCTGATATTTCAAACAATGGATATAGAATAATCATACGTTGATATGTGACAGGGGAAAGTTTTTCGTCAATTTAGGTTGCTAAAAGAAACCTCATTTATTGGTCAGATAGTTCATCCAGTAGAAGGGGAGGAGTTGGGGTAAAGAGGGTATATGGGGGGCATCTTTATTTTAGCCAGCTACGAGTATCACTTATTAGAGTACATGAAAATCTGGTGCAACATCCAAGTAAAAATATATCGATTTCTCTAATTTAGAATAAGAAAAAGGGCGGAGAGACAGATATTGAATCTCCAAAATCCAAGGGGAAAAACAAGGAGAAACAGATTTCAGTGAGCGAAGATGGAGGAGATAAAGCTGAACCAACTCTACAAGAAATTGAGAGAAGCAAACGTCTACAGCGTAAACAGTTGCAGGTTTTAATACATCTATTTCAAAAGTAGTAGGGTGTATGTATGTTTGGCAATACAAAATTAAGTCAAACTTATTTATTAGAATTTAAACAAAGTTATAAAATAAAAAAACAATAAAAATTACTATAGCAATTAACATCCTAATCTGTTCTGCCCGGGTAACCATGAATAGATCACTATGGATTTGTCTACTTTGCCCAAAATAGATTAAACAAAAGTATCCTGGATCCCTTTTAAACTTGTAGGACCTAGGTTTTACCACTAAAATCATTGAATACCAAAGTTTAATATGATACATTTACAAATTCATTTGTCCTATATTTGCGTATCTTTAGAAGAACATTTAGCATTATTTGAAGGCTTCGCCCTTTGCTTATATTTTTTTCAATAAGTTTTTTCTTTTAATGTCATCAAACTTAAAGTTAGAATAGACTCATAGAGAAACCAGTAGACCAAGAATGTACGCATGTTTAAAAAATAGAAATATAAGAAAAGAAGCATATTCTGAACCCTTTTTTCGTCAAATCTAAGAAAAAACATTTGTAGCAGACAAAAGTATTGTTTACTTTCGACTCAAGCTGATGTGGATTCTTAAAAAATGATAGACTCGCTACTCGATAGTGAGGCAAAATTATTTTTGTCAAAAATCATCCAAAAGCACATTAAAAATCTACAAAAATTAAACAAAATCATATGTTAATAACCCTTTTAAGTTTTTATTTAATTTTGTAAATTTTTTTTCTCTCGATTTTTGAGGATTTTTCTCAAAAATAATTTTGCCATACCAGCGAGTAGCCATCCTAACATTTTTTAAGAACCCACCTTTGTTTGAAGCTTTCAAATAGAAAACGAAATTTTTGGGCAATTAATTCTAATTCCGCAAAGCTTTCTACTAAGAAAATATACTCTTTACAGCTGACTTTTATCTATATGTGTACACAATTTCAAACAATGAAATTAAATGTATGTACCGATGCGATTCTCCTATTGTCTCAATCAGACATTACCTCTCTTTCTTAGTACCTTTATTGTTTAAAAAGTACAAAGAAAAATGACCTCTAATATTGGAATTAGTTACTTTTTTGTATATTTTGATTCATAAACCTTTTTTTAAAATGATCAAACTGTAAGCTGTACAAAAACGGACCATTGATTAACCTATGATATACTCAGGAATCAGAGGATTCGAATGAGAATAAGAAAAGCCAGGGTTTCAGAAGTGGACCTAATAAACCAAGAGTGGTTGTTCCCTCACCTAAAGGTTAGTTTTTAAAACACCATCTTCAGAGAGGGAGGTGAATTTAAATCATGCGGGTCCCCAAAGTTTAATAGATACGCTTTCTTATCCGTTGGATAAAAAACCATAGTAAATCTTGATTTGGCAGTACAAACTAACAGTGTTCAAACTTTTTACCTAATAACTTTAATTTACAGTAGGGGTAATTTTGTTTATCATTATTGGGATTCATCCTTGTCTAGGTATCCCTCGTCCTGAGCCCATCAGCAGAATAACGGAGGCATCTGCTAGAATTTCAACAGATAGTTTGTCAGATGATGAGTTCTTTGTATCTGATAAAGATTCTAAGGTAGATTATTTACAACCCGCGACAGGTGGCTCAACACGCATCGGATCCGCTCGTCGTCGTGGAATGGGGTTTGGAATCTGGACACGACACGCGTTATGATCAAAGACATTAAAGTGTTTTTTTACTGCAGCTATGTCTGATATGCGCGATATCAATAGTTAGAGTATGGGGGAATGCCTTATGGCACATAAACAGGCGCAACTCAAGACCATGCACAGTTAGGACTTCTCAGACAAAGGTCGTGCAATAAAAGGGTTGGTTGTCTGTTGGATGTTACTTAACATAATAAGCACCAGTGGGCGTTAGTGTTTTCTATCCAACTACAAGCATCCGATGCGAGAGATGAGAGAAAGGTAGATATTATTAATATGACAGACGCCCAGTAGACAGAGAATGCTTGTAAGTTTAAAAACTATAAGGTGAAATAATTATTAAAACACTTTTAATAAATATATAGTTTAAAATCTCTATGGTCTCTGGTAAAAAAAAGTAAAATTTCTACCAATTAGTTTTTGGGGGTTGTAATGTTTATCTATTTAAGATAAATGCATTTTAGGGACGTGCACATTCAATTGAAGAATCTGAAGAGTTTAGAAAGGCTGTGGATTCTTTTGAAGAAATTTACAGGTTTAATATTAATTTAATATTTTTGTGATACATTATAAATTCAACCAACGGCTTCGGCGCTAGCATCTAGGTACTTTTTAGTGTAAAAAGGAGGCAGAAAAAATAGGCTAAACCATCTAAAAAAAACGCGCGGCTAGAGCTAACTATATACACAGTTAGAAACACTTCTTTGTAGAAAATATATTTCGCTTTATTCAAGCCTTCTCAATTCTATAAAATAATAACCACATTTGCAAAAATTCTTAAGAAAACAACAAGCTTTATACTAGTTAAAATCAATATAAGTTTAACAAAAACCAGGTTAAAAATATTAAACCATCTAGGGGCTTAATTTTAAAAATGAATCGCATAAACCATCCCAGGACCTATGTAAAGCTTCCTTTAAAAGAAGAATTCAACCAGTTTAGTAGTTTTTGAAATCTTAAGCTTCAAACAAAACAAAAAACCTTACTACTTTATATAATACTAGTGGCTTCGCCCCTAGCCTCTAGGGGCTTCGCCCATGAGGTAATGGAAAGTCAACCCTCCAGAATAATTTTATAGTTATATTTTCAAAAAAGTTATTCTTTGCCGAATTACTCTTTGGTAAAATTAAACCCAGGTTGTGCGCCTTATGCACAAAAATTTCAATTAATAAAAATTAAACCCAGGTTGTTCACCGTATATCTCGTACGGGGTGAGCATAAGCGAGTACCCTGTATGCGGCGCAAGCTCTGATAGTCCCACTGATTGGACCACATATACACAAAAATTGAAAACTCTCCTCTGTAAATTTTATTTAATACCAGCTATAATTGCAACAACTTTTATAAAGATGTCAATTTTTAAAAGTTACAAAAAGCCCAAAAAAAAATTTTGTGAAATTTTTTTTTTCCTTGGGGGGGGAGGTTCATGGGGGCTTCGCCCCATGGTGCAGTGGGGTTCCCCCAACCCAATTACTGGTTTTTGTTTACAAAAATAAAAAAATTGGAAATAGGGATTTTTTTATTTGTAGGGGTGTTGGGTGTCCCACCCTCCTAGAAAATAGCCTAAAACCACCAGAGGACCAGTAGGTATATTCCCAGAAGAGTAGAGCTTAATTTGTTCAGCAGTTACTGAGATTTTACAAAAAAAAATGTAAAAAATTTTTTGAGGGGGGTGGTTTTTTTAGTTTTTGGGGGGGTTGGGGGTGTCCCACCCCCCAGGAAAATAGCTTAAAACCATCACAGGACCAATAGGTATAATCCCTGAAGAGTAGAGCCCAATCGGTTCAGCAGTTACTGAGATCTTAAGCTTCAGACGGACAGACAGACGGACAGACGGACAGACGGTCAGACGGACAGACGGACAGACATCAAGCTACTTTGTATTATAGATTATTATATGTATAAACACATTTAATTTTTTAACTATTTATTGGCGGAATACATATGTTTCTCTATAAAAATAGATCATCAGTTCCAATTAAGATGTATAAAATAAGAGTTAAAAAGATATATGTCCATGCATTTTGAATCTTTTTAAAAGAATAGGATTATGCCATTCATGTATAAAAGGGAAGACACCCTCCTTCAAAATAGTAAAAAAAAAACATCCCTATGACCCATAAAAATCGTCACTATAATGCCAGTTAGCAAGATCGAGAAACCCACAACAGACATACATACATTCTGTTACTATTGAAAAAGGAGTATTCAAATGATTGTAGAATATGCATTAGCTTTTTAAGGGCCTATTTTTTTTATTTTCATGCTATTAAACAATAAAATCAATTTTAACTTTTTTACAGGCATACTTTGCTAGTTTTAAACTAATTAATAGTTATTTCTTGCATCGAATTATAAACGGCTTTCCGCGGATATAAAAAGTACAATTATGAGATTAAAATTAGTTTTTTAGCCCAGAGGTGCCGAAGGCACCGGCTAAAAAAACTGGTTTTAATCTTATATGATTGTACATTTCTATATTCGTAGAAAGCTGGATATAATATGATGCTAGACATAGTTTTTTCGTATTGATGAGAACCGGTTCCTATCTACCGGATTCGAATGAATACGAGAAAAAGGTTATCTTTCAAAATGTAGGTGTACCTACCTATTTATATGTTTTTTTTTGTTTGTTTTAGAAGTGAAAGCGGGCATCAAATTGTGAAAACAGTAAAAACATCAGAAAAATCTGGTCATAAAGACACTTTTGGTAGGTCATATTGTTTTGAGATTCTAAGTAACACACACAATTGCATAATTAAATCTTAAGGGATAAGACAATGAACGATAAATTAATGTAACTCCAAATTGTATTGATTGCAATTATCGGTTTAAACCTTTGGACACTTTTATCATCCACATTTGATATTAACCCCACAGTTTGTTGTCTAACAAATGACAGAACGTTTTTACAACCATTGGGAGGGTAGTATAATCAAAATTACATTGTCCCATCCCTCTCTGGATACAAATAATTAACCACTAATACTTTATTGATTTTTTATGACGTATTTATATAAACAAGGATGATAGCATTAAACATTAAATCTTAAGGGATGAGACAATGAACGATAAATTAATGTAACCCCAAATTATATTGATTGAAATTATCGGTTTAAACCTTTGAACACCCTTACTATCCACATTTGATATTAACCCCATAGTTTGTAGTAAAACAAGGATGACAACATCCATAAAAGCGAAGCGCTGAACGGTAGGACAAACGGACATGAACACTTATATAGTGTCAGAACTGAATAATCAGAATATAAATGTATAAAAGTCGAAGCAAAATTGTGAGTAAATTTGTTGAAAAACTGCTTGATACAGGACAATGTTTATGGACATACTTACATTCTTAGGACTTGATTATAGAGTTGCTTCACTTATAACATTATACTTTGTTGTCCCAGGAATCGACATATCAAAAATCAGATCAATCGGATGATTAGATCACATAAAAATGTGTTGTTAAAAAAGTAAAAAAATCAACATGTTTAAAATGAACGTACGGACATTTTTGTAATGATTATAGAGTTGCTACGCTTTCTAAATTGTACCTAACTACTACAGAAATCATCATGCAAAGTTTGGAATCGATAGGACAATTCTAACCTGTTTAAATTAACGAAAAAAGCTATCCGTTTGTGACGGACGGACGGACGGATGGACGGACAGACCGACCCTAATTATAGAAAAGCTTCGCTTATAACAAATGACAAAACGTTTTTACAAACATTGGGAGGGTAGTATAATCAAAATTACATTGTCCCATCCCTCTCTGGATACAAATAATTAACCACTAATACTTTATTGATTTTCTATGACGTATTTATATAAACAAGGATGATAGCATCCATAAGTGGCGAAATATAAAAATATCATGTACGTACAAACGAAACATACAAAAGAACGTGTCCTAACTTTTGTGATTTCTTTTTAACCCATTCGTGACGAGCTTCCGAAGTTCAAAGTTTTGATTCACCGGGGTTCAACAAAATAGATTTTTCAATAGTTACTTAATAGAATTTAAAAAGTAAGGTGTCAAATTAAAGATCGTACTATTTTTTGTTATAATGGCAATTTTCTTCTTTTTTTTGTTGCCAAAACCAACTTAATTAAAAAAACTTAAATTACTTCAAAAATAAGAGGTCTACAATAAAAACCCATTGCATATTTAAAT
Source organism: Acartia tonsa (assembly GCF_053477335.1). Classification (NCBI taxonomy): domain Eukaryota; kingdom Metazoa; phylum Arthropoda; class Copepoda; order Calanoida; family Acartiidae; genus Acartia; species Acartia tonsa. The sequence goes on from NC_137261.1 coordinate 52,724,298, forward strand.
GCTATGGATCATTTTACATCTACAACTACTGGCAAAAGTTTCCAACTAGTTATTTTTTAAAAATCATAAAAATTAGGAAACCTTCTTTTAGAATAATTGGTAATGTTTGTTTGTCTGTCTGATTTGTTGACCTCCACTTTTATGGATGTTGTCATCCTTGTTCGTTGAAATGTTATATGTGTGCAGTCGACCAAAACTTTGATAGATTTCTAGTAATCTCTACTTTAAATATGAGCTAAAATCAATAATTCTGTCGAAGTAAAATATAATTACTTCTCTCCAGAACATACATTTATAATATTATTCACTGTAGAAAACTGAAATAAAGAAATAAAAACAATGAAAATTATATCCATAAGTAGCCTAGCATTGGAAATTAACAAAAGCAGAAAGTTGATAAAGATAATGCATTATAGTTATAATTGAAAAAAATATAGATAAAATCTATATCTAAATTTAAATCAGAATCTATAACATCCAACATCCATAAAAGCGAAGCGCTGAAACGGTAGGACATTAACACTTGTAGAGTGTCAAAACTGAATAATCAGAATATAAATGTATAAAAGCCGAGACAAACTTGTAGGTAATTAAGTTGAAAAACTACTCAAATACAGGATAATGTTTAAGGACATACTTACATTTTTACGACTTGACTATAGAGATGCTTTGCTTATGACACTGTACTTTGTTGTTTGATTATAGAGTAGTTACGCTTTCTGAATTGTACCAAACTACTACAGGAATCATCATGCAAAGTTTGGAATCGATAGGACAATTTTAACATGCTTAAATTAACGAAAAGAGCTAACCGTTACGGACGGACGGACTGACTGACCGTCGGACTTACGAACGCAACGACCCTAATTATAGAAAAGATTCGGTTTTAAAAAGTTGGCTCGTCTGCGGCCGGATTAGTGAACAATTTTTAATTAGTGCAGCTGAAGCTTTTGTTGGCCGATACATTTTTTGTTAGTTCAGATGAGTATTGTTGGCATAATGGAACTGTACCTTGTTGAAAGAATCAAATACACAGACAAACATCCTCTTACTTGTTTATAAAGACTATTATTATATTTTTAATAGAAGAAAAAATAAATCAATAAGTTCAATTATATGAAAGAGGCTCTTTGAAAACGAATGCTGTAAAAATTCTGAAGAACAGCACAAATAAATAATAATTTATTTATTAATAATTTTATAATTTCGTATTTTTATTAATTCAACATCTCCAGGCTAAAAAAACTGGTTTTAATCTTATAATTGTACTTTTTTATACCCACGGAAAACTGTTTATAATTCAATGCGATAAATAACTATTCTACACTAGATCAATTCAAATACAAATTTAAAATCGGATGAATGGGAGGTATCGTTATTTTAGCCCGCTGCGAGTTTCACTTTATTAGAAAAAATAAAAATCTTGTGTAACATCCAAGTAATAATATATCCATTATTCTAGAATCCATTGAGATTGATCAGATTAAAAACGTGGACGGGACCTCCCGAGAGAGAAAGGGCAGCAACAAGCTGACAAAGAAACGGCAGTCGAGCCAGCATAGTCGGCCAGACAGCGCAGCCAGCGGCACCAGATACAGCGCATACTCAGCCGAAGAACAAGATTCAGGTACATATCAACGAATGAGGGGACATTGGGATGTTTTGTAGACTAGTTTTTTAACAACGTTTTTTTTTTCGTTGGCTTAATATCTTTTGGACCTTTAGTGAATTTTAATTGGTTGAATCTTTAAGTTGTAGCCCAATTGTAGTTGTTTTTACGGCATCAAATTTGCTGAAGTTTTTCATATTATTTGCTACAATACACTCTGCTGTTCTATTTAAATCCATTTTATTTTGATTTGTGGATAACTCATTTTTGTTCTGATGTTTTTTGAGGTTAATTTTAACAGGAGTATCTTATTGTACGTACTATTTCAAATTCTAGAGAAAGAAATATTTTAAATAAAATCATGCTAGATTTAAATTCTCAATAATTCTTCATCAAAATTGTAATTTTTCATATATAAAATATTAATAACAATTCTGTTTTTTTTTACATCTATTCATAATAAAACAAGAATAATTATAATCTTAGTAACATAATTATTTGTATAGGCAGATATATTTCAGAAATATTGCTTTTTCATTTTAGAAAATAAACCAGAGGTGGATTCTTTTTGCCCCACTAATCGCTTAGTGTGGCAAAATTGTTTTCGTGAAAAATCCACCAAAATCACATTAAAAATCTACAAAAATTAAATAAAATCATATGTTAATAACCCTTCTATGATTTTGTTTAATTTTTGTAGATTTTTGATGTGATTTTAGTGGATTTTTCACGAAAACAATTTTGCCCCACTAAGCGAATAGTGGGGCAATTTTTTTTAAGAATCCACCTCAGGGCTCGGCAGCCACTTGTCATTCGCCTGAAAGCCTTAGGGAAATTAAATTTTTACAATTTTAAAAATTGACCTATGGCAATTTCTCTTTTCAAAAAAAATTCAAATGTATTTTTACTTTTTGTAATACTCGAGAATAGATTTAAAAATATACAATATATTTTACAAAAATTGACCCTTGTTAGTCAATCCTATATTTAAATTATTTCTATTGAATTAGTTAACATACATAATAAAAGTATGAATTGTACAAATTATACACTTTGTTTTCCTTAAGCCGGCTTAAAAAGCCAGGTGGCTGAAAAAATCAGGAAATCATAGTGTATTACAGTAAGTCTATTAAGTAAAACTACACTAAGAATTCCTTTCATTTTTCTCAATTTTTCACAGAAATTGGCTTAGAAAATTCAGCCAATATTGAAAAAAATCTCCACTTTGAATGCATGAAAGCATTGTTATTGATTATACGTCTGATAATAGAGGTAATAAAATTTTTTTAAAAAGAGAAATATAAATTTAGTAGGTTTAAAATCACAAAACTTAACATTTAAATCCAAATGAAAATTCAACTGGTGAAAAACCAGTTAGCAAAACCTAACTTCTTTATTTATGAACGGATTTTAAAAATTCTTTCACTAAACCCAGGGTGGGGAGGTATCGAGTGGGGTTGAGGGGGGAGAGGGGGGGCGACCTCACCCCCCTAAATTTTTTTTTTTAAATTTTTGTTTTTTAACCAATTAAAAAAATTCTTTCACACATGACATCACCAACTCCCGGAGAAAGAGGGAGGGGGGGGGGGGAGTAAGTCCCTGCATTCCTTAATCCAAACCTCCTAACACTGCGGGCAAACCTAACCTTAACTAAACACACCCTAACCTAACCTAACATTCATTAAAGTAAATCTCAAAAAAACCACACAAATATTGAAATATAGAGTAGCTACAAATTAGCCCTCCTTACTTTAAATAAGGAAAACTTAAAATTTGTCGGGTTTTTTGCTTATTGCTTATTATTGCATGTATATAAATTACTAGGATTCAGGGAGGAGACAATGGAATGTAAATTCTCCCCCCCAAAAAATTGTCTAATTTGTCTTTATACAGTTGGTACTTTCTTATGATAAGATGGGACATTTTTTCGGCATTGACTAATCCCTCCCTGTTGTAATCTGAAAAAGTATATTTCATTTTATTAGAAAAAGTAGCCTTTTGATACTGCCTTGTTGTTGAAAGTTTTAATTAATACCTAAATATTTCCCGAATAAAAAAGTAAATAAAAAATGCTGCAGTTTTTAATCGAATGGGATGTCAAAGTGACCTATTTCATTGAAAGGCAGTACATTTTTTAAACAGTTCCACAGAGGAAGGATTTTCTTCATTCTTCATCCTACAGGGAGGAGACATTAGGCTGTTTATTACTCTAGTCCCCAAAGTTTTATAATAACGTTTTTTTTATTTGTAGGTGTAATAACTTTAGGGATTTTTTAGAATTTTATATAGCTTATCCCTTTAAGTCTCTGAGTTTATGGCTAATATACCCATTATACAAGTTTCCGTTTGCTAAAAAACAATAGATTTATTGCTCTAGATGGTTATTCAGAAACACATATTAAAAAGAATTTTGTGGCAGAAGAAGATAATTTTTATAATTGACATATGTGTTACATTGAGTAATAATACCTTCAAAATTAATGATTTGGTCGAAAACTTCCTATACTATTTTCCTTATTGGTATAATTCTGAAATTGTAGATCTAAACCTATTATGTCTATTGCCAAATGTTCTAAATACTTTAAAATAAGTGTTCTTTTAAAACAGCAAAAAAAAATTGTTTTTCTATAATTAGAGTTAGTACGTCCGTCCGTCAGTAGTTAATTTAGGCAGGTTATAATTGCCATATCAAGTTCAAACTTTCAGGGACAAACCTTTAGCAAATATTGCTGTTAATTGTATCCTAAGCTTCACATTCAATCATTTTGTAAGCCTTATTATTTATTCATATAAACAAAAAAACAAGAAAGGTTGTTACCAATGAAATATATGGACGCTAGACTATTGCAGAACAGCGAGGAGGTACAACAAACATTACCAGAAAAATGAAATGTGATATTTTTTTGTTGTTTTCAATGTACACTTGGTGCATCTGTTTAGATTCCTCTCATAAATTAGCATTTATTTATTCTATTTGTCCCTGTCAGTCATGCTACTAAAGACATAAATAAAAAGAATTGAAACATGGATTTCCCCAAAGTTTTATAATAACATTTTCTTATTCGTTGGCTTTAAAACTTTAGGTACTCTTAATGAATTTTGTATGGTTGGTTTATTAAATTGAGTGTTCATACGTTTCAAGCACCTACATAAGGGGTTATTTTGTGTATCAACATTGGGGATGTACATCAATTAGTCAGCCATAATCTTATCCCTTTAGATCCCTGTGAATTTTTTTTTATTTCAAAGTTAAAGACAATGTTTAATTTTAACGGAAATTTACAAAATAAGACACATTTATTTGCAGCTACTCTTCATCTTACTTTGGCTGAATCTTCTCCATAACTACTATGGCTGTCCGTCCGTATGTCAGGTTTAGGTGATAACGCAATTTTCTCGGCCCATAATTAAGATAGAGGACTCATTTTTTTGTGCCAATTCTGTAAATATTTGTCTCTGAGACTGTTAGTCAGGTGACTAAAGGCAAAAATGTACAATTATAGAAATGTTAATTTCTGATTTGTTAATTCAGATGGATAGATAGATAGATATATTGTATATTGAATGTCATATATATTGATATGTATATGATTAGCACACCTCCCTGGCAAAACCCTGTTCACGCCACTGAATAATGAATTCTACAGAGAGAGAGGGGACAATGCGCTGTTTATTACATAAGTCCCCAAAGTGTTATGATAACGTTTTCTTATTTATTGGCTTCACAAATTTGGGAAATTTTGATTGTTTGGTTTATTAAATTAAGTGTCCATACGTTTCAACCACTAATTGTAATCTACATAAGGGGTTATTTTGTGAAATAACATTGGGGATGTACATCAACTTTAACTTTATTTTACAAGGATAAAAAGTTAAAAACATCCTTAAAATCAGATCTTAAAAAATTAACAAAGAAGTTGTATCAACTTTTTTGCTTTTTATTTAAGATAGCTAGCCGGTTCTTTCAGTAAGTAGTAGATGTAAAATTTTTCATAGAATTCAGATATGCAATCGGTTTTTTTGTAGACCTCTTATTTTTAAAGTAATTTAAGTTTTTTAAAAAAATAATTAAGTCGGTTTTAAGGTATTAAAACGCAACAAAATAAAAGAAGAAAATGGCCAGTATGAACAAAAATAGTAAGATCTTTAATTTGACACCTTACTTTTAAAATTCTGTTGAGTAATTATTGAAAAAATCTATTTTTTTAACCTCGGTTTAATGAAAACTTTAGACCTAAATATTTTCTCAAACAGACATAAAAAACATGGGTTCATTTATACCTTTAGAATCAGAAAAATATTACGAATCTATTCTAAGCAAAATTGAAAAAGTTTTATAAAACGATTACAAAAAAAATAAGTTTATTTTAAGAATCATAATTTTCGGCTTTAAAGGGTTAGCTTGAACCAAACCTGAACTAAACCTAAACAAAAGACAATGCAATGTAGCAGATATTTTTTAAACACAAGAAACAATAATGTATTTTTAACTGCATTGTTTTGAAGTTTATAAACAGACTGATGCATATTTGTTCATAATTTTTCATTCTTTACATGTTCTTTAATATCACTATATTTATTGTAGTATCTATTGTATATATTGTATGAACGTTCTCCTTTTTTTCTGGCAATTCTATAGGTTAATTTTATAGATTAAGCTTCCCGATTTGTCAATTTTTGCGATTTGTGATTGGCTAGTTTAGTAGTTACAATTCTTAAAATAAACTTTTTATTTTTTCTATTTTTTCTTACAATTTTTTAAAACTTTTTCAATTTCGCTTAGAATGGATTCATATTATTTTTCTCATTCTAATGGTATATATGAACCCATATTTTTTATGTCTGTATGAGAAAATATTTAGGTTTAATGTTTTGATTAAACCGAGGTTAAAAAAATAGATTTTTTCAACAATTACTCAACAGAATTTTAAAAGTAAGGTGTCAAATTAAAGATCTTACTATTTTTGTTCATACTGGCTATTTTCTTCTTTTATTTTGTTGCGTTTTAGTACCTTAAAACCGACTTAATTATTTTTTTTAAAAACTTAAATTACTTAAAAAATAAGAGGTCTACAAAAAAACCGATTGCATATCTGAATTCTATGAAAAATTTTACATCTACTACTTACTGAAAGAACCGGCTAGCTATCTTAAATAAAAAGCAAAAAAGTTGATACAACTTCTTTTTAATTATAGTTTTGAGCAAGGTAACTATGTTTTGGTTGTAAAATTTTTGGTCAAATTAGAGTTGCTTACCTTATAGAAGAATCGCTATTATATTTCCAAATGGACATACATACTGTCGTAGATAAAGATTATAACCATAGAGTTGTTTTGCTTCCAAAATGATAGCTTTTTTGTAATCAGAATCAAAAACAATTTTGTTTAAAATTTATAACCGATAGGACAATTCTTTTATTTTACATGAACTTAAGTTTTCTGTTTTGCTGTACATAAACGTATGGACGTACTGGAATACTCAAGTTATAGAGTAGCTATTCTACCAATAAAAAGGAGCTACACCACAATTCGTCACCTATTACATTTATGTACAGATAATAAAGTTGGGTGGGTGAATATATCTAACTCCAATATCAATTATTAAATTAAAAGTATTGCTTACTATAACCCACTTATCTTTAATATAAATTATTCTTTAATACCTTTTTATATCCGAAACTAGAGTTAACAATTTGCAATAATTATGCTTCAAAACTTGTTTAGCAAAATAAATGATTTTTGAAATAATGATAAAACAATTGTTTTATTAATAAATAGCCCAAAACAACAACAAGACACTTAAAATTCCAACAATTGTCAAGATCTTAAGCTTCGCACAAAAAAAAACTTTGTACAAAAGGGATAAGACAATGGATGATAAATTTATTTTGATCTTCAGTGATGTTAAATAAATTGCACTCTTTCTGTTAATTAAAATAATAGTTAAAAAGATTTTAAAAGTTAGGACACCATTCTAGCTCAATTCGTTCGCTAGTTATCGAAGAAATAAGTAATTTTCAAACCTAGAAGGGTGCCGCTGAAAAATTCAAGTTTTGGCCACTATCTGGGCTAGGATTAAGCTACATAAGATATAAACACGGCAAAATGTTTGTCTCAATGAGTAGAATAAGCACACAAATTTTGGTGAACCTAGGCCATTTTTAAGGGGGCTGGACCAAACGATGTAACTTCCATCGATACAAGTTTTGGCTCACTTACACTAATTTCGGCCTCTCGCGTATTGAAAAATCTAAGTTTTCTCCACCATTTGGGCTAGGATGGAGCTACCATCGATGTTAAGGTGTCTAAATGAGCGTCTCACCGAGTAGAATTCACCCTCCAAAGATGAAGATCCTAGGACAATTTTTAGATAGGCGGACCACAAGATGTAAGTCCATCGATACAAGTTTTGGCTCACTAAAATTGAAGTTACAAGTCGTGGTCCAGCCCCCTTTGAGTTGGAATCTTGACCCCAAATTTTGTACACATGTGTAGCATATTGAGACGGACATTTTGCCACCTTGAAGTCCAAAATCGGTTGAGAAACAAAAAAGTTTTCCTAGGAAAAACTGATTTTTTGGATTTTAGTGAGCCAAAACTTACATCAAAAAATCAAACATCGTTTGGTCTACCCCCCTAAAAGTTGTCCAAAGTTAACCGAATTTTTTGTGTGAGTCTGTGGGGTCGAGACGGTCATTTAGAAACCTTAACATCGATTCTAGCTCAATCCATTCGCTAGTTATCGAAGAAACATGGATTTTGTCAATTTGGTATTTAATGTTTTTAAACATTTATATATAAGTGTAATTTTGAAATCTTGTGTATTTTCTTGGGGAACTATGATGTGCGTCTATCTTGGAAAGTCCTCGGTTACCCTTAATGGACTCGGTGGAGGTTTTAGCGTTAAATGGCAACACAAAAGTGTCTACTAAGCTAGTCTACGATGTAAAACTGTCCTTTAGAAGGGAGATAGAGCCCTCTTAGCTTAGTATAGAAGGCTTATAAGTAGACTACGGTTGGAGATGTCTTAACAACGGTTAAAGATCTTTGGTTCTAGCTTCCAGAGGACTACTTTGGGGATACCCTGGCTTAGCTGGGTAGTAGATAACCTGGGTAGTGGTGTCCTGTTAAGGAAGAGTGTCTTTAGGCTGGATTATGGTAGTCTAATTGCGCTTAAGTAGGGAAAGGGAGCCTATAACTGGGCGAGGGTTAAGGGTAGAGTAGTCTAACTTTCTCCCGCTTGACAAGGGTTACTGTATATGCACAATAAATGGTTTCAATATCTCAATAGAAAAACAAGAAATTAAGCCATTTTCTACTTTCAATGCAGGGATTCGAACCTTAAACCTTCAGCTAGAACTGTGACCTGTTAGTATGTTATAACTGAAGGTTAGACATTTCTAAAAATGTAAAGACCAAAATTTTGTGACACATATTGCCATTTGTAGAAGGGAAAAATGAATAAAAATTAAGGGTGGGGGGGTGGGGGTTCGTAATGACATCTATTCGTAAACTGTGAGCAAAATGGTCTAAATATTTAGCTAGACCCTTCAAACTTGGTATATAAGCCTAGTCCTACAGGTATTACATCTAAATGGCAAAAAAATCCAAAAAATTTATTTTAAGGTTAGGTTAGGTAAGAAAAACCCTGCGGAAATGGGGTTTTTAGGCTTTTTTTGGTCTATTTTGATGTGGAAACTTACCTTAAATTGTTTTTTCTTAGGGTTTTAACTTAAATACACTGTGTCTATTCATATGGACATTATTTAAGATGATTCAGCAAGTCTTGGACCGACCCCAGAGGGGCTAGGTGGGTGGCCCGCAGGGGTTAAGTGCATTCTTCCCAATATATTTGTTGTGATACATCAAATCATAGGTTTTTTAGGTCAAGGAACTTAAAAACAGAGCTAAAATAAGCATTAGACTAATCTGAAGCTAGCCCCAAAGGGCTAGGTTGGTGGCCTGCAGGTGTTAAGTGCATTTTTTCCAATATATATCTTGTTATATATCAAAATGTAGGTTTTTTAGGTCAAGAAACTCAAATTCTGAGCGAAAATTACAATTAGACTAACCTGAAGCTAACCTTCGTGGGCTAGGTTGGTTTTATGCAGGGTTTAAGAGCATTTACCTAACCTAACCTATAAACTTACTCATATTTTTACAAGTTTTTTTCTTGAATAAACTATGTCTATTAAAGGAAGCCTGCAAGAAATACCACTCTTTAACTGCTGAAAGACTGCCACAAGTAGACCAAATACCCCAAAGTTGAAGCCTTCAGCTTCTATAACAAATAAGTTCTAGGCATTTTAAAATGACATTTTATGTACAATGAAAATTTTGAAAGAATTGCAATGCTCATGTTGAAAACTTTGAAATTAAACTACGTGGCCTAGAAACAAAATTATAAGCTTATTTTTGTCATAAATTTAGGTTTCCAGTAACTAATTATATTTTTACAATAAAAATACTCATTTTTATAGTCAAAATCATTAAAAAAAATTAAGTTTTACTTGCGTTGTACCAAATGTACTGTAGCCAATCAGAAGGCTGAATCAGCTTAAAAACCAATCACAGCTAAGCTTGTATTAGTTTACCCCTTTGTTTCCGCTATGATTTTCGTTTAAAAATGCAATTTAAATCGAATTTTTTTCATAGATTTTGACTATGAAATGTGGTGTTTTTATTGTAAAAATGTAATCAGTTACAGGCAATCTAAGTTTCTGACAAAGATAAGGTTATAATTTTATGTCTAGGCAACGTAATTTAACCCTTAACGGTCGGGGGGGGGGGGGGGGGGGCGTTGAACGCCCCCCCTTCCGGTTTTTTCTATCTCATTTTCTGTGTGTTAAAGATAAAGAGCCCAAACTGCTTGACTTTTTAAGTATGGGTATGACACACAACTGAGAGTTGGAATTTTTTGAATATCTCCATCCTGGCGGGCACAGGATGCCAGCAAACCTGGCAGGGTCATCCAGGTAAAGAGCAAAAATATTTTTTTGACTAAAACAAAGCATTTTATCATACCAAAATACTAAAAAATCCTCTAGTAGTACATCCTTATATGAAATACAGGTGTTCAAGTCACTTTCAGGTTCCAGGTATGATCCTGCAGGTCCTGATCCTCCAGGTCTCCAGAAACCTTTAAAAGGCTCCTGTGGCCGCAATTTTTGACTTAAAGACTTCAAATTTTAAACTTAAGCTTTTCTTACATGTCTACATAACGTATTAAAATTTCATGAAGATCCGCCGCCGTTTTCCCGCCGACCGCCGACTGCGGCGGCTGGCAGCTGCCAAGTACAGCTGCGGCCGCTGAAATTTATATTTTGATATTTCTAATGTAAAATTTACATAAAAATAAACATTTTCTGGGAAAGAATTTTTCTTCTAGCTTCAAAAATAAGAAAATTACAGCCGTTTGAAATTTTTGAATAAAAAAAGACCTAAAAACAAAGGTTGTTAAATAAAAGGGTGAAGGAAGCGAAAATTGACTTTGACTTATAAAAGGTCGGAAATTCATTATCAAACAGGGGACTTGCACAAAAAAATTTAGACCTCTAGCTCTAATAGGAACTGAGATAATTAGGGGGGGCGTTGAACGCCCCCCCCCCCCCGACCGATTAAGGTGCGGCAAGGGGCCCGACTGTAAAGGGTTAATATTGTTTTTTCTTTTATGAGCATTGGAAATCTTTCAAAAATTCCATTGTACATAATATGCTATTTTGAAATGCCTAGAACTTTTTTGTTATTGAAGCTGAAGGCTTTAAATTTAGGGTATTGGGTCTTCTTGTGGCAGTCTTTCAGCAGTTAAAACGTGTTATTTCTTGCAGGCGTCCTTTAATGAGGACTTTATTTAAGATGATCCAGCAAGTCGGGGACCGACCCCAGCAGGCTAGGTGGGTGGCCCGCAGGGGTTAAGTGCATTTTTCCCAACATATATGTTGTGATACATCAAATTGCCCGCAGGGGTTAAATGAATTATTTTCCAATATATACCTTGTTTTATATCAAAATATAGGTTTTTAAGAAACTCAAATTCAAAGTTAAAATTGACATAAGACCTACCTGAAGCTAACCCCCGCGGGCTAGGTAGATTTTCCGCAGGGCTTATGTGCATTTTACCTAACCTAGAAACTTACTTTTTCTTTCTGTTTTTTTCCTTGAATAAACTGTGTCTATTAATGAGGACATTATTTTAGATAATCCAGCAAGTTGGGGACCAACCCCAGCAGGCAAGGTGGGTGGCCCACAGGGGTGTAGTGCTTTTTTTTCTAAAGTATGTGTTGTCATACATCAAATTATACCTAGATTTTTAGGTAAAGAAACTCAAATTTTTTTTATCTCATGAATAGACACAGTTTATTCAATAAAAATCCTTTAAAAAAAGTAAGATTCTAGGTTAGGTTAGGTAAAATGCATTTAAGCCTTGCAGGCAACCCCCCAAGCCCGCAGGGGCTAGCTTCAGATTAGTCTGATTCTATCATTAGCTCTTAATTTGAATTTCTGGACCTAAAAAAACCTATAATTTTATGTATGACAACACATACTTTTAAAAAATACACTTAACCCCTGCGGGCCACCCACCTAGCCTGCTGGGGTCGGTCCCCGGCTTGCTTGATCATCTTAAATAATGTTCTCATAAATAGACACAGTTTATTCCAGAAAAAAACCCTAAAAAAACAAGTAAGGATCTAGGTTAGGTTAGGTAAAATGCACTTAAGACTTAGATTAGTCTGATACTTTTTTTAGCTGTAAATTTGAGTTTCTTGACCTAAAAAACCTATACATTGCAAAAAAAATGCATATTTTGATATATAACAAGGTATATTGGAAAATAATGCATTTAACCCCTGCGGGCCACTGACCTAGCCCCCTGGGGCTAGCTTTAGATTAGTCTTAAGCTAATTCTAGCTCTGAATTTGAGTTACTGACCTAAAAAACTTATAATTTGATGTATTACAAAATATATATTGGGAAAAATTCACTTAACCCCTGCGAGCCACCCACCTAGCCCGCTTGGGTCGGTCCCCGACTTGCTGGATCATCTTAAATAAAGTCCTCATTAATAGACACAGTTTATTCAAGAAAAAAACCTGTAAAAATATAAGTAAGTTTATAGGTTAGGTTAGGTAAATGCTCTTAAGCCCTGCAGAAAACCAACCTAGCCCAGGGGGTTATCTCAGGTTAGTCTAATGCTAATTTTTGCTCAGAATTTGAGTTTCTTGACCTAAAAAACTTATATTTTGATATACACGGTGTTTAAAAAAAAACTGTGTTTTCCGGTTTTGAGAAACAACCAGAAGGAATATGAAAATAGGATTATAGGTTCATATTCTATGTAAAAATGTACATCGGACTTACTTAAGGTGTTTTTTGATATCTCTAAAAATGTGGCTGTACTGATTGGTACATGTAGGGGAAAAATGCTTGATGTTGAATATGAGATATCAATTAGATTGAAATAACTTGTATATTTTGCAACATATTGTTTCAAAAGTACAATATCAAAGTAGTAAAAGGTTAAATCAATGTCCCCATATGAAATTTTTTACATATTTTCTTTTCTGGCTCCATGAAAAGACCTTTTTAGGTTCTTCAGTTTTTTCTATTTCTCTATGACAAAGTCATTTTTAGAAAAAAAATCTCTTTTAATACTGTGTGCATTGACAAATAAAACAAGTCACTTTTTATTTCATTTCAATAACTTAAAAATAAGCAAGTTATCATGGTTTGAAATTGTCTGTAAAAAGTGCGTTTTCTTTAATTACTCATGTTTTATAAGATGATCTCTTATAATCTGTCAATCAAAATTAAGAGATTAAAGGGGGAGGGGCGAGGAACGGATATGAAGAATTTTAATACTAAGAATTAAAATCCAAGCAAAAAGAATATTGATTTTTGGTTTAAAAAAAGGCATCTTAAATTAAGTTTTAAATGTAATTATCAGATTATTTTGATGTTTATGTTAAAATGTTGTTTTCAAGTTAAAAAAGGATTTTAATTCAATGTTATAGCATAAAATTCTGTAAGAATACAATAACACACACACATTTTGATTCTTTGGGCTCTAAAATGCGCTGTTGTTTTAAGAGATATTAAAAAACGCCTATATTTGATGCATATTTTTATAGAGAATATGGACATATAATTATTTTTTTTGTACTCTAATGGTTGTTTCCCAAATCTGGAAAACGCAGTTTTTTCTGAAACACCTTGTATAACAAGATATATATTGGAAAAAATGCACTTAACCCCTGCGGGCTATCAACCTAGCCCGCTGGGGCTAGCTTCAGATTAGTCTAATGCTTATTTTAGCTCTGAATTTGAGTTCCTTGACCTAAAAAACCTATAATTTGATGTATCACAACATATATATTGGGAAGAATGCACTTAACCCCTGCGGGCCACCCACCTAGCCCCCTGGGGTCGGTCCAAGACTTGCTGAATCATCTTAAATAATGTCCATATGAATAGACACAGTGTATTTAAGTTAAAACCCTAAGAAAAAACAATTTAAGGTAAGTTTCCACATCAAAATAGACCAAAAAAAGCCTAAAAACCCCATTTCCGCAGGGTTTTTCTTACCTAACCTAACCTTAAAATATTTTTTTTTGATTTTTTTGCCATTTAGATGTAATACCTATAGGACTAGGCTTATATACCAAGTTTGAAGGGTCCAGCTAAATATTTAGACCATTTTGCTCACGGTTTACGAATAGATGTCATTACGAACCCCCCCCCCCCCCCCCCTTTAATAAATAATCAAACTTTGAAAGGGCCTCAAACCTGCAACCTTTGAGATATGAACTTAATTTCTTGTACAAAAATTTTAAATAGATAAGTCTATTAGCTAGTTTTAAAATTTTGTTAAAATGTTAAAAGACCTCGAAGCTAGAGTGCTGGTTATGGAAAAACCAGAAAAGATAAGTTAGATTATATTAGAATTGACTGATTTCTAAAAAATCACTTGGAGGTGGTACATAGTTATAATAAATGTATTTACACAATAAATGGTTTCAATGACTCAATAGACAAACAAGAATAACATTGTTGTAACGTAAAAAAAATATCAAAACTTTAAAATGGCCTCACACCTGCCACCTTTGAGATATGGCATTGATATGTTGTGCAATAATAGCAAATAAATAAGTCTATTATCAAGTTTTGAAATTTTGTTAAAATCTTAAAACACCTCGGAACTAGAATGCTATTTAGGTTAAATCAGCAATGTTAGGTTAGGTTAGGTTGTAGTTGACTGATTTTCAAAAATCAACTGGAGGTTGTTGATAGTTATGAGAAATGTATATGCACAATAAATAGTTTCAATAAAAGACAAACAAGAAATTGAATTTTTTATGAGCTTATTTCCAAAATACAGCCATTTTCTACTTTCAATGCGGGGTTTCGAACCTTTAACCTTTAGCTAGAGCTTTGACCTTTCAGTATGTTATAACTGCAGGTCAGACAATTCTAAAAGTATAAAAACCAAAAATTTTGGTCAATTAGGAGCTGAGCTACGATTTTTTAAACATCAAAATTGTCATTTTGGATTGGTTTTTTGAGGCTCGAGGCCGCCAGAGGCCACCAATCACTTGCTTAAGAAGGAGCAAAAACGACCAGCTCGTCGAGCTGATATCATTAGACACTTAAACTTCATCTGATTTGATTGCATCCATTAAGGTTAAAAACTGAAGTTACCTCTAAATTTTCAAAATTGGATTATGTTTTCTTCCCGGTCGTCAAAAGTAGCCTAAAACCTGCTCTAATCAAATTGTTTAAGATTTATTATTTTGGCCCATTTATGGGGGGTCGTCGAAGCGGACTTTAGCCCTCCTGGGCCTCTGAAATCAAAATGTCTTCAAAATTGTAAAAGTGTACCCAGATTATTGGTTTGCTGAACCTAAAATAAGTCCATTTTTTGGCTACTTAATCTCTGGCCTCCTAAGCCGAATTTGGTCAATCTGAAAACACTTTTAGTTTTACTCTAAAAAAAATTTCATTTGAGTATTTTTCCAACTGTCTTTGAGCCTCTAGGGGCAGGTTTGATGCCAGAAATTAGGCCTTATTTTTTTGCTAAAAACACGAAAAGACCGAAATTCTTCTAAATGCTGTTCTTAAAATACCCTGATTTATAATTCTTTCTTTAAAAAATAAATAGAATAAGGAAAATCGGTAGGTAAATACGTTTATTATGAAGTTTTTAAAAGTTTACCTTGCTTTTTAAAAAATGTAATTCGTTATTTTTAGATTACGTAAGTTTAAATAACTTTAGAGAAAACAAGGATGACAACAATTACTAGAAGCAAAGATCTATCGATCAGACTGTCATTCAAACGAACTTTAACAAATGAAACGATTCCTTTAATCAAACAATTAAATATCAGCTGAATTAGAATTCTGAAAAATTATTTATCATATAGTATTATGGACAATGTGCAACAAATAAAAATATCTATTCTGAAATATACATATTTTTACATAGTGATGCTTTACAGACAGACAGACGAACAGGTCTACCAAATCTAAAGTTAGAAAAGCTCCTCTTTTAAAAGTTTATATTTTATCTTAAAATATATATTTATAAATTACATTAAAAAAGAATCCCAAAAGTATTGAATCTCAAATGAACCATTATTTTTGCAAGAATATTTGCAAATTTTTTATATAAAGAAATAACAAATCAAATAACTTTTTGTAAATAAGTCGGATTCAAGTGATTTATATTATTGAAAAAATATGTAAAATGAAATATTTTATTTTCATAAGTAGCATGGCTTCAAAAAACTATCATCGAGAGAAAAAAAGACCACATAGAAATTTAATCATCTTATTTATAATAAATCATTTATATATATAAGTACCCAAAATTTTGTGCAAACATCCGAAAGAATGTGTTTGCAAAACTTTGAGCAACAGTATAATTTTCAGACTACTTTGCCTCTAAGAAAGCTTAATTTATTTGAAAATACGAAAAATAATTGAGTATATGCAATGCCATAGGTCCTGTGATGGTTCTAGGCTATTTCAATTTTAGATTTAAGTCTTGGTTTTAAGCTATTTTTGAAGCCCTTTTAGATACAGAACCATCCTAAAAATGAAAGTATGTCCCGTATTTAATTTATTTTGCAAAAATTTATGTTGTCTGATGTTGTCATCCTTGTTTTGGTAAATTTATGTGCTGTGTTCATTTTTTAAAAATCATTATCCAAAATAATCCTTCTATTAAAGTAACAGTGTGTGTGTGTGTGTGTGTGTTTGTCTGTCTGTGTGTATCGAAGGATCTCGCTAACCACCGAACCGAGATGGTTTTCTTTTACAATGTAGCTTTTTATAGGTCCTTGTAAGGTTCATAACTTTTTTGGGGGAGGGTACCACCACCCTCTGTTACAATACCTATAACCTTTTAATATTCATTCTATGTTAACTCGTACATGAAAACTTTTTTCATATTTAAGGAGTTAAGAAACATAGAACAATTTTAGAAGTTAAATATTTAAGTTCAAATAATTCAATTTATTTATTAGTAGCAAAGCTTCTCTTTAATTTACTTTGTCTCTTCATCAGTCTTCCAGTCTGTAACGCTATGGGGGACATGCAATTTTCTCAGCTTCCATTGAAGATAGACAGCGAAGATTCTATATCAGTGAGCATTAAGTGTAAATTTATCTTTTACTGTTAAAGAAAACAAGGATGACAACATCCATAAAAAGAAAGCTCTATAAAACCAAAGACCATAGAACATTAACACATGTAGAAAGTCAAAACTTTGGGTACTTATATTTAAATTTATAAGTATACTGACTTCTTAAATTTTAAAATGTCCCAACCTTTTAACCAATAATTTTAATCTAAAGAATGAATAAATTTGATAATCATCATTGAAGACGCATAAAAGTTTATCTTATTTCGTCTTATCCCTTAGAAATCCTGCATAAAATAGATGTTTTAAAATGCTAGAATTAAATAATTCATTGTCTGAGATTTTCACATACTCTAATATTCTGTTTATTCCAGATGGTTAATATAGCGTTACCCCCCCCCCCCCCCCCATCCCCTCCAAACAATAGAGGAACATATTGAAATATATCTGAAAACTATATTAGCAACCTAAAAGGATGTCATTTTGTCTGCATGTATGTCCGTAAAATCTCGTAATCAGCTAGATCGATCGTCTTATCCCTTTAGATCCCTGTTAAAAAAAAAGACTTTTATTTTATAGTTTCTAGCGGATACGGCCCTAAAGGCCTCAAGAGCACATGAGGGAGGGGAGGTTTGACAATAAAAATTTAATAGTTAAACATTAGACAGATTAAAAGAGAAAATTTTATATTAAAAGCATATACAACAGAAATACATACAGAAAAATAGACAAATATCATTTCATTCTAAAAATAATAACTGACTGTCCAATCGACAGACAGACGTACAACAAACCAACAAAATATAGAGTAGCGTCGCTAAAAGAAATAGACAGATACTATAAAGGCTACAAGCCTTCCCCTACATTAAAAAAGATGTATGTACAACAAACAAACTAAATTATTAAATATAGAGTAGCTTCGCTGAAAGAAATATACATATACAATGAAGCTAAAGACCTCCCCTGAAAGCCATAAAATATTAATGACCGACCAACAAACGGACAGATGTACAACAAACAAACTAAATATAGAGTTGCTTCACTGAAATAGATAGATATGATAAGCCTCAAGAACTCCCATACCAGCCAAAAAAGCATTACTGAACGACCAACAGACAAACAGATGAATGTACAACAATGAAACTAAATATAGAGTAGCTTCGCTTAAAGAAATAGATAGATGCTACAAAAATGCTAAAGAGCTCTGAAAGCCTGGAAACTCTGACTAAGTCGTATTTTCAAAGTAGCTTTTAAAAGGTTATCTTAGGTTAGATTGGGTAAGGTAAATTTTAATGATTGCACCGCAAGATTAAATCCCCCGCAGAGGCTAGAAAAAGAAGAATATATACTGTGAAACTACGACGAATCCCGCTAGTTTCCTTGATCCAAAACGATTTTGTGCTTCGCTACTCATGAATGTTGTCATCCTTGTTATATTTCAATTTATAAATTATTTGTTATTTGTGAGTAATGACAGCTGTAAGACCCCCATAAAGATATTTAGTAAATATTTTGATGCAAGAAAAAATAGCAAGTTCATTTCTTGTAGTTTTTAGGTTAAGATATGAATGTACAAATAAGCCTCCCGCATGGGTTAGGAATATAAAAAACCTATAAGATGGTCTGAAATAGGTTAGGTAGGCTAAGTGTCCACTCCGACGTTTGGAACTCCTACGTTTGTCCTAGGACCTAATTTAGAACTGAATTGGTTAAGTGGCTGGCAAGATCTTGACATACAAAAACCTTGGGTACTTCAGATTAATTTTAGGTGCTTTAATACAAAATGCATGTAAAAGCTGATAACCTCCACTCTCTTATTTGTAAAATGAATTGAAATAAGGAGGATCTTTGTGGGACCTTAACCCTGTGGGGCAACTAAGTACCAAAATGACTCAGCTTAGGCTAATTAAAAGTAATAAACAAACGCATAAAACTACTACATCCCAATACTAATATTAATCATTAATAAAGGGGGGTGGAGATATGAGATAAGTATCCAAATTAAAAAGAAATAATATTAGTCTACAGGAAGGGTAATTTTTATATCATTGTTGGGGGTTGTATATCAATTTATTGTCCATTGTCTTACACCCATAAGATCCATGCTTTTAAATATTACCTAATTAAATTCTATTGCATTGTGGGCAGAAAGACAATGTAAAAAACACAAATTCTACGAATTAAAGAATCCGCCAATTATTTAGATGTTAAAAATATTCCGTTCCTTGTTATATGAAGTACTATGATTATGTTTATCTATCTATTATACTTATGTTATATCTTATTATTTTATGACTGTTGTATATTGTTTCTTGTAGAAATAAATATTTAAATGTCAAAAATAGCCGTTAGTAAACAAATATGTCGCAGGGTTCTTCTAGATAGATAGATAGATAGATAGAGAGAGAGATAAATTGCAGGGTTTTCCTTGGAAACAACAATTCTTTAAACAGTCATTTAATTTTTTTGTCTGACTGACTGTTAATACTTATTTTAGGTGTAAATGTACTTTATAAAGAAGTTTTACAACAAATCTACCTACAATTTTGCTTTGACTTTTATAAATTATATTCTTATTATTCAGTTCTGACACTATACAAGTGTTAATGTCCGTTTGTCCTGTTGTTTCAGAGCTTCGCTTTTATGGGTGTTGTCATCCTTCTTTAATTTTGGAGGGGGCGGGGTATTTTTTCGTTTAACTTTGGTTTAATTTATACAGCTTTATTACTAAATTAGTTGGTTTCATTAAGCTCTTTTGTCATTTATTGGCTTTACTTTTAAGGATTTTGTCATCCTTGTTTAAAAGATAAAAACAGGAGTAAAAATTTGGTGACAAGATATTTAAGTTTAACAAATAACATAAATAAATAGATAACAAGAACAATCATATTTTAATACACGTATATATATAATAATCAAGACAGACATAGATAAATAAGACTGATTGACACGAACAATTATATAGTAGCTTCGCTACGAAAAATACAAAGAAAAAAAAGCAAATCATATGAGAATCTGTAAAAATTTAACAGTTTAAAAACATTCATAAAATTCCATTATCTTGTAAAAATCTGTTTAAAAAGATTTATCTTAAATTCAATAACAAGAACAATTTCTAGAATACAAGCGGAGCTATTTTAGTAAATATACAAATAAAAGATGAATTGAAATTTCTTCATAATAGTGGCAAATTTTATTATCATTACTTTTAAAACAATTTTTTAATTATTAAACTTTAAAAATTATAATAAAGTAGAAGCAATGGATTATTGCATATATTGCTTCGTAAAGCAGAGCGCATTCTGCCACTGAAGTAAATGTCTCATGACTTTTCAGAAGCTTCAATAAAAAGGAGATTCATATCAGTTGTGATCTTTGGGTGCAAACAAACACACAGACATATCATTAGAAACAAGTTTGAATAAGAATATTAATTATTTTCGAGTAAGCAAACTAAAGCGAAGCTACCAAAAATCCTCCTCATTTGCCAAGTGTATTTCCGTTAAAATTAAACATTATCCCAGATATTTGAAAGATTTACTAAAGATTTCAACTTGGGAATTGACATTTATTCTTAAAGATAAGAAGCAGGAAACAGAAAAAATTAGTATTTTTTTAGTTTTTAAAACATTTGCTGTTTATTAACAGCCTCATTCTGTTCATTGTCATAGGAATCGTTTTATACATTAAATCAATTTTGCATATGAATGTATTATATCAATTTTGATAAAAAGAGACCTTTTCACAATTATAGAGTTGCTTTAGTTTTAGATTATAGATTGTTTTTACACTATTGATGAAAGAAGGATTTTATAAACCTTAATATCCGTTCAGTTCTTTTCGCTGCGTGTGGACACAGCCTAATTGTAGAAACCTTCACATAAGATAAAAAAATATTTTACTGTTTTTAGAATATATATCCTTGATTTTTGAAATTTGACATTTTTGGGGGGAAAAAAGGACTAATGCAAGAACTTTTTTCTTTTTGCTAGGGCCCATGCCTAGTATTTATATTGAAATTTTCGGTATTCTCTGATTTAAGTATTTATTAATTTTAGTAGTGCAGCTACTCTATTATCTACTAACAGCTACGCCCCTAGATGCATAGAAGGGTACTTGTTTAAAACAGCATTATATATATAATGTCACAATGATGGCCACTTTAATATATGCCAAAAATTAATGCGTTTAGTTCTAGTTTTGGATCTTAAACCATTAGTAAAAAAAGTTTCGTGCTTTTATGGATTTTTAGGCCTTGTTTAATGCATTTTAAAATTACTTTTTTTACCTTAACCTTTCAAGAAATGTACATTTACCATAAAAAAGGATGACAACATCCATAAAAGCGAAGCTCTGAAACGGTAAAACCAACGAACATTAATACTTCAAGAGTATCAGAACGGAATATCGGATAATTTTCTCACATAATGTACTATTAAAAATTAAAAATCAACATGTTTAAAATAGACGTACGGACATTCTGGTAACGGTTATAGAGCTTTCTAAATCGTACCTAACTACTACAGAAATCACCATTTAAAGTTTGGAATCGATAGGACAATTCTAACCTATTTAAATTAATGAAAAGAGCTATCTATCTGTGACGTACGGACGGACGGACCAACCCTAATTATAGAAAAGCTTCGCTTTTTAAAAATACTCTTTATATAAAAAAAATAGTTCAGCAATCCTATAATACAAAATAGTAAGGTGTTTTTGTCTGAAGCTTAAGATCTCGATACTGTTGGGTTAATTTGATTGTACTTTTCCGGGAAGTTTTATTTATATCTTTGTGAGGCTTTTAAAAAGGCTTAATGGGATAACAAAAAGGTGGAATTTCGTGATTTTTTTAATTCTAAAAATATAAAAGCTTAAAAGCAAATTCATAGTGTAAAATCTTCAGCCACTTTTAAGCCAATACACTATGAATCCAAGACTCTTATCTTTACAACCCTGGTGTCATATTTCATTTACACTATGAAATCCCCAGTTTACACTATGAATTCCAAAAAATTGGCTTAAAACTTGAATTTTAAGCCGGCTTAGGAATTCATAGAATATACAATAATTCAGGGGTCTTTTTCAGACAATTTTTTTCAGCCGCCAATAATTAAACCAATATAAAAGTATAACCCAGATAACCACCTGGTTCCAGTAATGGGGATCATTTTCATGTGCTAGAAAATTGCTTTCTTTCTTGTAGCGACTTGGCCGTGGTAATTTCCGAAGCTATTTGTTGATATTAAAAGACCAAATTGAAAGTCGGACTAGGGTCCCTTCCCATAAGCATACGTTATTTAACCTCTGTCCCTCCTATTCTTTTACTTCAATATCAAAACTTTTTTTTGCAAATACCAAGTATATTTTGACAAAATTGAGCCACTACTGTGAAAATGGCAGCAGATAAGATGTAAACCTAGAATATGATTAAAGATGCAACATTTTTTAAATCATCAGCTTAAAATTCAACTATATTTTGATGGGGATTAGATTTAGGACTCTGTTTTTTATAGTAGTTTTTTTAGTGATTATGGGATTTTACAATTATTTTGGAATATATGTATTATTTACTAAAATTTACAAAAAAAGATATTCCTAAAATAAAATATAGATAAAATCTTTTGAAGTAGGATTTTCCGATTTTATTTGACATTTTACTTTTTAAACTTGCGTTATTTAATGTATTTATTTTTATTTTGAGGAGGATAAATAAGGGGTTTTAAAGTTTGAGTGGGGTAAACAGCCCTTTCCCTTCACTCTTCAACGAATATTTGTTGTCTAATTTTAGTTACTTAATCCAGAGCCGATTTGTAAATGTGCGGCTGCTTATCCCTGAAATAATTTTGCTGGAACACAACAAAAGAAATGTTTTGATAAATGTTGGTTGCTAAATAAAAGTATAACTAACTATACACATTTAATATTTATGTGTTATATAATATCAGCATAGATGCTTGGAATAGGTAAACTTTGTAACAATTTTACAGATAGGTGTTTATGCTTTAGTAGATCAAATTTCTGGATCTAGAGCAGTTCACGGTAAAATGTTCCTGGTAACGATTATCTTTGAAAAAATCTATAAACTTTAAAGGCTCCCAGCTCTCAAAAGGGCTGTACGTACATGACATGCCCGCAAACCGTGTAAGCGTCAGATGTAAATAATCTAAAATAGCCAACATCCAATGATCTACAGGGAAAGTTTAACTGAAGTAAAAACGCATAAAATAAGTCTTTTTCGCGCACTGCGAGATAACTGTGTGTAATGATTGAGTAATGTATATTCCGGATTATTTTTAGGCCTTCTTTTGTCGGTTGAAATTTTGTGCGAGCATAATCTGTACGTTGTAATGTTTGGCCGTTATATAGCATCCTTTTTTAAAGTTCTTGAATTTCAGAGATAATCGTTACCAGGAAAATCTCAACGTGAACTGCAATAACTCTAGAAAGGTTAGCACTACCAGCCTTTAGTGTAGGCTAATTTGGTAACTTAAAAAATCCATATTAATGTTTAGTTTTTCTCACAACTGCCGAAATTTAAAACTGTATCATTGCAAACGTACAAAATGTAAATGCAAGTCTTCACAATCTTTATATATGTTTTGGGCTAGAATTACCATAAATGTTTGTAATCGATATATTGACATCACAGATAAATTATTAAGGAAAAAGTAACCATAGACCTATCAATTTATCCCAAGATAAAGTGGTGTTGAGAATTATTATACTTTATTATACTTCAACAAAACTTATTTTCTTCTTATGCAACAATACATTATATTGGGCATGTGCCAAATATTCTAGTATTACTTCAATATTTATAGAAATATCTATTACTTAAATTTACAATTTACAGAGATTCTTTAAACCAAATATATTAAATAATCGGATCTACTGCAATTCACGGTAAAATATTGCTGGTAACGAATATTGCCAAAAATCTATGAATTTTAAAGGCTGCTAGCTGCCAAACGGCTGAACGTACAGATCATGCCCGCACAATGTTTTAAGCGGCATAAGAAGGCCTACAAATAATCTGGAATATCCATAAATCAATAATGCATAATTGTCTCGCAGTGCAGAAAAATGCGCGAAAAAGGTCTGTACGTTCTGTAGGTTTATCCGTTTGGCAGCTAGCAGCCTTTAAAATTCATAGATTTTTGGCAATATTTTACCGTGAACTGCACTAGATCCAAATAATCTTTTATTATGGTTATATACCCATGTACTTTATTTTATTACTAGCATCTATGGGCTTTATATTCGAAGGGCAGAAAAATAGCCTAAAACCATACCCAGACTAATTTTTGAAAAATTAAATAGCCTAAAACCATCCCAGAGCCTATAAGAGGCTTCACTGTAAAGAAGAACCATATCAGTTCAGCGGTTAGCGAGATCCTTTGCTACAGACAAAAAAAGCTTATTACTTTATATTATAGGATTGATAGAAGATTAATTTAATTTAATATTCCTTTTTCCTGCCATGCCTTAATCCTGCATGGCTACACATTATCTAATACTAGCTTCGCCCCTAGCCTCTAGGGGCTTTGCCCCAAGAGGTGATTTAAAAAAAAATTAAGGCAAAATTCGTAAAAGGACCAAGGAAATCTTTAGCAAATTTTTTTTAAAAATGAGGGGGGATTTTTTTGTTTTTTGGGGGGTTGGGGGTGTCCCACCCCCCAAGAAAATAGCTTAAAACCACCACAGGACCAATAGGTATATACCCTGAAGAGTAGAATCCGATCGGTTCAGTGGTTACCGAGGTCTTAAGGGACAGACAGCTGGACAGACAGACGGACAGACATCAAGCTACTTTGTATTATAGATAACCCAACAAAAACCTTCCTCCGTCCGTTAGTTTTAAAAAAAAATGCTATGTGAAAGCCTAGATATCCGCGGCTACTATTTAGGATAGACGACAACTAAATTTTTTGTGAAAGTATTGAAGACCTTCCATTATGTGATACACTGTGTCCGTCGGGCGGTCAGTCATTCTTCAAAAGACATAAATACTTATTTTTAAAAGTCTTATATAATAATCATAAGATTTATGATATTCAACCCTACTTTTTTTATAAGGAAAAAGGAAAATAACATTTTATCCAATTAGCAAATACAAATTTGTTTTCCCTAGAAGTTCCTAGCGAACACAGAAACTCCCATCCGCTTATTTTTATAATAAACAGGGGGGGGGGGGTATTTTTTTAGGCTAGGTTAGATAATTTCCTCGCAGGGTTAGGAAATTGGCCCCGCAGGGTTAGAGTCTCCGCAGGGGCTAGAAATATGAGAAAATTAACTGTAAAATACGACGAAACGTCACAAAAGGGATTATACCCATTTTTTTATTAACTAACGCCTAAGGTGACATAAACCTGCATGAATATCATGTACCAAATATAACCTGGCAAACTACCCATTCCTTTTATTTAATTTACTACCAAATTAGGGGGGGGGGGGGATGTAAGTACTCTAACAAGCACTTTAAGGAAAACCGGCCAAAAATTCAGTGCACATATATAAACTTATCTAAATCATCTTCTTCTGTAGAAGTTGGTTTTATAAAAAAGAAAATTTGTGATGATTAACATTTTCGTTGAAAGCTGGTTATCTACGTCAGAAGTGTTTGATATAATTCAAATATTAGAATTAATCCTGTTTTTATCGTAACATTTTATTCAACGTAAATTGTATAGATAAGCAAAACTATCAATTATATAAAATATTAAGCTAAAGTATCACATCAGATTAGTTTGGCTTTACAGATAACTAGGCACTTTTTCTTAAATTGCCTTGCGAGCATAGGACACCCTACACTTAAAAAAAAATTAATTAAGTTAGGTGGGGAGTTTTATTTATGCCTACCTATTAGGAACCAGAACACTGTGGTGCCCTAACCCTTTGGGGCTATTCTGTACCCAGCATAACCTAACCTAGAGTAAAACACTAATAAACGAAAAACTATCCCCCACCCCTCCTTTTTATAAAGGGGGGTTACTTCTGTGCTATTTTAGGGAGTACTTCTATTAACCTCGTTATAAACGCTGGAAAGTGTCATGTGTTACGTCATAAAAATGCGGCTAAAAAGGATGGAAGACAGAAGAAGTGGGAAAGGAAACCCCTTAATAAATCATGGATAATAGACGTATTTTTATGACGTCACACATGACACTTTCTAGCGCTTCCCTTTTTAGAGCGAGTGAGCCCCGACCTAACAACGAGACTGGCAGAAACCAAGGATCAAATGCAAAGATTGGAGTCAAGTTTCAGGTAAAACATTTTATCATGTCTTCAACTTTTCCGCCAATAGAAATTTTAAAAAAATGTTACTATATTATCGTTGTTTTCCCTCTTTTTACACACGAGTGTTTTGAAAAATAAAACGTATTTTTAATGCTCGTTGTAAGCTGGGTTAGGTTAAATAAATGGCAAAAGAACCCAGTGGGATAGTAATTATATTTAGAGGGCTAGGAGAGAGTGTTTAATGGTTTAAAAACAGGTTTGAGGGAAAGCACCAGATTATTGGAATATTGATTCCTATTTCAACAAGGTACAATATTATAAGCAAAGCATCATAATCAAGTCTTTAAAATGATAGAATGTCCTTTAACAGTATCCTGTATTTAAGAGGTTTGGAACACATTTATTTACAATTTTGTTAAGACTTTTGCATAAATATTCTGCTTATTCAGTTCTGACACTCTACAAGTGTAATGTTCGTTTGTCCTACCGTTTCAGGGCTTCGTTTTATGGATATTGTCATCCTTGATTTTACAGGAATCTAGTCGACGTTGAGGACGAGGAAATTTCTGAACATTTCACTTCCACTAAACTCAGGTATATATACTAGGGTTGGGCCAGATATCCGGCCGGATATCTGGCCATTTTCAATATCCGGCCGGATACCGGATATGAAAACTATCCGGTTAAAGGATATCCGGCTTATTTTTGATGCCGGTTATCCGGTTATCCGGCCGGATATCCAGTATTTTGCCGGATATCGAACGTTGGCCAGATATCCGGCCGGCACCGGATATCCGGCATTAAAAATAAGCCGGATATCCGGTATCCGGTATCCGGCCAAAAAAGTATCCGGCCCAACCCTAATATATACAATATATTTTTATCATGTAAAAATATAATAATAGCAGGGAATTGGGGATCTGCAAATGAAAGATTTGTGTATTTATGATATGACATAATTTAGAACTTTTAAAATTAGAAGAGTATTCATGTTATACTTCATTAATTAAAATGCTTTAAAAATGTTGCAATCAATGGTTGGTTATCTATATACAGATGATAAAAAGAATACATTCATAATACAAAGTAGAACGATGTCTGTCTGTCTGTCTGTCCGTCTGTTTGTCTGTCTGTCTGTCTGTCTGTCCGTCCGTCTGTCTGTCTGTCCGTCCGTCCGTCCGTCCCTTAAGATCTCGGTAACCACTGAACCGATCGGATTCTACTCTTCAGGGAATATACCTACTGGTCCTGTGGTGGTTTTAGGCTATTTTTTGGGAGGTGGGACACCCCCAACCCCCCAAAAAACAATCCCCCCCCCATTTTTTTTGTAGAAGATTTCCTTGGTCCTTTTACGTATTTCGCCCAAATTTTTTTTTTTATTACCTCTTGGGGCAAAACCCCTAGAGGCTAGGGGCGAAGTCGCTAGTATGATATAATCTGAGAAGAATAGTCTGTAAATTATTGCTTACAAACTTTGGGGTTTTAATATTAAATCTTAGTTTGGGGTTACAAACTTCTCCACCAATAATTTTAATCTACAAAATGGATTATATTGTTTATCTTAATCATCTTGAGATATCAAAATGATTACAATCATTTTTTGCATCGTATTATAGACAGCTTTTCGTGGATATTATAATGAAAAATTAAGATTAAAAGCCTCGGGGCTAACAAAATTGTATTTTATTATCAGAGGAAAATTGTCTGTAATACGATTTTATACATGGTTTTCAGTATGGCTGAGAACCAGTTCTAATCTAGTGGATATTAATCGGTTTCGAAGCCATACTTGAATATAGAATTCAATAAAATTTTCAATTGTAAAACTAAATATATGAAATGCTTGGGTTCAGGGAGACGAAGGGACACTCCGTGACGCGGACAACAGTGGCCAGAACGGAGGATCCCTTAGACCAAGCTATTGAAACTATGATTACTAAGAGTACTAAGGTAAATATAAATATTTATTGCACATGTGATCTAGTTTATAAGAAGCTGATAAAATACTATTCCCAAATATTTGATTTAGTAAAAAAAAACAGGCAAGAAATGTAAAATTGACTATAATTACACTGGTATCCAAAATTTAAAATCATTTTTCCCATTGGTTTGAGGATATATGTATATTAAATCTTGATTTAGTTTTACAAACTGGCAATGGCTAAACTTTTTCGCCAATAATTGGACGAAGCCCAATCTGTACCCCTTTTGATTCCTGTGACGTCATAAAATGAGGGAGCGAGAGGAGAATTACTCATTTTCATTACGTCACAGGAATCAAAAGTGGTACAGATTGGGCTTCGTCCAATAATTTAAGTAATATAATATTGCATTTGTTATTTCCCTGAGAAAAAAAAAAATTAGATGTGGGCGAAGCTACAAATCAATATCTATGAATAGAAATTAATCAAAAACTTTGGGAGCACTGTATTTTATCAGAATCTATATATTAGAAGAATAGAAACACAATAAACTATAGAGAGCTTTTTTATGTAATAAAAAACATCAAAAAGTTTTATAAAAAGGATTTCTTTTTATTTAAACTGTTTTCGAAGCATTTTTGAAATGGGTATTAAAAGTATACTCTGACTCATATAGAATTATTATACAAAAGAGTTAAAATTAACAATAATTAACCCAAATAAATTTTTATTATGATTTTAAATCTTAATATGAGTATGATTCTACACTTACAGATGTCATAGTACATTTTTGAAACCCTTTTCGAAAAAGCGTCAAAAACAGTTTAATACATAGATTAGATATAAAAGACATCAGAAAGGAGAGAGAAAAATATTAAGTTTATAGATTTAGTAAAATTTAATGAAATATATACATAGTTATAGTTATTTTGTTAAATTTAGTAGGCTAGTTGTTTTATTTTTCATTTCTTTATTTTTTTTCTAGTAATTCTAACATTTAAATTTTTGTTAAAATCCCAATTTCAAGAAATAAAAAATGTTTCACTCTAGCATGAAGTGCATGTTAAACTTCAATTTAAATTCTCTCATCTTAAAAATGCTTTACAAGGACGTCAAAGATTTTTTAATTTTCTTTTTTTTTGGAGGGGGGGAGAGAAACTCAATAGGAAAGATGATAATTAACCTTTAGGGGGTAAAATTTGCCTGATTTTTTTTTAATTTAAGGGCTTTAAAACGGAACGCGACGCCTCCCAAAATGACTAATAGGATTCGCAGTTTTTTAAAATTGGTATATAAAATAAAAAATATATTTTTTAATTGTTTGGCGGGTAATACCCCTTTATCCCCCTTCCCTCCCATCCCACACACACATTCTTGGACGTCATTGATGCTTTACTTACTTCTAAGTTATATTTTCAGCTCTTCATTGTTTTATTTTTAACCTTTTCTAATATCATTCATTGTCAAGATAATAAATATAGAAAGTCTAGATGATCATTCCCTCTATTGGCCCAATTGTAACCCAGTATAGGGATAATCCAAACACATTAGATAGAAGTTTAAACATTTTGGTTATCATTTATTATGTTAACTTAGGTTAGATCTAATTAGATATATCAATATAAAAATAAAAAAAAACATTATCTGCTTGATATTTCTTTTTTAACCCTATTCTGGAAGGGCCCTTGAAGATCTTTTAAAATTGTTTATAGGGTACAAGCGGTTTCGCCCCTAGCCTCTAGGGGCTTTTTTCTCTATAAGGTACTTAAAAAAAATTGGAGATGCAACCACTAATTTCAAATAGTAATTATGTTGTATAAACTATGTAATATCCCCTCCCTCCCTGGGATGCTAGTACCTGAAGGATCAATAGTAATTATGTTGTATAAACTATGTAATATCCCCTCCCTCCCTGGGATGCTAGTACCTGAAGGATCAATAGTAATTATGTTGTATAAACTATGTAATATCCCCTCCCTCCCTGGGATGCTAGTACCTGAAGTATCAATAGTTATTATGTTGTATAAACTATGTAATATCCCCTCCCTCCCTGGGATGCTAGTACCTGAAGGATCAATAGTAATTATGTTGTATAAACTATGTAATATCCCCTCCCTCCCTGGGATGCTAGTACCTGAAGGATCAATAGTAATTATGTTGTAAAAACTATGTAATATCCCCTCTCTCCCTGGGATGCTAGTACCTGAAGGATCAATAGTAATTATGTTGTATAAACTATGTAATATCCCCTCACTCCCTGGGATGCTAGTACCTGAAGGATCAATAGTAATTATGTTGTATAAACTATGTAATATCCCCTCACTCCCTGGGATGCTAGTACCTGAAGGATCAATAGTAATTATGTTGTATAAACTATGTAATATCCCCTCCCTCCCTGGGATGCTAGTACCTATTTCCTGAAGGATCAATAGTAATTATGTTGTATAAACTATGTAATATTCCCTTCCTCCCTGGGATGCTAGTACTATACCTGAAGTATCAATAGTAATTATGTTGAATAAACTATGTAATATCCCTTCCCTCCCTGGGATGCTAGTACCTGAAGGATCAATAGTAATTATGTTGTATAAACTATGTAATATTCCCTTCCTCCCTGGGATACTAGTACCTGAAGGATCAATAGTAATTATGTTGTATAAACTATGTAATATCCACTTCCTCCCTGGGATGCTAGTACCTGAAGGATCAATAGTAATTATGTTGTATAAACTATGTAATATCCCCTCCCTCCCTGGGATGCTAGTACCTATTTCCTGAAGGATCAATAGTAATTATGTTGTATAAACTATGTAATATTCCCTTCCTCCCTGGGATACTAGTACCTGAAGGATCAATAGTAATTATGTTGTATAAACTATGTAATATCCCCTCCCTCCCTGGGATACTAGTACCTGAAGGATCAATAGTAATTATGTTGTATAAACTATGTAATATCCCCTCTCTCCCTGGGATGCTAGTACCTGAAGGATCAATAGTAATTATGTTGTATAAACTATGTAATATCCCCTCCCTCCCTGGGATGCTAGTACCTGAAGGATCAATAGTAATTATGTTGTATAAACTATGTAATATCCACTTCCTCCCTGGGATGCTAGTACCTGAAGGATCAATAGTAATTATGTTGTATAAACTATGTAATATCCCCTCCCTCCCTGGGATACTAGTACCTGAAGGATCAATAGTAATTATGTTGTATAAACTATGTAATATCCCCTCTCTCCCTGGGATGCTAGTACCTGAAGGATCAATAGTAATTATGTTGTATAAACTATGTAATATCCCCTCCCTCCCTGGGATGCTAGTACCTGAAGGATCAATAGTAATTATGTTGTATAAACTATGTAATATCCCCTCCCTCCCTGGGATGCTAGTACCTGAAGTATCAATAGTAATTATGTTGTATAAACTATGTAATATCCCCTCCCTCCCTGGGATGCTAGTACCTGAAGGATCAATAGTAATTATGTTGTATAAACTATGTAATATCCCCTCCCTCCCTGGGATGCTAGTACCTGAAGGATCAATAGTAATTATGTTGTATAAACTATGTAATATCCCCTCCCTCCCTGGGATGCTAGTACCTGAAGTATCAATAGTTATTATGTTGTATAAACTATGTAATATCCCCTCCCTCCCTGGGATGCTAGTACCTGAAGGATCAATAGTAATTATGTTGTATAAACTATGTAATATCCCCTCCCTCCCTGGGATGCTAGTACCTGAAGGATCAATAGTAATTATGTTGTAAAAACTATGTAATATCCCCTCTCTCCCTGGGATGCTAGTACCTGAAGGATCAATAGTAATTATGTTGTATAAACTATGTAATATCCCCTCACTCCCTGGGATGCTAGTACCTGAAGGATCAATAGTAATTATGTTGTATAAACTATGTAATATCCCCTCACTCCCTGGGATGCTAGTACCTGAAGGATCAATAGTAATTATGTTGTATAAACTATGTAATATCCCCTCCCTCCCTGGGATGCTAGTACCTATTTCCTGAAGGATCAATAGTAATTATGTTGTATAAACTATGTAATATTCCCTTCCTCCCTGGGATGCTAGTACTATACCTGAAGTATCAATAGTAATTATGTTGAATAAACTATGTAATATCCCTTCCCTCCCTGGGATGCTAGTACCTGAAGGATCAATAGTAATTATGTTGTATAAACTATGTAATATTCCCTTCCTCCCTGGGATACTAGTACCTGAAGGATCAATAGTAATTATGTTGTATAAACTATGTAATATCCACTTCCTCCCTGGGATGCTAGTACCTGAAGGATCAATAGTAATTATGTTGTATAAACTATGTAATATCCCCTCCCTCCCTGGGATGCTAGTACCTATTTCCTGAAGGATCAATAGTAATTATGTTGTATAAACTATGTAATATTCCCTTCCTCCCTGGGATACTAGTACCTGAAGGATCAATAGTAATTATGTTGTATAAACTATGTAATATCCCCTCCCTCCCTGGGATACTAGTACCTGAAGGATCAATAGTAATTATGTTGTATAAACTATGTAATATCCCCTCTCTCCCTGGGATGCTAGTACCTGAAGGATCAATAGTAATTATGTTGTATAAACTATGTAATATCCCCTCCCTCCCTGGGATGCTAGTACCTGAAGGATCAATAGTAATTATGTTGTATAAACTATGTAATATCCACTTCCTCCCTGGGATGCTAGTACCTGAAGGATCAATAGTAATTATGTTGTATAAACTATGTAATATCCCCTCCCTCCCTGGGATACTAGTACCTGAAGGATCAATAGTAATTATGTTGTATAAACTATGTAATATCCCCTCTCTCCCTGGGATGCTAGTACCTGAAGGATCAATAGTAATTATGTTGTATAAACTATGTAATATCCCCTCCCTCCCTGGGATGCTAGTACCTGAAGGATCAATAGTAATTATGTTGTATAAACTATGTAATATCCCCTCCCTCCCTGGGATGCTAGTACCTGAAGTATCAATAGTAATTATGTTGAACAAACTGTGTAATTGATTAACTCATTTTCTCTCAAGATTGCAACATACAGGGATTTGAAGGGATAAGAAAATGGAGGATAAATTAGTTTATATCTTCATTGACTATATAAGAAAATTTCCACTTCTAAAGATTAAAAGTATTGCTGTGACCAAGGTTGTACTTTTGAACAAATCAAAATTATTCAAAAGTACCCAAAATATTTGAGCCAACAAATAAAATATAAAACTTTGGATACTAGTATAATTTATGTTCAATTGACCCCATCCTCCCTGCTTGTACGTAACAATACTTTACTCTTAATTAAAGAAGATTATTGTTTTCCTTAATTTACAAAATAATTCTCTTTCAATCAATCTATTTTTGGTTTTTGCGTCATAATATAGGTAGGTTTGGTTTTATCAAGATTTATAGGGATAGGCCGATGGCTTTAAAGTTCGCTGTTTTGGATTTAAGGCAAATGCAACTCTTCTTATTTTGACTAATATTAATTGCTTTAACTCTAAAAATGAATTAATTGCCCATTGTAATATCAGTACATCACTTGGTTTTATAAGCCAATAAATAAGATGACGGGCTAATTTAGGGGCTCCAATTTGTACAGTACATTTGGATTGTTTCTCGAGTTTTTACAAAAGGGTTTTGTACTGAAATGTAAAGAATAAAGCAATATTTTAAAAATAGTTATTTCTTTCATCGTATTATAAACGGCTTTCTGTGGATATAGAATGTACAATTATAAGATTAAAACCAGTTTTTTTTAGCCCCGATTGTACATTTTTATATTAATTATAGAATGTACAATTATGATTGTACATTTTTATATTCGTAGAAAGCTGGATATAATACGATGCTTGACATAGTTTTTTTCGTATGGATGAGAACCGGTTCCTATTCACCGGATTCGAATGAATACGAGAAAAAATATTAATCTTTTATGATTAGTATTTTGATGGATTTTTGACTTAATTTTTTACAGGTTTAATCTTTTTCAAATATAACATTTTTATAAGTTTAACTACTCAGGGAGTAAGGGAGGGGACAATGGGCAATTAATTCAATTTAAGAGTATTTGCTGAAAGACTTTGAAATCCAGATTAATCCAGCAAATATGGAGGAAATTTTAAAGGGAGAGTTAATACAATACAGAAAACAATAAAATAAGAAGAAAGTTCCAAGAAAAAAGCATTCATTTGATAATTATATTACCAGCACAGCAGACTGACGTAACCATTATGTAATTAATAACTAGAAAAATCTCCCTAGAACCCATTCAACCCATAGACCCATAACCCAAAATTTAATTGGATTCTTAAAGCCGCTAGTACAACATAAAGAAATGTCCATAAAAAAATACTTAAATACAGCCCAAAAATAAAGTAACACTAAGAAATTAGATAACAAAACAACTAGCCTAATCTTAAAAATGTTATTATTAAACAAAATAAAACACAAAAAAGAAAATATAAGTATTCCAAATGTTGTTAACTTGTCTTTGTATTAATATATTTATAGGATGGAATGGTTGTTTATGAAGCTAAAGTTTCATTATTCCCCCCAAACATGAAAAAGGTGCGAAAAAATGACATATTTGTTTGGGTTAGGAATGGGCCGGATACCCGGATATTTGGCCATTTTCAATATCTGGCCGGTTACCGGATATTGAAACTATCCGCATACCAGATATCCGGATGATTTATAATGCCGTATACCGGATATCCGGCTGATTTATAATGACGGATACCGGATATCCAGCTGATTCATAATGCCAGATATGCAACCATCCGGTCAGATATCCGGCATTAGAAAATCATCCGGATATCTGGTATCCGGCCAAAAAAGTCTCCGGCCCAACCCTAGTTTGGGTGGTCTTAAAAATTTACTTGAGATACTACTTCCCTTCCTGAATGTTGCATGAATTATCATAATAAAAAAAATCAACCCTGTCTTTTTTAGTTTAAAGCTAACAATCCATCCTGTTCTCATATTATATAAATTATACACAATTTATGCATGTTATTTGTTTGAATTTGGTGTTACTTAACCCAACCCACCTGCATATTTTTTTTTGATGTTGGCATTCGAATGCTCCTCTAGCTAAAGAGATAATCTAATTGTGCTAATACGCTAAGATACTTATTTTTGTAGTTTGCTAAGATACCTAATTTTTTTGTAGTTTGCTAAGATATGCAATTTTTTTATGTAGTTTGCTAAGATATCCAATTTTCTTTGTAGTTTGCTGAGATATCCAAAAATTTTTGTAGTTTGCTAAGATATCAGAATTTTTTTGTAGTTTGCTAAGATATCCAAATATTTTTGTTGTTTGCTAAGATATCCAAATTTTTTTTGTAGTTTGCTAAGATATCCAAATTTTTTTGTAGTTTGCTAAGATATCAGAATTTTTTTGTAGTTTGCTAAGATATCCAATTTTTTTGTAGTTTGCTAAGATATCCAAATTTTTTTGTAGTTTGCTAAGATACCCAAATTTTTTTGTAGTTTGCTAAGATACCCAAATTTTTTTTAGTTTGCTAAGATATCCAAATATTTTTTTAGTTTGCTAAGATATCCAAATTTTTTTTGTAGTTTGCTAAGATATCCAAATTTTTTTGTAGTTTGCTAAGATATCAGAATTTTTTTGTAGTTTGCTAAGATATCCAAATTTTTTGTAGTTTGCCAAGATATCCAAATTTTTTTGTAGTTTGCTAAGATATCAAATTTTTTTTTTAGTTTGCTAAGATATCCAAATTTTTTTGTAGTTTGCTAAATCTTCATCTAATTAAAAGACTCTAAGAGACACTTTGCTCTTATGTATATTCTTTTTTTATTAACACAATACAGGAAGATAAGATATATAGTATAGATGTATGTACAGATAACTACCTGCTCCCCTTTTTCAAGGACCTTTGCCGTCTGCTAGTAAATTGTTTTCTGCTTCTTAGCTGTGGTAATATTCCCGACGCTATTGGTTGATTTCCAAAGGTCCAATTGAGAGTCCTTGGGATGGGACATACAGTTTTTATTTTTTTTTTGGTTTACTCTAATGGTAAGACAATGACTTTGCAATTATTCAACTTTTTTCCTCTCCATATGAGGAATATGGTTATTAACTACTATTGTCCTCTCCCTGATTAGCAAGCAGTATGTCTCTTTGAGTTTGATAACATTGTAATCATAGATTTTAACAATGTCCATAGCACACACAATTTTTTCCTGCAGAATTCCGTAAATTTGGATGCAAGATTCCAGTCAAACTGTTCTTAATTAAGTGTTTAATTATACTATTCGTTTTGTTCATAGTGTAGCTGTGCTACAAACAGACTATTGTACTATATACATGTAAAGAACACACAAAAAATTGAGAAATTGAAAACTATCCCATATTATCCTTTTTATTTTTTCTATAAAGTGCAGTAGCAAAATTACAAAACGTTGATTATACTTATTAAAATGTTTTGTGAGATAATCTAAAGTATGTAGAACATGTTTTACGTGTTGAAAATCAATAACAGCTTTATAACTATCATCTCCCCTAATAACTATGCATGCTGTTTTAATCTTCTTCTCTTGGGAGGAAAGGGACATTGGACTGTAAATTATACTGGTAATCAAAGCTTTGTAAACCTTTTCTAACATTTTATGGCTTAAAAACTTTGGGGGATTTAAATAATTCTTGTTTGGGTTGTATAAACTAGTAATGTATACACTTTTCCACAATTTGGATACAGTTTAATATACCGTCCATTGTCTTATCCCTTAAGATTTCTGTCTTCTTTCAATCCCAACTTTTTCTAATCTTTGTATTGATTTGTTTATTAATATAAATCTAAATATAATAATAAATATCTATTTTCAGGAATAAACTTAGAAGCATCAACATGTGAAGTTGTGATAAGATTTTATCTGGGATATAGGGATTGTACAATTGATATAGAATTTTATTATGAATATCTTAAACTTTGGGCACTAGAACGGACGCAACTTTTATTGTTTTGGCTAACATTGAAGACTTTGGAGGGAAGGGAAAGATCGTTATTTTATCCCGCTACAGAGTTCACTTATATATTATAGAATATGAAAATCTGGTGTAAGGTCCAATGCAACTAAAAAGTAATTCCTCTAGCAGACGGAGAATACCGAACATAATCTAGCAGGCAATGAAGGTCAATATGTTATAATTTCTTTGACGTCACCGAAACTGTCCCAATTTTGTATAACTTTTGCGGAACAAGTTCCAATTACGTCATATTTTTCTTTCCCGAAAAAGAGAAGGGGGAAAGAAAAAAAGGGAAGGGGGGAAGAAAAAAGAGATGGGAGAAAAGGGGGTTTTCCCCATCTCTTTTGAAGAGATTTTCTTCCCCCCCTCCCTTTTTCGGGAAAGAAAAATATGACGTAATTGGAACTTGTTCCACAAAAGTTATACAAAATTGGGACAGTTTCGGTGACGTCAATTTCTTTGGTTAATTTTAACCAAAAAAATAAAAAATTACCCATTGTCCCATTCCTATATCCCTAGACCTAATGGATTTAAATTGTAATAATTATTAATGATTAATTGATTTTATTTAATGTTATGTATAATGTAAAGTATTACATTAAAATTATTGTTTTTTTTTTCCTTGTAAATTTGTATATAATACCTTTTTAAACAAATATTGTTCTTTTTAAAGATAATTTGGATTTTTAAAGATATCAAATTTTTGATATTCAGCAAAATCAGAATTTGACATTTTTCACATCTTAATAAAAAAAGAAAAAAATAAATTTTTTTTATCCTTCATTAAAAACTTTTGGAATTAGATCTATTTAAGATTTTTATTAATCTTTAATATCCAAAAGTTTTTTTTTTAAGGTACTGTTACCTTTGGTAATAAAAAAATATTTAAACAATTAATTATTTCAATAAATTTAATTAGTATGTGAGTATTTTTTTTGTAACGTATTATTTAAATTCAGGCCGTTTTTGTCAATAAATAATTAATTTGAAGACAGTTTGGATATATTTAATTACTAAATAATTACAGAACATTATTATTTTGTTTATTAGTATTTTTAAAATGTTAACAACATTTATAAATAGCACATATAACTATCTTTACCAGCATCCGAGAAAATCACGTTTCTAACTCTCCAACGGACTTTTAAAAATATATAGTATCGCTGCTAGTAGTAATCTATAGTACAAAGAAAGGTGATGTGTATACGTCAGTCTAGATTAGGGTTGGGCCGGACACTTTTTTGGCTTGATACCGGATATCCGATATCCGGATAGTTTCAATATCCAGTATCCGGCAGGATATTGAAAATTGCCGGATATCGATCCTGCCCTACTCTAGTCTGGGTGAAACTTATGATCTAGCTAACCGATGAACCGAAGCGTCTCTACTTTTGAGGGTAATTTATTTGCTGCTCATATGAAGGTTTTAAGCTTTCTTTTATTTATTAGAGAGTTGGACTATTTTCTTCAATGATGTTGTTTTATTTAGTTCTAGACTTTGAGTATAGTATTTTAGTCCGCGAAGCCAAAAGCCCCTTATATAAAAGTAAGAGGATGTCTGTAGCTTTTGTTCTCTCATTCTTAAACTGATTTGCTTCTCCTTTAAACTGACGCTTCTTAAAGCTCCGGGTAAGGATAACAACTTTTTGGGAAAGGGTAACTTACCCTCCCAAGAGAAATATCCAAAATACCTCCTCACCCCCCCCCCCACCCCAATAGTTCTTCTTTTTAAAACTAAAATTAAAAGTGGCGGGTTGACCCCCCCCCCCCCCTCTAAATCAAGTAGCGTAACCGCTAGTGTAAGAAAATTGCTCTTAAGTGATAATGGATTTAGAATTTACGTGGATATTATGGACAGGGGATAATTGTCATCAATTAACGTCGCTAATAGGTACATCATTTATTGGTAGGTTCGTTTATCCAGTACGATGGGGAGGGATGGGGTTAATAGATTTGATTGGGGAGGGGAGGATCGTTATTTTAGCCATCTACAAGTTTCACTTTATTACATATTTGAGTACAAACAAATCTAGCATAGATGTATATACAGATAGCTACCTCCCTCCCTTTTTTTCAATGAACTTTTTCGCCTGCTACCAAATTGTTTTTCTGCTAATTGGCTGTGTTAACACAACCGACACCATTGGTTGATTTTCAATGACCCAATTTAGAGTCGGCACAAGGACCCTGCAATGAGGAGATACAGTTATTTCACCCCTTCCCCGTCTAGTGTTTACTCTAGTAGAGTACATGATAATCTGGTGTAAGGTCCATGTAATAATTAATCCATTTCTGTGATGTAAGAATGTAAAATTATGAAAATACACAAATTACTCTTTCTTTTATAATATTCATTATAGAAAAGATATTTTGGGAAATTCAGAGCAAATAGAAAGAAAATTAAGAGAAATATTTTTAAAGAGCGACGGAGAGGGAAAGAGAGAAAGAGAGAGAGAGATGGAAAGAGTGTGAGAGAGAGAGAGAGAGAGAGAGAGAGAGAGAGAGAGAGAGAGATGGAAAGAGTGAGGGAGAGAGAGCGAGAGAGAGTAATCATAGATTATTAAGAATAACAATATCCTTCAGCAGCGGAAACCTTAAGGTGTAAGACAATGGACGATATATATATCCCCAATGATGATACACAAATTACCCCTTCTGTATGAAAATATTGAATTATTGGTTGAAAAATTTGGACAACACTAGTTTTGAACCAACCAATCAAATATCAATAAAGTTTTTAAATCAACGAATGAGTTAACATGGTTATTGGTTGTAAAACTTTGAGTACCAGTGTAATCTACAGTTCAATGTCCCCTCCTTACCTAAAATAATCAGGCTATGGTAAATTCACTGAGTGAAAAAGTCTTTGCTACTTCTTAGTTATTTATTGAAATATATTTCGGTGGACATTGCAACCTCTTCGGTCTAAATGACTTAAACTATATTAATTCAATTTACATATTAAAAGATAAGTAAAAATAAAGAAATTTGTAGAGCTATAAAGGCAGAAAATATTGCTAAATAAAGAAAATAATATGATCAACCTTGTAGTTTAGCTGGATGTTAAAAGTAAACTGATAGGGATTTTTTAGCAAGAGACAAAAATCAGCAGGGGGAGGGGGATGTTTAAAAATACATTAAT
Source organism: Acartia tonsa (assembly GCF_053477335.1). Classification (NCBI taxonomy): domain Eukaryota; kingdom Metazoa; phylum Arthropoda; class Copepoda; order Calanoida; family Acartiidae; genus Acartia; species Acartia tonsa. The sequence goes on from NC_137261.1 coordinate 52,764,866, forward strand.
TTACATAAATTTTAATATTTAACATTTTTATATGAAAAAAAAACTATTTTTTAAAATAATCAGTCTATAATTAAGAAGGCTACATCGGGGTCTGTATTTGTACACTATATTTTTTGTACATAAGTTTTTCATTAGGCCGGTTTATCTAGTAAAATGTATGTAGCTAGAGTTTTAATTCAGTAATTTATAACTTTTTGATCCTAGGTATCTGTCAATTATATAAGTCACTTATAGAGGAGCTTTGCTTAAAAAAATATTCATATAAGAGAGGGATTATATCGTGAGAGAGAGAGAAAGAGAGAAAAATCTTATTAATATATGTAAACATAATTTAGTTGGAATAGCGGTTAGTTCTACAATATACATTATATTATTTTTAAAAGCGAAGCTTTTCTATAATTAGGGTCGGTCTGTACGTCCGTCCGTCCGAGATAGATAGCTTTTATTCGTTAATTTAGGCAGGTTAGAATTGTCCTATCGATTTCAAACTTTGTATGGTGATTCCTTTAGTAGTTAGGTACGATTTAGAAAGCGTAGCAACTCTATAATCATTACCAAAATGTCCATTTAAAACATGTTGATTTTTTTTACTTTTTTAACAACAAATTTTTATGTGATCTAATCATCTGATTGATCTGAATTTTGGTATATTGATTCCTAGGTAAACAAAGTATAATGTTATAAGCGAAGCAACTCTATAATCAAGTCCTAAAAATGTAAGTATGTCCATAAACATTATCCTGTATCAAGCAGTTTTTCAACAAATTTACTTACAATTTTGCTTTAACTCTTATACGTTTATATTCTGATTATTCAGTTCTGACATTATACAAGTGTTAATGTCTGTTTGTCCTACCTTTTCAGTGCTTTTTTAATTATGAATTATTATGTTCTTTTGTAAACGAAATCAATCTTATCCAAGCTAAATTAAACTTTTTATACTTTAATTTTTCATTAAATAACATGATTTTAAGAAATAGTGTACTTTATGAAAATAGTCCGGTCAAAATATTAATTACTTCAATTTGTCGAAGCTAAAATCTCTGATCAAAGGCATTGTAGAAACGTCATTTTTATATTAAACACAGGATGATGATTCCTGCTACAAATAGGCATAATTTTATATATGTAGAAACTCTATAATTATCAAAAAGTTCATAGATTCAATTTTCTTATATATGGTGTATAGTGTACCACTTTTCAGCACTACCTTTCCGATTTTGTTAATACTCTATATTTTGGTCCGTTGGATGATTCAAGGATGCTGGATGGCCAAAAAAAGCTTCAGAGTCCCTGGATGTCTAGATATCTAGCTATCTATGAAGGTAGGTAACAAAAATTTAAAAAACACCCATTTTTTCACAATTTTAATAATTAATTTTTTCATCAATCTTACATCCAACCTGTACATTTTATACACCAAAAAGATCGTTTATTCATGTAAAAAGCGCACATAGTTCTATTTTGGCCAAAACCCTAATTTTACAGGGTGTCCAACAAAAAGTGTATTTTGAATATCTAGCGTAATACCCAAAATACCTGTCCGAAAAAATCATTTTTTTGGCTTATATCCTGTGTTTTATCTGTGGGCATATGTGGTATATAACGGTTTGGAGGACCCAGGACTATAAGGTTGTCAAATATCACTTTGGGACACCCTGTAAATGTGATTTTTGTGTCTGTAGAGCTAAAACTTAGTCCAAATTGGCTATTTTTTTTCAAATTACTCTAATATGTGTCTTATAATGTTTGGCCATAGTGTTTTCGGAACAGATCAATATTTTCCTATTTTTTGGACACCCTGTATTTTCAAAAAAAGAAAAAAACTTTTTTTTGGCCATCCAGCATCCTTGAATCACCCAACGGACCAAAATATAGAGTATTAACAAAATCGGAGAGGTAGTGCAGAAAAGTGGTACACTTGGCAAATAATGCACCATATATATGATTTATTTAAAGAACTTTTTCGACCCATAGTGCAATAGATAAGTTGTGATAATGCCCATGTATTTAAATACCAACAGGGTCACCATCACCACCAGTAGGAGCATCACTAAGATTATCATCCACAGAATTAAGATTTTAAAATTAATCATTTTACCATATAAAAAGTTTTCCTGTTTTATTTTTTGGACGAAGATTAAAATACACAACTTTTGCACCACGTCGTCTTCCTGTGACGTCATAAAATGAGGGAGATGAGAGGAGAAGTGGAAAAGAAAATCCCTAAAAAGAGATGGAGAATATGACGTCACAGGAAGACGACGTGGTGCAAAAGTTATGCATTTTGGGCTTCGTCTATGTTTTGGGCTAATCATTATCTCTAACAAGTATTTGATTTTATCCTAAAAACATGAGGTTGGCAGTTGTTCTCTAAAGCGATAGGGTCGAATTTCTTATTTTCTTAGTTTTCTTTCATTGAAATACCATTAATATCAAATTTGCATATTTTTAGTATATTCATTAGTTTTCCATGAAATAGAAAGATATTTCAAAACTGATTACTTGGGCTTACATTAATCATTAATCGATGGGTCTGTTTTGAAATCATTTTTGACAGAGTTATGCCAAATACTTGGATGTTATGATCGAACATATAAAAAACTTACAGACTTTAATTCCTTACTATTATTCAGATTAACGAGATAATTTTTTTCAAGTGAAAATTCTAAAACTTCTCTAATCTTAAATAGTAATTAGTAAAGATACTATAAAAGTGACATTTAGGAGGGGGTATTTACCCCCCCCCCCCTAAACAATTTTGGGGGGGTAAATACTAAATACCCCCCACCAAAAAAAAAAAAAAAATCTCTAACAAAAAAAATTTTGCGCGCATTTTTAATACTAAATATTTAATAAAATTTAAATTACCCCCCCCAAAACCTTTACCCCGGGTGTAAATTTTTAGGGGGGGGGGGGGTAAACAAAATTTACCCCTGCCAGCAGATTTCAGGGGGGGTAATTCCCCCCCCCCAAAAAAAAAAAAAAATAAAAAGCTTGGACGCCCCTGCGTACGCCCATTTTAAACAATTAGATTTTTTTACTTTTTTAATAACAATTTTTATGTGATAAAATCATCCGATTGATCTGATTTTTTCATCACTTATTCCTATTACAATAAGGTACAATATTATGAGCAAAGCATTTTTATAATCAAGTATTAAAAATGCCAGTATGTCCTTAAACAGAATTGTGTATTTAAGAAGTTTTGCAACAAATTTACGTTGGTATAATTTTGTCAAACCTTATATTTTCATATTTTGTATATTCAGTTCTGACACTCAACATTAGTTAATGTTCGTCTGTCATATCGTTTTAGAGCTTCGCTTTTATGGATTTTGTCATCCTTGTTTTTTTTATGTATAGACACTGCTAATTAGTAAAACCAATTAAGACGCAATAATAAACTTTAAGGTTCCGTATGATTTGCAGTCTAATATCCCCTTCCTCCCTGATTAATTCTAGATAATTTTTACCTTTTTTTTGTTTCCAATGAACTTTCTCTCTCTCTCTTTCTCTTCCAATTTCTCTTACTATTTATGATTAACTCTCTCTCTCTCTATTTCTCTCTCTTTTTTTAGTTAAACCATTACTCTTGAATAAGAATTATTTATATGAATATTGTATGTTTAAAGAGCTTACTAGAAATTCTTGTTGAAAATGGACCAAGAAGTGGACTGTCATGTTTGTGGGGCTAAATGTAATGGACATAAACACTATGGAGGTAATATCTTGGATGACAGACACCTAGTGGACCAATAATGTATGTTATTTTCAAAAGTACAAGGGCAGATAACACTAAATATACTAATTATAAAAAATCAATATATTTTTTTGAAAATCGTTTTATTTTGTACATTGAACTTTAGTGAAACTCGAGAAGTATGAATGAAATATGGACTGTACAAAATCTGACCCTAAAGTAACAAATCAAATGAATAAAGGTACTAAGAAAGAGAGGGAATGTCTGATTGAGCCAATAGGAGAATCGCATCGGAATTTACATTGGATCTCATTGGTTGAAATTATGTACACATTTTCCTACGAAGGCATGTTTTTTTTCATTTCATACATACATAAAAGTCAGCTGTTAACAGTATATTTTCTTAGTAGAAAGCTTTGCGGAATCAGAATTAATTGCCCAAAAATTTCGTTTACAATTTGAAAGCTTGAAACAAAGTTGGATTCTTAAAAAAAAGTTAGGCTGGCAACTCGCTGGTGAGGCAAAATTATTTTTGTGAAAAATCCTCCAAAATCGAATAAAAAAATTTACAAAAATGAAATAAAATCTTAAGAGGGTTATTAACATATGATTTTGTTTAATTTTTGTAGATTTTTAATGTGCTTTTGGATGATTTTTCACAAAAATAATTTTGCCTCACTATCGAATAGCGAGTCTATCATTTTTTAAGAATCCACATCAGCTTGAGTCGAAAGTAAACAATACTTTTGTCTGCTAGGAATGTTCTCTCTTAGATTTGACGAAAAAAGGGTTCAGAATATTCTTCTACTCTTCTATTTCTATTATCAAATGCAATCTTTAAAATGGCCAGTTGAATTTGAATTGCCGTATATGTACACAGTTTCCTCAGTGTTTCCTCATCCTATCTCAATATTTACTACTAGCTAAAAAACTTCAAACTTAAAAAAAATCAAAATTTTAATTTTAGATTTTAATATTTTTTTGGGGTGTGGGGAAGTTTGAAGCATTTTTAGCCAGTAGTAAATATTAAGATAGGATAAGGTAACACCCAGGAAACTGTGTACACATTCGGCAGTTCAAATACAACTGACCTTTACAATCTAAAAATGAAATAAATTTGATAACAAGTAGACCAAGAATGTACGCAAGTTAAAAAAACAACAAAATAAAATACAACTAACCCAAAGACGTCCAATGGAGAGGGGGGGGTGTAAAGGGATGATTACCCCCCCCCCTTAAAAAAAATTATAATGTCTGGACGCCTTTGAACTAACCACTAATATATTATTTCTGAAAGTTTAATTAGTATATAGATTGTCATTTAAATTGAACTCGAAATTTATTCAAGTACATCTTTGCTGCTTATTGTTCAAATTGTGAGCCCTTTTTTTTAATATATGAGAAATTAATGGTGGCTGCGGGTGCAGCTTTGCAGCCGAGCTCTGATTATTTCAATCTAGGGGCTCTGCATTGGAGTTGCATTGGGATAGAAAATAGCCTTAAACCAGTTATCAAAATCTTACTACTTTATATAAAATGATTTACCAAATAATTTGTTTAGGAGTTTGTTGTTTCCCCTGCAGGGCTTTCTTTAGAAGGACAATCCTACAGTCTAACTCAGGTAGACATTAAGATATATAAGTTTTCCGGAATTTTAATGTTAGGGGGAGATTTGAAATCTGCATCAAATTTTAAGGATTTTTTTTATAAAATTCGGTTTTTGTATAATTCTTTATCTAAAAGCGGAAATGCATTTTAAGTTAATTAATTTTGACCAATAGGATAGGTGGATTTTAAACTACCTGCGATCTAATTGGTTGAATGATGTACGCCATCCAACCAGAGCGCAGATTTTTTAAATCCACCAATCACAGATGCCAAAATTAATTAACTTAAATTGCATTTCCGCTTTTAGATAAAGAATTATAGAAAAAACGAATTTTATAAAAAATCCTCAAAATTTGATGCAGATTTCAAATCTCCCCCTAACTTTAAAATTCCGGAAAACTTATATGTATATCTTAGTAGACATATTATACAGACAGAAACTGACTTTGGACTGTAAATAATAGGTGTTTTTATAAAACAGGCTCTCATTAGTTAGCTCAACCCAAAAGTTTTGGTATCTTTTATAAAAGCAAAACTTTTCTATAATTAGGGTCGGTCCGTTGGTCCGTCACAGTTAGCTCTTTTTGTTAATTTAGGCATGTTAGAATTATCCTTTCGATTTCAAACTGTCCATTTAAAACATGTTGATTTTGTACTTTTTTTTATATAAAATCTTGTATGTTAGAATTATCCGATTCATCTGATTTTTGGAATACTGATTTTTATTACAACAAGGTACAATGTTATAAGCGAAGCATCTCTATAATTAAGTCCTAAAATTGTAAGTATGTCCTTAAATAGTTTTATGTATTAATGCAGTTTTGCAACAAATTTACTTACTATTTTGTTTATACTTATGCAATAATAATCTGCTTATTCAGTTCTGACACTCTACATGTGTTAATGTTCGTTTGTCCTTCAATTTCAAAACTTTGCTTTTATGGATGTTGTCATCCTTGTTAAATTACTGATTTGGTTGTGCAAACAGAATTTTCCTAACTTTTCTACCATATTTGTACTCTATATAACCTAACCTAACCTAGCCGAATGTAACATTTAACACTAGATAAAAAAAAACTCTCCCCTAACTAAATTTTTAATTTATTTCAAAACAATTACTCGACAAGAACTTATAGGCAAACTGTCTAATCGACAAAAGGTATAATTGTGTTTACCATAATCTGGTCCAGTCTATATAAATGCATAATAATTTTTATAATAAACTTGATATTACAGGCTAAAAGAAATTCTCAGCTTTAGCATTGATTATCTAATGCCTATATTTGCTTTTACTCCACAGAAACTTCCATTTTTAACATTTATATTTGTAGGATCCTTGTTTTGTCGCGCCACTGGAGGTAACTGTGTGATAACAGAATCCAACAAAACCTGTTCTGCCTGCAGATACAAGAAATGTATCCAAGTTGGCATGAAACCAAAACTTATCAAGGTATTTATTTATAGAATATTGACTGCTCATCAGTTGTGTACACAAAAATTCACTATGAGGATGAGAAAAGAGGGTAAAAAGGCAGATGTTGCACCTTCCAGATTTTAAATTTATAGGTTTTTTTATATAGAGGGAAATATAGTTTGATAGGATTGTAATTTTTTCCAAGGTGCCATTTCTATTGTGAGGGTAAAAGAACCATAACTAAAATTAGTAAAATACTTTCCATGGACCTATTATAAGCTTTACATAGACAGACACACATCCTGTTACTTTTAAGTGAGGATAATAATAATGTTATGTCAATTAGCACCCAACATTAAAAAATCCTTAGAGATAAAAACTCAATTATTTTCAATCTAAATTTATTGATTTAACATTAAACATAAAACAGCAATTAAGATTTATCAGAATATACATTTTAAAGTCAATTAAATAAGTAAGGTTTTTACAAAAAATCTGATGTCTAATAAATATTGAATAAACATTTGATAGAGCGAAGATTTTATCTACTTACCTACATTTAGTAAATCTTTAAATGTATGAATTAATGATTGAATTATGTAAGTTGAAATTCAATTCTCGTAAATACATATTGTACATTTCTAGATAATTTCTTCATCACTAAAGTGTATTAGAATTAATTACAGAAATGTACTTCTAAAAATGTTCAGGGACGCCGTGTGAAGTCAAGCAGCCAGACAGAACTAGATGAACCTGACATAGAATGTGTCCAACCAACAGAACCTGCTGCCAACAACACAGCTCTCCTGCAGGCACAATTTATAAAGCAACTGCAGGTCATTAGAGAGAAACAAATGTTGACATCACTAAGCACAAAGCCTGAACAACTACCAATGACAAACAACAGCCCTCCCTTTTATCAGCCTACAAGTCCAGTGTTAAATGCGGAGACACATTTTAATGTTGCCAATAAACAGTCTAGTTTGATGTTCAATAGAGATCAACAAGTCAATCATTTCAATACTGGACTTATGACACATTCAATATTTGGTCAAATGAAGCAAGATCAAACTTTATTTAGTAAAGCAGAGCCACAACTGCTAAGTTCAGCACCAAGCCTGCCATCACAACTAATGAACAGCAAGTTGACGTCTCCATTGTTTTCAACAAGTCAGCAGCCAGCAATGATTGTGAACACTCAGCCAGCACAGATGGATCACAAAAAATCACTTTCCAGGCTTTTTGACAAGGAATACTCAGGACCTACATTAGGTGATATTATTCCATTATTTGACAAAGACACTACTAATTATTCTTTCAAATCGGAACAAAGTTCTCCAATCAGTGTACAGGAAGAGGCTGAACAAAGTTACAGTGATGGGAACAGTGACAGATCTATTCAGCATTCTGAAATGTTAGGGATGTTTGGTAGTGGATTACCTGGAAAGTATTTCAACAAAGATCAAAACGTTCAATTATTAGATCAAAGGGCAAATACTTTATTTGCTGAATCAAGACCATTCCAGATGAATGCTTTTGGTTTAGCTGGACAAAATTTTAACAAAAATGTTTATCAAATGTCCCATCAATTTCCAGCAACGTTTAATCAAGGATTTGCCCAGACAAACACACCTTCAAGATTTCCTGTGGCTTTATCCAGCCCTGCTTATCAGCACAACCATTGGAATCTACCTGGAGTCACATCAAATGTGGAACACAGAGGTTTGTTTCTTATTTAGTAGTTAAGACAATTTAAAATGATTTATATCTTTGACTGAATAGTAAATGTTTCACTATTATGAAATAAGATATTATTAGAGTAAAGTTAGGTTGGGTAAAATCCTACACATGTTAATGTTTCACACAAGTTGAGGCATTACAAATGTGTAAATTTTAGGTGCCCTGAAACTCGGCGAAGAACAAGTGGTGGCTCAGAAGAACTCTGCTTTGAACATGTTTGTAGAAGCAGCAAATCTACTAAATTCATCTTCTTACAGGTTTTTATGAGATTCTGATAAAATTAATTGTAAAACTGAAATTTGTTTAGAATAGGTAGAAATTTTCATTGTACTAAAAATATCATTTTAAAATGTACATAACTTTTTTGTTATTGAAGCTGGAGGCTTCAAATTTTGAGTATTGGGTCTGCTTGTAGCAGTCTTTTAGTAGTTAAAGCGGTAGATTAATTGCAGGGTTCCTTTGACAAGTTTCATTATATTTGCTTCCTAACAATATAAAACTAACAATGCATAATTTATTTCAGCCATATCTTTGAGTTTCTAAAAGATGGATACAATGAGAGAGTACAAAGTGAAAATGGAAATCCCTTCAATCTTTCTATCAATTCAAAGTGCCTGTCTAAAAGCCTCACTTTTCAAGGTAAGTTTTTTATGTAAGCATATTGTGCATTAAGCATGGTTTTGCATTTGTCAATATTTTTTAATACCAATATATAATTACGATAACTTTAGATAATAACGGGAATGAAGATTCCTCAGTGCTTTCAGCCCCACTGCTAAACAGCAATTTAGAAATATGCTTCACTCTTGAAGAGAACATCAGAGCTAAGGCTCTCAAAAATTTGTTCACTTCGGAAACTATTTCATTTGGAATCAAGACAGGTTAGTAGTACATTTTACATATTGTAAACCATTAGTTGGTTTGTAAATTATACTGGGCCTCAACAATTTTTATTTATAGAAGGTTTAATCCTTATAATAAAGTAACAGGATGTCTATCTGACTGATTTTACCAAAGGATCTTGCTAACCACTTAACTAATATAATTCTCCTTTACAGGTTCTCATAGGTCTTGGGAAGGTTTATAGCCATCATCTTCCGAATAAAATCTTCCCTCAAAAATAACATCATTATAAAATTTGTATTCAACTCTAAATTAAACTGATCCTCAACAATTTTCATGCATAGAAGAGTTGATTTTGTTCATCATAACAGAACATAAATTTACAGTTCATAATCTTATCCCTTAGGGTCCCTGGTTTTAATAAATATTTTAACAATTAATCGATTTAGGTAACACAATGTCTTTACTGAATGTCCACATGGGTAATCTCAACATGGCGGAGAGAAACAAACAGGTAATACAGTTATTACCATCTATGCTTAACCAGATACAATAATTTATCCAAAAAGTAATTTCAAATATAGTCCCTTTCGAAACAATGTATTTTCACATTAGCTTTTCTCCTATTTCTGGCCCTTGCTGGGGGCACTAACACTGCGGGGTCAATTGCCTAACCCTGCAAGGCAAACACCTAAATTAACCTTTCAAAAGCTACTGTGAAAATACGAAGAAACGCTCCTTAAGAGGTGTTGTCACGAAACTGACTATACCCAGAATTTCTAGCAGAAGTTTTTTTTTATTTATTCACATTTGTCATTTATTTCAATAAATAGAGCTCTGTAAAAATACATCTATTATTTGAATTCTTGATGTATAATTGTTGATCTAGACTTTGTATATTTATTGTCCAGGTGCTGGAGTCAAGTGTGATGATGTGCGGCTGGTTTTTCAAGCTGGTCACCTCCCTACCAGATTTTGAACGGATGCGGCTGCAGACTAGACAGCTCCTTGCCAAGGTAAATTGTTTTCCAGTAGGGCTTCACTGAATTGGAACCTGTTCTAAGGCCTACTGATAAATAATGTATATTAACCCGTGCCTTCAACATCTCAGAACTAACAAAACTGGTTTTAATCTTGTAATTGTACAATTTTATATTCGCAGAAAGCTTTTTTTAATACAAAATGTAATAAATAACTATTCCCATACTTTTGTTGATAATTTATTCTGCTGCGTCCTCAAACCCATCAACCCTACTCAAATTTCTTTTCTGAAGAATTTACCTATGGAGGGACATTTCAATGCTTAACTGAAAATTTGAGATCAAAATTGAGAACTATGGATAGCTTCTGATTTATGAAATTTTGAATTGATTCTGTTAAGAAAGATTAAAGCATTTTTATATTCTTTTTGCAATCTAACAGAAGATCTATTGGTAAAGTTAATTTAATTTCAAAAATAGCATTAAACCAACCAAATTCGCACAAAAGTCTTCCATTTAAAAAAAAACTTTAAATAAAATGCTTTTATATTTTTGCAGTATTGTATTAAATGTTTTATCTAGAGAAATAGTGGTAGATGTATAAACATAATGCTGTCCAGTCATTTCTTTGGACATCAAGCCTCAAACCTCATTGACCAGGTATATCTATAGGGACAGATACTCAGTAGTAAGAGAATAAAACTAAAGGGAACTATCCACGAAATAGAGCACCTTCCAGCATTGATCCATAGTATTTTTTTAGTGAATATACTAGATTTATGTTTAATATTTGATGTAACGACTAAATAGTTAGGTTTCACCATGGTTTTATATGAAAACACTTTGAAAAGTAATGCATTTTTTAGCGCAATATCGTCAAATGTTTTGATGAGTTCAAACTGTTTTTTAAAAGCTTTGACACAAAAGTATATTATTTTGAAAATGTCAATTTAGAAAAGGGGTTGGTAACTTGTAATAATGTAAACAGTTTAATTAAAGTAATTTTGCAAATTACAGCACTTGATGCTTTTCTGCTGTGATATTTTTTTGTCATTTGAACTCAACAAAGCATTAGATGATATTGCATAAAAAAAATACAATTTACATTTCAAAGTTTCTTTTCATATAAAACCATGGTTAAACCCAACTTTTTAGTTTTTTACCAAATATTTAACCTAAACCTAGTATATTCACTAAAAAATACTATGGATCAATGATGGAAGGTGCTTAGAATCACTTGCTCTCGTTAGTGGATAGTTCCCTTTTTCATGAAAAAGTTTTTTTCTAGCTTCAATCATAAAAATAGATTTCAGCCCTTTTCAAGGTTGCTAATCAAAAAATGACTTAAAATCAAAAGTTGATAAATTAAGGGATGAAGGAAACAAATTATGACTTTGATTGTATTATAGTTCTTCATCAAACATGAAAGCAACAAAAAAAAATATTTAGCCCTCTAACTCTATTAGAGACTGAATTACAAGGGCGTTGGGTGTTATCCCCCCACCCCAACCGGGATTTAGAAGTCCTAAAAGGAGCCAGACTGTTAGGGTAACATAAAACCAACATTTATTTTAATTAGGAAAGTGTCACATTCGAGGTAGGGTCTAAGCAGGTATTGGAGAGCCTTGGCATTCAGGATTATTCCAAGTTTCCTACCAGCACCTATGAAGTTGTCTTTGGAGATCCTACTAATGTTAACAAAAAGGGGAAAAGGTAAGAGTTAGATACTTTTAGGAGATGGATAGGACAATGCTATCAAACTATAAAAATAGTGATCCCTCCTAAAGTTTATAAACATGAACTCTGATTCGGCGGCTCCTTAACTTTGGGCAATTTATCGAATCCTGTCTTGTTTGGTCAAAATAACATTCCCAACTTTCTAACATTTTCCATATTTCTAAACCTCACCAAAATAGAACAATCATTCTTTTCAAAAAAAAAATATTTGTCAACCATCCAAATGGGTTTATATTTGAGGCTAAAGGGGCGCCGTGGCTCAGTGGTAACACACTGAACTACGGTTGTGAGAGTTCAAGTTCAATTCTCCGTGTGTTGACTCGAAATTCTCATTCGCAATAATAATCACGCAACTTCCCCTGGTTGTGCTAGAAGGGGATTATTGGGTAAGTTTGGATACTCAATAGTCACGTACATAATATCAGTACTACCCTTATCCCAAGCTCCTCTGAGGAGAGCGTCATTCACTACGGTGACTTAAATTGGGACACCTGCCATACTCGGCGAGGGTGAGGTAATAATGAGTAGCTCTCATGAGACAGCGGGTCAAGTCATAATGTGCTTGAACGTGGAGCTTGATAGCCCTAGTGGCTAGACAAAAGTGTCTCAGCCTACTCCATGACTACTTAGGCCCAAACCCTAAGAAACTATGGCTAATCAATCAATCAATCAATATTTGAGGCTTAGCAAATTGTCTTATCTTTTCCTATTTTGATATAATTAAAATTTTTTACTCAAATACCATTTCATAAATGTAATTAGCTATTAACTAAATTAATAATATTTAGTAAAGAAGAAATGGATCGTCTACAATTAAGAATTCGGCACATGGAGAATATGAGGTAAAAAATAATAAGGGAGGGAGGGGACTTTAAATCCCTAGTTAAAATTATGTGTTTTAAAGTTTGGTTTCTGTATTAAAAAAAGGGGGACGTAACTGGTAGGTAAAAATAATGAAACTTTGATCAGTACATATTCAGGCAGGTTCTTTAAAGGGTGATTCCTGGAACAGCTAGGTATAATTTAGAAAACAATACACAGTGCGTATGAAGGTGCTCATTACCCTAGGTTAGGTAACTTAATTTCACTTTTCAATCAAATCTAAAATGCAGCAGTTATTAAGAAAATTAGATTTAAAAATTTCAAGTTCAATTTTCATCCACTAGGAGTTACCGCATAATCATTACAAGAAAAGCAAAGGTTATTTATTTAAATATTTGAACAACTTTGCTTTAATAAAGTCAGTCATAAAATCTCTATATTTATGATTTATTTAAGCTGAATTTCCGTGACCTTAACAAAGCAATTGATACAAAAGACATTAATTAACTCACTTCAGGAGTGGTTTTATGAAGAACTTTATAAAAGCAAAGCTGTTAAAAATTTTAAATAAATAATCTTTGCTTTTCTTGTCATGACTATGCAGTAACTCCCAGTGGATGAACATTGAACTTGAAATTTCAAATTTAATTTTCTCAAAAACGGTTGCATTTTAGATTTTATTGAAAAGTGAAATGAAGTTACCTAACCTAGGGTAATGAAATGCACTATGTCCCAATTTAAGTTCTGATACAAAAGTCAAAGCACCTTTATACGCACTGTGAATAAACTCTGTAATCATTAGCGCATGTTCATGTATTACATATTTTTATATTAATTTTAACATTATTCTGTAAATATTCTACAATTTAAAAAAATGTAATCACATTTTATCACAGAGCTAGGGAGCTACACAATAGTTCACTATGCATGTCCGTTTGTCTATCTGTATCATAGACGTCCAAGGGGGGAGGTAATTGGGCGATTACCCCCCCCCCCAAACGATTTTGGGGGGGTAAATACTAAATACCCTCCCAAAAATAAAAAATCTCTAAAAAAAAAAATTTTTGCGCGCTTCGCGCGCACTTTTAATACTAAATATTTAATAAAATTTTAAAAAAACCTCAAAAATTTTACCCCGGGGGTAAATTTTGAGGTTTTTCATTTTACCCCCCCCCCCCTTAAAATTGTTTACCCCCACCAGAAAAAAACCTTAGACGTCTATGATCTGTATGTTAGTTTTTTGTTTGATAGATAAGATATGGACTTATTATTTATTAAAGACCATCCAGCATACAAATTACTATGACCAGGCAGTTATGGTACGTTATACTAAAACAAGGATGACAACATCCATAAAAGCGAAGCTCTGAAACGGTAGGACAAACGGATATTAATACTTGTGTAATGTCAGAACTGAATAATCAGAATGCGAATGTATAAGAGTCAAAGTAAAATTGTAAGTAAATTTGTTGAAAAACTGCTTGATACAGGATAATGATTATGGACATACTTACATTTTTAGGACTTGATTATAGAGTTGCTTTGCTTATAATATTGTACTTTGTTGTCCCAGGAATCAGTATACCAAAAATCAGACCAATCAAATAATTAGGTCACATACAAATTTGTTGTTAAAAATGTAAAAAAAATCAACATGTTTAAAATGGACGTACGGACATTCTGGTAATGATTATAGAGTTGCTACGCTTTCTAACTCGTACCTAACTATTACAGGAATCACCATGCAAAATTTGAAATTGATAGGACATTTCTAACATGCCTAAATTAACGGAAAAAAACTGTTTAAAAATGTAAAAAATCAACATGTTTAAAATGGACGTACGGACATTTTGGTAATGATTATAGAGTTGCTACGCTTTCTAAATCGTACCTAACTACTAAAGGAATCACCATGCAAAATTTGAAATCGATAGGACAATTCTAACATGTCTAAATTAACGAAAAAAGCTATCCGTTACGGACGGACGTACGGACGGACCGACCCTAATTATATAAAAGCTTCGCTTTTAAAAAGACGTAATGATAATTCTATAAAAGTTTCTTGACTTTCTATCGTTCTCTTAATTATGTCCTTCTTTCTCTTTCTTTTTCTTTATTTTATTACCACTGAACAACTCTGTAACTCTCTTTGTCCGTTTTCTGTTCAGGATTTTTTTGGGGCTTCGTTACTTCTGGATGTTTTCATCCTTATTAATTTATATCCTATGAAATAAAGTAGTAAGGTTTTTTTTGTCTGAAGCTTAATATTTCCATGAAAATTTAATTGATATTAGGCTATTTTAATTTATTAACTATGTTTTTGGTTTAATTTTAGGCTATTTTTTCAAGTTTGCGATTATAAAGCCCCTAGATACCATGGCACAGAAAAACATATGATTTTCAGAAACTTGCCTTTGATTGTAGGGACCTAGGGAGAACTTTCTCCAAATCTAACACGCTGATGGTTCTGGCATTTTTCACAGCTGCCATAGACCTGGACCAAACAACGCTGGAAACATTGAATCCAGAGGAAAAAATTATTATTAAAAAGGTAAGTTTATTTTCTTGACTAGTCGAACTCTGAAACCTACCCCCTTATTAGTAGCGAAGCTACTCTATAATTAGAAATGTCCGTCTGTCCGTCGGTCCGTCTTAATTTGGCTCCTAAAAAAAATAAAAAACTGAAATTTTTTGACAACATTTCCATTATTTTTCACATTTCCATATCTTTTGTGTTTATGGTCCGATTTCCAAAATTTTTTCAGATTTAGTATCAAAATTAAATTTCCTGCATAGAATAAGGAGGAATAGAAATGAAAACCTTAAATATTTCTGGGAAATTTGAAGGAATCTTTGACTTGCGCAGTAAAGACAATATTGCTAAAGTACAAATCACAATGACTAGTTGTCACTAGTACATACTCTTGTTTTAATTTTGGTAAGTACAATTGACCACATTTGTAATTTTAAAGGGTCACCTAAATGGGTACATCCCCTTCCTTCCCCATCCCCCCCTTCCACAAGTTAATGTATGGATGTAGTTGCTATCATGTATAAATCAGCTGTTTAAAAACAAACATAAGAGCGCAACCTAGTTTTATAATGTAAATACTGAGACCAATATTTTTTTTTGTAAAATTTACATAATTAATTTTTTTTAAGGCTTAATATGCACATTAAATTCATTTTTAATCCATTGTGAATAGGGAAGAGGAAGCTGGATTCTTGGGTACATGGCTTTTAGTAAACTATTGCAAAAGGAATTTATTTTGAATATTATTTCTGAATAATTACTGAAATCATGTTATTTACTAACAGCCTTATAGCCGTTTTGGTCTTTCAAAAGTTCCAATTTTACTTCAGTATAGAATAGAATCTTCTACCTGGATTCTATTCTATACTTTATCTTCTTTGATTTCCTGTTGTTTCAAGAAAACAACTATGACGGTCAGACTGTCTTTTTGCAGGTTTTTGGCTCTTTTTATATTTTTTACATTTTTCCTCATATCTTTGGTGTTTATGGTCCGATTCTTAAAATTTTTGTAGTTGAAAATATCAAAATTAAATTTCTCGTTGTTTTGAGCATCCAGTATGTAATTTACTTTGACAGTCAGTCTGTTAGTCATAGTACTGAAATATAAATATTAAGAAATTAAAATTGTTGAAAAGGTTTCGTGATTTTTTTCTAATATACATGCTTTTGACAACTAATATCTAAATTCTTATACATATTTTTTTTTACTGTTTCTTTCGATCGTTATTAAATTCCTCTTTTTTCAGCTGCATCAGAATTTGTTTATGATGTACAAAAGATGTTTGAAACATTTACATGGCCCCAGGAAGAGTGCTCAGATCCTGTCGATTCAAGAAAATGCCACCAATGAACTGGAGAACATTGCTGGACATTTGAGATAATTATTAAAAGTTGGCATGCTATAGTGTATTAATATCTTTATATTGAAAGAACGTGTCCTAACAGTTGTGATTTTTCTTTAACCCATTCATGACTAGCTCATAAAGTTAAAAGTTTTGATTTACTGGGGTTCAACAAAATAGATTTTTTAAAATAATTACTGTACAAAATTTAAATAAGGTGTCAAACTATATATCTTACTTTTTTTGTTTATATTTGCAATTTTCTTTTTTTTGTTGCGTTTTAGTACTTAAAACCCTTTTTTTTCTTTCCCCCTCCCCCCCTCCCCCAATTAGGCAAGACCATGCGCACTCCATCTCAAATATAAACGATGATTTAAAACTAATTTGAATAAAAATAGATCAAAATCTAATTTCTTTAGTTTTTTACTTATAAAAAAATTCTATTTAAACTAAAAGTAAAATATTTCATTTAAAATTCTTTTGTAAATGATTTACAGATTTTAACTTTTAAATATGTATTTTTAAACTATTTGCTTCGAGGAAGCAGTTAATTGAAATTGTTAATTCTTTTTGTTATTTTCCAGTACCTATTATATTAATAATTACGGATATATCAATATTAAATTTTATAAATTCATTGTAAAAGGAATTAGTTGTTAAATATGATTAATTTTGTAAATAATCATTTAAATGGAAATAGTTAAATAAAAAAATATTACCTATCAACTTTCCAGTGAAAAATATTTTGAAAATAATATTTTGCTCTAATTGTTTGCTTTTGTGTCTTTTTTTATTTACTTAAGATTAATGTTAAGTAGCAGGGAATTTTTCAATGTTTTTTAAAATTATTTTGATTAAACAATAAGAGTTTTGTAACCAAATTTAATCTTTAATTTAATTTAGAATCGTTAGTAATCAGAAGTGCATTCAGAATAAGGCAGCTGGCTGGTTCAGAAACTTTTTTGACCTCTCTCTATAAATTAAGTCATTTTTATCTAGGTAGGGAGAGAACATTGGACTGTAAATTACACTGGTACCCAAAGTTTTTTTTTAAATATTTGTTGGACAGTTGGTACAACAAATTAACATTCAAAAGTCCCCAAAGTTTTTAAACCAATAAATAGAGAACAAAATCACGAAATTATGGGGATCAATATGATTTTTATACAGTTCAATGTTTCTCTACTTCTAGTATGATCAAAACACTTGAAGTAATTATTGAATTAGAAGACAGGATATGTCATTAAGTTCTATTTTTGTGATTATCTTAACCAAATCTTGCTAATAATTTGCATAGATATTCGGCAAAACTTACTAGAGACTACTAACCCTTTAACCCTAATGATCTTTGTCAGAAATTCCTAACTGTGAAATGTAATTGTTTTTAGGCCAAAGCATGCCCCCTGCTATAACCTTAAATGTCCGCACCTAACATAGCAACAGTATAGTTCATGTTAATGTCTTTAATTATGACGCAGTGTTGAGCTGAGATTCAAACCTACGACTACCCGGCAAAGAGCGTAATAAATACTTAATAGGTTTTATAAATTGTACAAGCCTTTGCCAGGGATCTTTTGGGATAAGACAATGGATGCTAATTTGTAATAAATCCCCAATGAAGATATTCAAAATAATATATAAATAAAAATTATTGGTTTAAAAGTGTAGACACTATCAACCTATAAAAATTCAATAAAATTACCTTTAAGATAAAGTAGACATTCCAATGACCCCTCCTTTGCTGAGCATTTACACAAATAGTATTGGTTACTTGACACTACATAAAGTGATAAAAAGTGTTCGGGGAATTCAAAACATTTTCAAATGAAAACTTCATTCGATAAAGTTATGTTTCTCTAGTCATGGATAAGTGATAACAAAACAGTTTTATATTTTAAAATCCATGAAAGCGAAGCTAAAAAATTAGATAAGTTTGCAATCAACAGCTCGACTCTTTCATGCCTAAATCAAAGATCAAAGCTTTCCGATATGGACAGTCAGCCTATCCAATCAAAAATGAAGAAACATATAATATATTCCTAGCTTATATCCCCCCTTTTCTGACAAGCGGTTAATTTAGGGTCCTTTGTTGTGCATTGCCTATGAATTTTTAATAGCTTTTTTTCAGTTTTCAACAAATTTACAGGGTGGGGCAAATAAGACCGGACAAATTCTAACTTCTATAGAAATGAACATAAAATCGTCAATTTTAAAGATTTTATGGAATTTTAAAAAGTGGCAAGCAAAATAGGTATCAATAAAATCGCCGTCAGCCTAAATCACCGCCTCTACCCGCCTCCTCAACCGCCGGCAAGTCCAGGTCAAAATGTACCTGTCCAAGCTGGCGTAGTTCTCCTTGATAGTGGCAATGAGGGAGGTCTTTGTGGTATGGGCACGTCTATTGGTGCATGCTTCAAAGTAGCCCTAGGCCCAAAAGTCCATTGGATTAAGATCGGGCTGCTGGGAGGCCACATTTCCTTAGGAACGTGAGTAACCGCAGGATCCAAATTTGCCCAACTTTCAAGCTACCCTTATACACGGAGGCTCTTATTTGGACCACAGTTGAGCTAGAACGACGTTCTTTACCTTTTTGGAAATGGCATGAAGTTTCAGCTAGGGTTGTCAACGCAACCCATAGTCTATATGAGGTTTAAAGTTTAATATGGGTCCCTGGAGTCAAGAACCGAGAAATTTTCACGAATTTTCACTGTTTTTGACTTTTTTTACATCTAAAAATCTGCCCCGTTTCACTTTGCTGGAGTACTACGGCCAAGCCATTTCAGATAGAGAGCTCTAGTCTTTTCTAGTGTCTTACTTATGTATCTAACAGTATCCCCAGCAAGTTGCATAACTCTACCTCACCTACAGATAGGCTGAGGTCAGATTTAGTGGGCCCTAGTCGAGTATCCAGATTAAACCACCGGCGCAATTGGAATCTGCCTTGTTGAACATATGCGCGGCCAGCTCGTTGTACACGTCCATCTTCGTCCAAAGATTTTTTTTGTGCTAAAAAGTCATAACCTAAGCTTTTAATAGTGTGGTCAAACGTCCTGATTGGTCAAGTAGTTTTGGCGCTATGGCCGTTTAAAGTTTGTCCGGTCTTATTTGCCCCACCCTGTATTTACAATTTTGCTTCGACGTTTATGTATTTGTGTTCTGATTATTTAGTTCTAACACTAAATGTTAATGTTCGTTTGTCCTACCGTTTCAGAGCTTCGCTTTTATGGATGTTGTTATCCTTGTTTACTGAAATTTTACTAAAATTTATGAGAATGTTTATTCTCTTATATAAACTACGAGCCTATTTAAGTTTTTCTTTACAGGGAAGCTTTACATATGTCACGGGTTGGTTTTAGGCTTTCTAAAGTTTATATTTAGTCCGTGGGATGGTTTTAGGTTATTTTCATTTCCCCTATATACTTCTTTGGTTACAGAGCCGCTAGTTTACTAAAAAGTTCCAAACAAAGAGATTCTTAAAAGCAAATATTACATTAATGATACAAAGTTTTCAGTGGTTAATTTCTCTTGTACTTTTAAAACTTATGTACATTATCTGACTACTGGGTGAATATCATCCAGTTTTTGAGTGTGCAGAAATATGGGTTTGACTTTACCAATATTTGTTAGATATAGATCTTATAGTGTTTTATGGATAATATCAGGGATCTCAAGGGATAAGACAATGAGCGATAAATTGATGTTCAGTTCCAGTATTAGAGTAAAACACTAGAGGGAGAAAGGGTTAAATAGCTGTATCTCCCCATCTCAATCGTCTTGTGCAATTTTCCTATTGGGTCATTAAAAATCAACCAATGGTATCGCTTATATTAACACAGCTAAGTAGCAGAAAATTATTTAGAAGCATACGAAAGAGGTCTTTGAAAAATGAAGGGAGGTAGTTGTCTGTATATACATCTATACTATAGAGGTGGGTTCTATAAACAAAACTGTTATGGTATCGACAGCTGCAAATACGGTATCAACAACAAAAATCTGGCGCTAGACGTTCAGAAGTCATCTCACGGTATACGCAATCGTTGTAACATATCGCTGTTATGACGTCATCTCACATTGCTGTAGATTTCACAGTTGGATGAGGGAGATGAGCAGTATCTCACAGTATAAGCTATCAAAAGCTGTCAAAATTCTTGCTTTTGCAGACGAAAATAATGTAAACATAACAAAAAATCATGCATTGAAAGCATGTTTTATGATGAAAAAAAAGGGGCATTCCCAACCGATCTCTATGCAGGGTATGAAAAATTTAATTTAAAAAAATTTAAATATTTATTATAAAAATATTATTTTTTTTTAGATAAAATTTTTGATAGGTAATAGTAATTAAAAATTTTTTTTTTTTATTTTTGGAGAAAAAAGTATTGAAATGAAAAAAAAATTAGGTAATCTAAAAGTAAGTAAAAAAAATTTTTTCTGGGGGGGAGATTTCCTTTCCCCCCCTCCCTTCACATTTTCTGTACTTTGAAAAAAATAGGCTAAATTGACCAAAATTCAAAGACAACATTTGCTTAACATCCCATTTTTTGTAGTTTTGCTGTTGATTTTGTTGTTGATGACAGCTGCAGTATTGCAGTTCTATCACTGTACCATATTACCGTATTATCTCTCACAGTAATGTTTATAGAACGCACTGACACACAAAAATGGCTGCCCGAGGTACCGCAATGTGATAGAACTGTAATCACAGTTCCGACTTTAGAACCCACCTTAGATCTGTTCTCCCAGTACATCTTCTGCAAATTAAAATTATTAGTTGAAAAGTTTGGAGACACTGACTGTTTGAACCAACCAAGCAAGATCTATTAAAAGTAAACAAAAGACAATTAGTAGGATAAAGTGTTTATTAAACTTTGGGTACAAGTGTAATTTACAGCCCGATGTCCCCTTCCTCCCTGTATAATATTGAAGTAGGTGTAGGCAGAACCAAGGAAAGTGTTTTACAAGTGTATAAAAATTACACCACTTTCAGCAAAAATTTTGAATATGGGACACCCACTACAGTAGTTAAGAAGCTGTTACAGAATTGGAAAAGCTGTTACAATAGTGAAAGCTGTTAAAGTATTGAATTAGTTGTTACAGTATTGGAGAGGCTGTTGTTACAGTAGTGGAGAAGCTGTTGTTACAGTAGTGGAGATGCTGTTGTTACAGTAGTGGAGAAGCTGTTGTTACAGTAGTGGAGAAGCTGTTGTTACAGTAGTGAAGAAGCTGTTGTTACAGTAGTAGAGAAGCTGTTGTTACAGTAGTGGAGCAGCTGTTGTTACAGTAGTGGAGAAGCTGTTGTTACAGTAGTGGAGAAGCTGTTACAGAATTGGAGAAGCTGTTACAGAATTGGAGAAGCTGTTGTTACAGTAGTGGAGAAGCTGTTGTTACAGTAGTGGAGATGCTGTTACAGAATTGGAGAAGCTGTTGTTACAGTATTGGAGAAGCTGTTGTTATAGTAGTGGAGAAGCTGTTGTTACAGTAGTGGAGAAGCTGTTGTTTTAGTAGTGGAGAAGCTGTTGTTACAGTAGTGGAGAAGCTGTTACAGAATTGGAGAAGCTGTTGTTACAGTAGTGGAGAAGCTGTTGTTACAGTAGTGGAGCAGCTTTTACAGAATTGGAGAAGCTGTTGTTACATTAGTGGAAAAGCTGTTGTTACAGAATTGGAGAAGCTGTTGTTACAGTAGTGGAGAAGCTGTTGTTACAGTAGTGGACAAGCTGCTACAGTAGTGCAGATTCTGTTACAGAAACTGCTAATAAATAAAATTTGAAGAAGTTTAAGAGCTACACACTAAACAACTTTGTTTAAGAAAGTTGAAAGTATGGATGGGGGAAGCTTGACCTAAATAAAAACAAGTTTCATCATAAATTCTGATGACTGGCACTTTCAGCGCCCGAATTTGTACAGTACATCTCTCAACAATATTACAAATATTACAAGAGATTTCGAAGGTTTTTTGCAGGGAACTAAAAGGATGAGACAAAGGGTGATACATTTATGTAAATCCCTAATGATGATACACAAAATTACCCCTTCTGTAGATTAAAATTAGTGGTTGCTGCGTTAAGTTACTCAATGAACCAACAAATCAAATTTTAATTAGAGTCTCCAAAATTCTTAACTAATAAACGTTAATTAAAAAATTTAGGGACTAAAACAAACAGTATAATTTACCCTCCCTCATTGAATTATTTGTCCTTCTTTGTACTTTTTCAACTATTGTACACCCCCGAACTACTGATTATCTATCACTTTAATACTGTGTACACTGTACCACAGTGCCTTCGAATGTGCTTTGACTTTAGTGTCAGAACCTAAATTGGGACATAGTGCATTTCATTACCCTAGGTTAGGAAACTTCATTTCACTTTTCAATAAAATCTAAAATGCAGCGGTTTTTGAGAAAATTTTCACCCACTAGGAGTTACCGCATAATCATGACAAGAAAAGCAAAGATTATTTATTTAAAATTTTGAACAACTTTGCTTTTATGAAGTCAGTCATAAAACCTCTCTATATATGATTTATTTGAGGCTGAATTTCCGTGACCTTAGCAAAGCAATTGATAAAAATGGCCATTAATTAACTCACTTCAGGAGTGGTTTTATGAAGAACTTTATAAAAGCAAAGTTGTTCAAAATTTTAAATAAAAAATCTTTGCTTTTCTTGTCATGATTATGCGGTAACTCCTAGTGGGTGAAAATTGAACTTAAAATTTTCAAACTTAATTTTCTCAAAAACCGCTGCATTTTAGATTTTATTGAAAAGTGAAATGAAGTTACCTAACCTAGGGTAATGAAATGAACTATGTCCCAATTTAGGTTCTGACACAAAAGTCAAAGCACCTTTATTTGCACTGTGTGTACAGGGGGGTTACTAAATAAACGAGCATACTTTATTG
Source organism: Acartia tonsa (assembly GCF_053477335.1). Classification (NCBI taxonomy): domain Eukaryota; kingdom Metazoa; phylum Arthropoda; class Copepoda; order Calanoida; family Acartiidae; genus Acartia; species Acartia tonsa. Next base: position 52,788,487 of record NC_137261.1, read on the forward strand.
TATAATCATCTAAGAAGTAAAAAAAGTAAGTTATTGGAAAAGTGATAAATGTATGATTTGTATCACGTAAAAAGATGTATAGAATAGTTATTTATAACATCGTATTATAGACAGCTCTCGCGGATAGTAAAACGAAAACTTATATGATTGATTAAAATTTTTATTGGCCCTAGTTCCAATAAATATTAATCGGTTTCAAAGTCAAATTAACTGGAAATTAAATAACTTAAATTACAAAATAAAAAGTAAATCAGTTTTTAACATGTTGTAGTGTTAACTAATTTTCTGCCTGATTTCTTGCATTATTTTTATTAGCGAAGCTACTCTATATCTCACCTTGTCTGTCTATACGTCTGTCAGGCCATAACCCTTTGAGCTAATTAAGAAATACATGAGTAGATTCACTTCACCAATCCACCTATTTTTATAAAAAATCATAGGGAATAGTCCTTTTCGTAACATCGCCCCATAAGGGGCGATTCGTCGTATTTTTAAAATGGCTTTTTATAGGTTATTTTAGGTTAGGTTAGGTTATATTGGGTTAGGTGATTGCCCCACGGGGTTAGATAATTGGCCCCGTAGGGTTAGAGCCCCCCCACATGGCTAGAAATAGGAGAAAAGCTACTGTGAAAAATACGAAGAATTGCCCCATAAGGTGCGATGTTACGAAAGGGACTATACCAAAATCACTTGGCCCGCCAGTCTGACTGTCATGCTCTAAAGAGCTCTAAGGTTTTAAATAGCTGTATGTTCTCGGGGTTGGGACCTTGCGCCGACTTTCAATTGAGTCTTTGAATATCAGCATACAGCGTCGGAAATATTAGCACATCCAAGTCGCTATGAAAGAGCAGAAAGCAATTTGCTAGCAGACAAAAACAATTTCCTCAACTGGAACTATGTAATTGTCTGGGTAATTTATCTATACTTATACATTTATTGGCTAGATTTTGTTGTAAAGATTCTGCTTCGCTATTCATGCATGCTTTCATACTTGTTTATTTTTCTCTGCCACTTGAAAAGTTTGAAGAAGAAAAAGTTTTGGTTTTATGACAAAACTGTTAGAGCCAACATTTTAGGTAATATTGGGTTTTTACAATGTAGCTAAATCAAAAATAAAAGGTTTCACTTGTTTGCTCTCTTCTAAAACTTTCTACTAGCTAGTATAGATGTTGTCTACTTCATATAAATACATGGAAACGTTTAAATTAAACTTTTATATCCCCTAGATGCTAGGTACTTGTTTTTTTGCTTTCTATTTTTTTTTATTTATTTGCAATTCACTAAATCACATTTTGCTGTATATACAAATTTATAATAGTTATTTATTGTAACGTAATATAGAGAGTTTCTGTAGATATAATAACATGAAAAATTATTAATTTAAAAACAGGTTTGTTAGCCCCGAGGGGTCAAAGGCCCGGTCTAACAAAACTGGTATTAATTTTATGATTTTTATTGTATTATTCGTGGAAAACTGCAATACATGATTTTTCAGTATGGCTTACAACCGATTCTAATCCACTGGATATTATTCGTTTTCGAAGCCATACTGAAAAAATCTTAGCATTGGTTAATAAAAGACAAAAAATCTTGAATAACTTAACTCGAAGATTAATCTGCATCAAATTTCTATTTTTGCATGTTGTCATATTTGTTGTGATTATCATATGTGAATGAAAATAGTTTATATAATATTTTTATCATTGATTATATAAATCTAATAGTTTTTAATCTGGCCTGATCCAGGGAGTTTTAGGGATAAGACAATAAAACATATCAGATGATGAAAAACAAAATTTCTCTTTTGACATTGATAGATTGAAACAAACTGAGGTGGATTCTTAAAAAGATTAAACTAATCGCTTAGTGGGGCAAAATTGTTTTCGTGAAAAATCCTCCAAAATCACATGTGATTTTGGTGGATTTTTTTTAAGAATCCACCTCTGATAAAGATTTTATAAAGTATCCATTTTTTTGAGCCAACAAATGAGATAACATGATTATAAAACTTTGGGTAACAATATCCCCTCCCTCCCGGCTGGGTCTGAATCTGAATGAAACTGGCTTTTAAAAAAAATTATATAAGCATAATTATAAATGTTTCTACTTACATAATACGAACAAATTTAGAATTGAGAAAAACGATTTGATAAATGATTGCTTAGGCTTTTATAAAATCTCATTAACATTTTTGGTTAAAAAAAGAATGCTAAAGTGTTATACAGTTTAAATACAGAAATATTTGCGAAAATGTAATTATAGGAGTTTTAGGAAAGTAAAAAATATGATTTGGTAGAATATTAAAAATTGCAGGATTTTAATTTTTGATCTGCCATTAGAGTAAAACACTAGAGGGAGAAAGGGTTAAATAACTGTATCTCCCCATCGTAATCGTCTTGTCCATCCTTCCTATTAAGTAATTGAAAATCAACCAATGGTATCGCTTATATTAACACAGCTATGTAGCAGAAAATTATTTAGAAGCAGACGAAAGAGGTCTTTGAAAAATGAAGGGAGGTAGTGGTCTGTGTATACATCTATACCATGGATCTGTTGATCTCTCCAAAAATTTACATAAAGTCCTTCTTCTCGGTTAAATTTCCATCATTGTAGTTCACTAGTTGCTTCGTGTCTAGCCTCTAGAGGAAGGCGGGGGGGGGGGGGGGGGAGGTCAGGAAAATAGCCTAAAACCGCTCCAAGATATTTATAAACCTTCACCAATTCGGACCAGCAATTTCTGAGATTTCAAACTTCAGACAAAAAAAACTTATTACTTTGTAATATTACTAGAGACCTCTAGGGGCCCTTGTGGAAGGGGGAGTTGAATTCAATAACCTTTTTTTTGGAGGGGGGGAGGGGGAAGTTGACCACCTCCCCCCTTTTGAACATGAGTTTAAAAAAACAATTTATTGACGGAGTTGGGAATTTTTGTATGGGCGATTTCTCTTGGGAGGGTGGTGATACCCTCCAACAAAATATTTATAAACCTTCCCAGGACCTATAAGAACCTACCCTGTAATGGAGAACCATACCAGTTCAGCCGTTTGCAAGATCCTTCAGTAAAGACAGACATACCTACAGCAGACAAAGATCCGGTTACTTTATATCATTAGATACATATACATATTTAGTCTACAATAGAAAATTTTTTAGAAGCTAGTTTTTAATGCAGATTAAGCAAAACAAAATAAAACAAGGATGACAACATCCATAAAAGCGAAGCATTGAAACGGTAGGACAAACGGACATTAATACTTGTATAGTGTCTGAACTGAATAATCAGAATATAAAAGTATAAGATTCGAAGCAAAATTGTAAGTAAATTTGTTGAAAAACTGCTTGATACAGGATAATGTTTATGGACATACTTACATCTTTAGGGCTTGATTATAGAGTTGCTTCGCTTAAAATATTGTTCTTTGTTGTCCCAGGAATCAATATACCAAATATCAGATCAAACGGATAATTAGATCATATAAAAATTTGTTGTTAAAAAAGTAGAAGAATCAACATGTTTAAAATAGACGTACGGACATTCTGGTAATGATTATAGAGTTGCTACGCTTTCTAAATCGTACCTAACTATTACAGGAATTACCATGCAAAGTTTGAAATCGATAGGACAATTCTAACATGCCTAAATTAACGAAAAAAGCTATTTAAAAAAGTAAAAAAAATCAACATGTTTAAAATGGACGTACGGACATTTTGGTAATGATTATAGAGTTGCTACGCTTTCTAAATCGTACCTAACTACTACAGAAATAACCATGCAAAGTTTAAAATCGATAGGACAATTCTAACATGCTTAAATTAACGAATAAAAGCTAACTATCTCGGACGGACGTACGGACGGACGGACGGACGTACGGACGGACCGACCCTAATTATAGAAAAGCTTCGCTTTTAAAAACATTTCTCCTGTATATGATCAGTTTAAATTTGAACGCATGATCAGTCAGACATACAATATTATACATATATCAACATTTTAACATAAAATAAGTGAAACAAGAATTTTTTTTTGTACAGTTTTTTTGTTTTTTTGTTAGTTATTTTTTATAACAAGGATGACAGCAACCATAAAATGAAGCTCTAAAATTAGTCGGTAGGACAAACTAAAATTAACACTTGTAGAGTGGAAATTAATAAGCAGATTATTACTTTAAAAGTTTAAATTAGTTGCAAATTGCGTAAATAAATGATACTGTTTAAGGATATTCTTATATTTTTATGACTTGAATATTAATTTGTATGTCTAAACAAAATTCATGATACTGTAAAAGGACATACTTACTTTTATGACTTGATTATAGAGATGAATTGCTTGGATCAATGTTTCTAAAATAAGAAAAATAATGTAATAATTGTATCATACACAAAATTATTGTTTAAAAAGTTAAACATCAGCCTCTTTTAAATGGACGTAAGGACTTTTTAGTAATGGTTATATAGTTGCAGTGCTTTCTATATCGTACCTAGCTATTACAAGAAACATCATGCAAAGTTTGAAAAAGAAAAAACAATTCTAACAAGTCTAAATTAACGATATAAGTAACAATCATAAGATTAAAACTAATTTTTTTTAGCCGGTGACTTCGTCACCTCGGGGCTAAAAAAACTAGTTTTAATCTCATAATTGTACATTCTATATCCGCGGAAAGGCGTTTATAATACGATGCGAGAAATAACTATTAAATATCAAATATTCAACAATTTAGAATTATGGGGAAAAAATCGTCGAATAAATTTTGTAAATCTTCGAAAGGAATAAAATCATATTTTTTGGTTAGTTTATTGAATTTTAAATGGTTTTAATGAAATCTAACTGTATAACATACAAGAGGCTGAGCCCCTAGCATCTAAGGGGAGCGAGTGCGATAATTGTAATTTATTATATTATAGGCAGCTGATATTCAAAACATATAAGATTAGATATAAGTTTCAAAAGCCCCAAGGGACCAAAGTCCTGGACTAACAAAACTGGTCTCAATTTATAATTTATATTTCAGTTTCAAAGCCATACTTAAAAAAAATCTTACCAATCCCAAGAATCAAATTTAAATAAAGTTGTAGTGTTAAACTATTCAGGGACTTATGTGATGCTTCTCAAAAAGGGAGATCACAATCAGAATAAATCTTAATGAAATAACACAATCCTTACTACTTTATATAATATACTAGCGGCTACGCCCCTAGAGGCCTCTAGTTGTACTTTAATTGTTTTTTTTTATACTTTAAATATGTCTATGTTTTTTTGTGATTTCTCTTGGGGAGAGTGGTAGTACCCTCCTCCAAAATAGATATAAACCTTCCCGGGATTATGAGAAGCTATCTTGTTAAGGAGAACCCGATCAGTTCAGCAGTTAGGGAGATCCTTCGGTTCAAACAAACAGACAGACAAACACACATTTTGTTACTTTATTATAAGGATTATTTTTCAGATTTTTGCATAATTTAACTATTGTTAAAAAAATGAGAGGTAGATTGGGAATATCAAGAATGTTATTGTGCCTTTGCATTTTAGTATGCATGCAAACAGTACATACATCGTTTTTTCATTCAGGTAAGCAAAAACAATTAAAAGCCAATTTTTAAAGGCGAATCTTTTCTATGATTACCAATGGGGGGTAGGTCTCTTCATAACGGTTAACTCATTTCGTTAATTTAGACTGTTAGAATTGTTCTATTGATATCAAACTTTGCATGGTGATTCCTATAACAGTTATGTAGTAATTATATCAGCATCAGATATATCGATATCAAGTCAGTTCCGATATTTAGACTGGTATAATGAATGGTCCGATTTTGAACAAATTAATCTAATATTAATGATTTTTAAATTCACGAAACCTTTCTTTAATGTCTTTAACTAAAAAATGCTCTATTTACATTACCCCATATTTCTAAATTCCAAAATACTACCACACAAATATCACAATAAAGTTTTTATCTATGAAATGATATTTATTAGAGAAAAAAATTGTTAAAACCCGCCGTCTGCTAGAAATTAAGTTTGTTGATACTCATCTGCTATATTCAAAACCAACTCAGCGAGTTAGTGGCAATGATGCGCTAGTACCCAGAGTCAGTCAGAACCTGCTAAATTCTTGCACATTTCCTTTAAGCCAGTAGCCAAAGTCTGAGACTCCTAAAAAATGAATATTCGATCCATTGTCCCCACCCTTACTTTCTGCCTCAGTTTACTTTTATAAAAAGATCATTCACTCTATTTAAAATCCTGTTATATATAATTATGTAAAGTTTTTTGTTCAGTTTATAATTTTTATAACTGCTCAATAGATGTATTACTCAAAATACCCTTTTTCGAATTTTTTTCTTCTGCTAACCTAAACAGTTACTTTAGGAGCCTAGAAATACATGTACAAAATTTCAGCTCTCTATCTCTACTGGCGACCTAGCGCCAGGCATATAAAATATCAACAGATAACGGTAGCACAGCGGTTTTAACAATATCTCAGCAATGTGCAGGTTTTAAGCTCTTCTGCATATTTCAATTTAAACACATAAGGACAAAGATATATTATCCCAAAAATCTTTTGTCAAAGTCTAATCTACACCTAGCGCCAGTCAGTTTTCTAAAATCATGCATTTTATATCTGTGAAAATAGAAATCGCCAGCGCTAGGTGTAGAGTAGACTTTGACAAAAGATTTTTGGGATATTATATATATCTTTGGCTTTATGTGTTTGAGTTGAAATATGCAGAACACCTAAGTTCATCTTCCAAGCCATTCTCTAAGCATTTTAATTTTTTTTATGAAATAACGGGATTTCAAAACTGTACTTTGAAAAGGCCTAAAAAATATCTTTTTTTGTCACTTTTTTCACTGCTTATAGTTACAACTTATTAAGATATCATTCTCAGTTTTAAAAAAAATCGGTGCCTCCAGCACCAAAACCGGCAGTTAAACTTCTTTGCATCTACTTGCCCCCCTCTTCGGCCAACAGTAGTTATATCAAAAAGTAAAAGAGATATCAACACACAGAAAGAAAACTTTTTAAATAAGTAACCATTACACATTTTGGTACTTTCCTTCTAGGGGCTTGTTTGGCAAAAGACCCCCTAAAACTAAAAATATGAGTTCTGAGCTGGATCTTTCAAATGATTTAAAGATCCAGCTCTGGACTTATTTTTAAAGATATTAACCTATTTTTTTTTGAGAAAACTTTTTTCCCATAACCGAATTACTCAGTAACCTATACAGATTTCACTTTGGGACTTTCCTTTGATTACAGATACCCTTGATGACAGGGGTGCAGCCCCTAGTAATATGTATAAATTTTTTTTAAATTTTGCTAAAATAGTGGACCAACAGATCTATAGTATAGATGTATATATTAGACAACTACCTCCCTTCATTTTTCAAAGACCTCTTTTGTCTGCTTCTAAATTATTTTCTGCTTCTTGGCTGTGTAATATAAGCGATACCATTGGTTGATTTTCAATGACCCAATAGGAAGGTTGCATAAGACGGTTGTGATGGGGAGATACAGTTATTTAACCCTTTCTCCCTCTAGTGTTTTACTCTAATGGTGAACCCATGTATTTTAAAATATTTTTATTCATGACATAATTTATATCTTTAATCTTCCAGCTTAAATAGAACATAATATCAAGATTATATAAAAAATTATATGTAGAATGTGTAAATTATAGAGCTTTTTTATTCAGACTAAGTCTATGCATAATTCAAATAGCGATACTACTCTGTAATTCACTTTGTCTGCTCATCCGTCGCGTCCGTCAGTCCGTACAGTATGAGGGGATACATGATTTTCTCTAATGCTATTTATATATAGTGCTCAAATTTTCGGTGAAGATACCCCTAACCAAGCATACAACTTACATGGTCCGTCGGCCTGTCGGCCATGCTACTGTTTAAAAATACAAAATATTTATTTCATGAAAGGTTTCGTGATTTTCTAATACTAATTTCTACACAATGTTTCTTTCTCTTTTTTATGACCATTAAACATCTGATCCATAACTTTTTTTCATTTATTTAACTAGTTTTCTTGTGCTTAGCTACTATTGATGTTGTAATCCTTGTTTAATGTATTTTTTGACTCAAATTAAAATCATACTTCATAACTTTTGAGCAAACAAGATATATTATGTTTTTTTCACATTTTCCTTTATTACACTTCTATTAATCCTGTTATAAAAGCACCAGGATGTCTGTGTGTGCGTAGAGAATGATCTCACTAACCTCTAAACTGATAGGGTTCTCCTGTGCATTAAAGCTTGGAGATGCGATCCTCAATTTTCAAATTCTTTGAACGTACATATGAGACTTTTACAGAAATGCTTCGCATCCACAACTATCTATCTATGCTTGATATAAAGTCAACACTTTATAGAGCATATTATGAATATTTGATTGACGCGTGCCCCGCAATTATCTAGTAGCACTCAGGGGCAAGACACAATTACTTTAGCTAGGCCCAAGGCATTATTTGTATCAATTTATGCATTCATAGGCCTATCTTTACCTATATGACACCATATATGGGTAACGCTAGCCTATTCATGGTAATCTGTATGTGATTTGCTAATAGTATATGTTTATTAAAGATATTATGTTTATAGTTAATGTAATCATATAAACAACCAGTACAAGTATGTATGCCTACAACCATGCCTAATTTACGTCACATATTAACACACAGATATTTAAGTGCACAGACAAACACTAAAGTCCTGGTCCAGAGCTAATGTTATAGCATGTACCTCTTGAATTTATTCAGTTATTTATTAACTCTCCTACCATCAACTTCTCTTTCTGGCTTTAAAAGGTAATGACTTAGTTGTTTGGCATGCATTGTAGTTTAAATTTAGGCCCCTTAGTACTTAGCATGAATTGAGCTCAGGCCTTATGTTAGAACTCTAACACTTAGCACAATTCACTGCTTGGGACTTAGGGCACATTTCTGTCCTACTCTACTTATAATTTTAACACTTATCCTGTAAATATTTTCATACTTAATCTATGCACTTGTAATATAAATACACTTTATAAAAACATTTTCCTTCCTTAATACTAACTATACTTGTATAATTCTGATCGAATATCAAAACCAACCATTTATTCTTAGGTTAAAGCAACATAATACTTCGCGTGGGTCTTTTGTTGAGCTTCCACCAGCTCAACCAAATTCGTATTATACTTGTGAGAATAAAGGGTTAAGCATTCTAAACAAACGAACCGACGATGAGAATGTCTATGTGTATTGCATTAAAATTAGGTTTTAGTAGTACTCATAGAAGAGCGGTCTCCATACCTAAATATGGACAAACGCCCCATTCGCACACACAATGGTGCAACTTACCGGTTGTATCTTAAAGAATTTTACTTCATAAATTTTTTTTCTTTTTTTCTTACCGTACCCGAACCGCCTAAGGCAGGTATTTTTACCAAAATCGAATAATTGTAGTTATGGCAAAATCAAATTTTCCAAAACCTGTGTAACTATTTGAGAGCAAGGTTAGGACTATGAGGCGTTTGAAGAGATAGGGACTGAAAGGCACGACACAAATGCAATTGAGAGCCTCGTGTACGAGCAGTTGCACTAGCTGACACTCTAGAGGCCCTAGAGAATGCTAGCATATTTGTGGCCATTGGTCGCCGCCCTATAAGGACACTCGCACTGGTTGACACTCTAGAGGCCCTAGAGAATACCAGCACACCGGCACCTCCATGTCCGCCTCTCTTTAGTAAAACACTTGGGTTGGAATAATCTATGATTGAGCTATGTGCAAAATTTTGATTTCTGGACTTAGTCAGAATTTTGAAATTTAGGAGTTGTGCTAGGTGGCGGAGTATATATATAAATCTTCGGACTTAGTATGACTTTTACTTATTCGAAAGTTCTCTAAGTGTTGAAATACTTGAATCTTTGATACTTAAACCAGAACTTATTAAGAATCAAGCATGGAGTAACTTTTCATTTATAAGCTATCAAAATATTATTTGTAAAGGACCATTTTGAACTGTCTTATTAAATGAAAACTTAGGAGCAAATCTTATAGAACACGGGAAACGCTGTTAGTTGGGATACATATTGTCTTTGGAGCCATGTTTCTGAAACAATATGCCGAAAGCAGTTAGTACTCTTGAGTCGTAGTAAAGGGCCAAAAGATTATTACAAACTTGTAGCATTTATACTCAAGTTAAACTGTACTAATACTTTGGTGCCGTTAGAACCGATTTTCTGAGATTTGCACTTACTTATACATGCCTAGGACTTATATTCCTAATGTAATTCTGATTTATATGCGGATGTATCAAAATAACTATTGCCTCCAAAATTTTGAGTTAAACAAAATATTTCAAAGTCTCAAAGATATTCTCAACATCGATCGGTTGGAATGATATAAGTATAAACAAATTACTGTATGCAATCAGCAATAATCCCAGAGATTTCCTGATGCTCTGAGCAAAATACTCCACTTTTGGACTTAGCACCGTTCTATTTCTTTTGTTACAGAGAGAATTTCGAATCTCTGGACTTATAGTAATTTTTATGAAATTGTGAACTTGGTTGGAAATTTACCAAAATTCGGACTTGTAATAATTGCGATTTTTCCAACTAGATTAACAAATTTCATTTTCCACACTTAAGAGAAAATTTTGTTTTAGAGTATTTCTGTCTTAGCCAAAATATTCCAATTATGGACTTAGAGAGATTCTATTTCTTTTGGTGAAGGATAATTCTAACACTCTAATACTTCATGATTTTAAAATCCTTAACTTAGCGAGATTTGCATTTAGTCAAAATACTCCAACAGTGGACTTAGAGTGATTCTATTTCTTTTGACTTATAGGCAATCTCTAAAGTAGCTTTGTGAATGAACTGTTAGGAAATTTCATCTCGGACAAAATATTCCACGTCTGGACTTAGAGTAATTCTATTTCTTTTGTCTCAGGATAAATTCACTAGTTTTGTACTTAGCATAATTTCATTGAAAAGTTTTGGACTTAGTCAAAATTCACTAATTTTGTACTTAGTATAATTTCATTGAAAAGAAATTTTTTTTGGACTCAGTCAAAATTCACTAACTTTGTACTTAGGATAATTTCAATAAGAAAATTTTTTTTTGACTTAGTCAAATTTATTAATTTTGCACTTAAGATATTTTCAGAATTTTTTTTTCCTAAGCAAAAAATTTATTGATTTTGTACTTAGAATAATTTCATTAGAAACTTTTTGGACTTAGTCAAAATTTTCCAACTTTGGACTTAGAGTGATTCTATTTTATTTTGACTTAGAAAGTTTTTAATTCAATCTTAACTTAGAAAATTTTTTTGTTTGTATGTTCCTTACAAACACATACATAAATACAATAAACAGTTCACTCAACAATAAGTAGGACATGAAAACTAAATTTTTACTTGCTTTGCTAATGCTAAAATTTCTATTTCATGTGCCGCCAGAATTCAACAGACAACTTGAGAAGAGTTATAAACCATCAATCATTAGTGATAGTGAATATTAGTGATTTAAAAGTATAGTCAACAACCTAAGCCCTATATGTAATTAAAAAGCACACTTATAAGAGACAAAGTTCTAGTAACCAAACGCAGCAAAAGGTTGCAGCAGCCTATATTGGGAGTCTTGGGACGTCTCTAAAAGAAGTAGCAAGTAATATTGGAAGTACTCTACTGTCTTTATAAAAATCCGGATTAAAACAAAGAAAGAACATTTTCTTTTTATACCATTGAGACAATTTAATTTTACTTAGGATTATTAGCATAAAGACTATAACCAAGTAAAATAAAGTGTGTACATATAGTTTATAATCTTTATAATCTAAAATTGTTACCATTTAGAAAAAAAAGTGCACTAATTCAGCTAATTTGATTTTCAATAATAATTGACCAAATAATAACACCAACCTTGTAGTCTACTTTAAAGAGTTTGATTGACAACTTCCAGCGTATAGATTGATCACCTTGCGTAGGATATCACACTTCAGTAAGACACATAGAATATTGTGTTCTCACTAATTAAGTAGAACACATCCGGTCTATAATAACCTTGAAAACAAACTGATTATATTCATATATATAGGACAATCTAAATTGAGTCTCAATAATATAGTTATAAGGATTGAAATCACAAGTGAAGCCCCATAATAATTCGCGAATAATACTTAGTAGGATTGGTAGGCATACCCTAATACAACTATAAGTATTGGGTGCGAGATCTTTGATATTCAGGCAAAACTGTTGCAATACTACTAGAATATAGACGATCCTTTGGGAGTGAACCTTAGTAAGTTATATTCATAAAGCCTTACAGGAATAAGCAGATTGTAAGCTACATATCCTTAGAGTGGAGTAAGAATTCAACAAGGATTATAAATTGCTGTTTTTCTCAACAATAACATTTGCTAGGAAAAGTCGACGCCTAAGCAAACAACAGTTAATTTGTGATAGTATATTAGCATACCCAAATTAACTTCGCTGCAAACCTTAACATTCTATTTTACTTTATAGCTAATTTATATAGCCAAACAACCCGCATTAGCTTTATAGGCAAATATAGAATAAATCTAAGTAGAAGTGTTTCTACAGTTGAGCTTAATTAAGGATAAGAGTGCATTAGCGCACACTCCAGAATAAGATTCAAAGCTCACTCGCAAGCATTCACGACGTAGAAACAACTGTAGGTGAAGTAGACAATACCTACTCATCTATATTTAACAATTTTAAAAGAAAAATTTGTTATTGTAAACAATTTTTGATTATTTTAACTTTAGGCGCATTATTTAGTTTCTTTTTGTACCTTTGCTATTTAAATCCTAAAATAGTACAACATCTCATAAGCTTCTTTAAAGAACTCATAGAAAGTTTAAAAGCTTTAAGCTAGCTGTAATGCCATTATTTAATAAAAGTAAGAAAGATGACAACGCTGAAAAGGCGAACACTCCACGTCGAGGACGCTCGACGACGCCTGGAAGAAGAAATCCATCAGCTGATGCAGTTTCTGCAGGAGATGATACACGAAGGGAGGAACCGATGCCCAACCAGGAGGAACCAGAACAGAATGGTGAGAGAACCAAGACGCCAGAACCAGACACGGAATCTGTAAGATCCATACCCATGCATGAGGACTCACCAGATGCATTGATCAGAGACCAATATGTTAGAGCAACACTATCAGATCCTCTGGGAAATTTCCTGTTCCCACAATTCCTGGATACAATAAGACTCTGTAACCCCAACATACGTGTGGACTCAGAAATGATGAGGAACTTCTGTACCAACTACACACAGAGTATGAGGGAATACAAAGAGGAACAAAGACGTGAAGTTGAGTTAGAAGCCCAGCGTATTGTACACGAGGAGAATGACAAACGCACTCAACGACACTTCAGTAACTTCACCAACCAAACTGGAATTAAACCACCAAGCAGCTATGCAAGCAAGAGCACCCTATGCAACGATCAAAAGCTTAAGTTAGCCAATGGAACCTTCCCTCTCAAGCATTGCTTCAAAGGAGACGGCAAACCACCTTACATTACTGATTATCTGTCAGAGATGAACACTGCTCAGGAATTATGTAACCTCTCAAGATCAGAATTCGAAACCTTTATGCTTAGAACCACAACTGGTGAAGCATATACTACTATCCAGCAGAGTTTCAACCTTGGACTATCTATTGAAAGTGTCTACAATAGCTTACTGCTACAGTACGATATACTCATCAGCCCACAGGAAGCTCAAGCTAAGCTGATAGCTTTTAAGGGAACCAAAGCCATGTCATTCCCTAAGCTTGTCAGTACCATTCAGAATCTTGCCAGCAGAGCCGCTGTTCACTATACAGACAAGAAGGAACGACAGAATGTATTCAACATAACTGCAGTGGAGGCACTCAAACGTAGCTTACCAACAAATAGCCGCAATATAGCATCTGAAAACCATCACAATCTCAGACATGATCTTGGAAGATCCCCCACATATCATGAGTTGACCGCTTCCATGTATCCTAGAACTGAAGACCTAGATCTGGACCTACAGCAGAATGGTGTATCAGCCAGTTACAATGGAGATTTGTCGCTTCATAAAAAGACAAACAACACCAACTACTCACATGACAGGGATACAAGAATGAATAGAGACAAACAGCCTGCTAAAGTTGCCGCTACGTCAAGCTATTATAAAAGGCCAACAGTTAGAGAAGTTACTGCTAAACCAGCCTATCCTAAAACCTACAACAGAGAAAACAGGGATAACAGAGATAGACAACCACAAAAGAACACTAAACAAGATTATCATATCTCCTATGGTACATCCAATAAGCGCTATTGCGGTGCATGTGGTCAAAATACCCACAAAATATCAGATGGATGCAGACTACTGTGCGATGACCAAGGACGACAATATCAAACAGCACTAACATCCGGATACTGCCCAAGCTGTCACAAGAAGTATGGCAAAGACCTATACCACGCTCAACACCTATGCCCTGGACGACCAGCGATGATGGAACTGTACCATAGTGGTAAAGTAAGACCTGGTGGTGTGTTTAAACAGGCATATGAAGAATGGGTTGAGGCCAAAGCCAATGGACAATCCAAAGAGCGTGGCAGAACAAGTAGGGTTAACGCTATCACCGTTCGAATGGATCCTAATGACCCCAAGATTTTAGCGGTAGATAGTTCTGCAGCTATCATGGATGAAAACAGGAAAATGTACCTGAACTGCTCCGGATGTATGTCAAATGGAAACTACGATGTATACATGACAGCTTTGTTTGACTCAGCAGCAGACAGAAATATCATGTCAACCAGCTATTTTGGAATGTTATTTGGAGTACAACAAAATGAGGTTAAGAACCATCTGGAAAAGAGTGACATGGTTCTTGTCAGCTATTCTGGACACAAAATCCCAGTAGCTGGAGAAATAACTCTCATGATTCGCCTCACACAGTTCTCAGGCATCTATAGACCAGTACCATTTATGATTGTACCTGAGGAACACAAGAATGTCACACCTATGATCATCGGAATGAATGGCATTAGAGATCTCCAATTAGGGTTGACTTTCGTTGCGGACAACCACCCGCCAGCACCATATCTATACTCTATGTTCCATCCTGGGAGAGTACTAGATAGCCTGTTCTGTTCTGATTATGAGTTACAACTCTGCACAGGGACAATTGACAAAATTGACTCTAATGAAACTCAGACTATAGAGATGAACATCAACCATTTCTTCAACTTGGCTCCTGGAACAAAAGTCATTCTCAGCGATGACCACATTGCCAACGATAGAAATGGAGGAATTAAAATTCAGCCTGGACAAACGCAACTGACTGTCAACAACCGAGGACAACTTAGTGGAAGAGCAATGATAACAAATGTCACTGAACATGCAATCACTAACACTGTTATCACCGGATACTTGGAACCAAGCAACCAATTTGTAGTCAAGGAGATCACCACAGACTTTGATTTTACGCAATCATTCCTACACAATGTATCTGTGACAACTGAGCTAGACGAGATTGTACAAGCCTTGGAGCAACACGCAGAGAAAGCTAATACTCCAGCTGTCAATCAGATCTCACTAGACACCAGAAACAACTCAGTCCAACTCTTATAGCTACCAAAATACAGCGCCATCAATCTGGTAGAACGATCTTTTCCTTTAGCCGATGGATATATACCGAATCCTACAGCCATAAACAATGACACTCCAGTACCAGGAGTAGCCTTATCTGACTACCGTTCTAATATTGATGAAATTCTAACTACACCAGATCCTGAAAAGAATAAACTCTTTGAAAATAGTGATGACGTTATTGAACTTGGCTTAAAACATATAGCTGAATCTGATAACCTCATGGACTATGTAACAGAACCTACTGGCTATAGTGTGCCTAAGGACCAGTTTGTTAAACCAGAGGATCTTGTGGTGCTGTCAGACTATCCACCAGAGGTAAGACATTATATAGAAGACATATTCCTAAAATCTTACCCCGATATCATATCTACACATTCTACTGATAGAGGTAACATGAGTAAATATCTGGGCAATTATACAATTAGACTAAAACCTGGTCAAACTTTACCCCAGCATAAGAAATTATATTATTTATCACCCGTAGAGAAAATGCAAATGCAATCTATCTTAGAGTTTTTGTTAAAGAACGGCACCATTGAAAGAGCTAATTTGGATGGGGATTCCTATAACAACTATGCAAGCCCAGCTTATCTGATTCCAAAGTCGGATCAGGGGAGCTGTCCTCGTTTAATTGTAAATTTTCAACAATTGAATCCTTGTCTGCAGTCTGAACCTGCACTGCTACCCACGGCAGAAAATTTGATTCAGTCACTAAGGGATAAATTTGTGCATAGTAGTAGTGATATGGCTAACGCTTTTCATAGTATAACGCTAGAACCTTCTTGCAGAGACCTAACATTGTTTGCAACCCCATTAGGAGCTTTTAGACACGCATCCTTACCAACTGGCATTAAGACTTCGCCTGAAAGTCTATCACGTTTTATGGAAAAGATATTACACTGGGAATTGGTTTATGATGATAATGGTAATGTTGTAATGGACGGTGATTTAGCCAAAATGGTATACTCACCTATCCCAGAAGTCCAACACATTTATGATGATTTCATTGTCTCAACTGAACTAGCTAAAACTAGATCAGAATCATTGAATATACATTTTAAGATTTTGAAGAAAGTTATGGGGAGAATACACACGCATAAAGGAAAGATTAGTTTAAAGAAATCACAACTTTTCAAAAGTAGGGTAAACTTCTTTGGATTCTTCATTTCGCATAACTATTGCTGTGTAGATCAAAGGCGAGTACAAAAACTTCTAAATATTCCCATGCCTACTGATATTACTATAATGAGATCTTTTATGGGAGTACTACAAAGTATGCATAAACATCTAAGATTTGACATTATGGCTCCTACACATATTCTAACTTCACTTACATCTACTAGATTAGGTAAAACTTTTGTCCCAACTCCAGAACAAAGACAAGCATTCGAAGACATTAAGAAAGCTTTAGCTTCAGGACCAATTTTTAGCAAATTAGTTAACTTATCGGCACCTAAGATTATTTTGTCAGATGCAGCCGGCACCTCAACTGGCTCATATTCAGCAGTCTTAGCGCAAATAGTGACACCAGAATTACAGGCTAAAACCCTACCCCCTGGGCTAAACTTCGATGATCCTGTACACCATGTTATTTATGATAACAGGTTACCAATTTTACCCCTACCTTTGCAGATTGAAGGTGAAAACATTAAGGATTATGCTAAGCGTATGTCTGAAGATGGACCGCCCGAATTTGAATATTTGGCTAGTAAAACTTTGGGCTATCCTGAAGACGCTGTACACAATAGTCTTGGGATATCTTTACAATTGCTTTTGGAACTAAATAAAGTTCAAACACCTTTGACCACCATCCTGCAAAGAGCATCAAAAATCATACGTTCTACCATGTTGAGACAAAAGTATATTCAATTTGTATTTAATAATGATAGGGATAAATTCTTAGAATTTATTCGCAAACTAGAGCATGGATATGTATATCTAGATCCGCAACAACTCATATTTGAGGCTCTTAGTGTGGCTATGTACCGCCCTGTGATAGTTATCACAAATATAGAGGGTGCCAAACCTGTCACTCAACACTGTTCAGACAAAACAAAACCCCCTTTTGTATTTTTACTATATGGACACAAGGAGCAACACATAGTAAGACCCGCGATGGTTTCATCAACCAATAGCTTTAATTTAAAATCTTTAGCGTCTATGTTTGAAATTATCGCATACACCTCAAAGAAAATTACCGTTGCTGAGTCAAGATTACATATCATAGACATTGAAATCCTAGGAATTATTTATGCAGCAAACTCGTTTAGAACTCTAATAGGTCCAAGCTGTGAATGTACTTTATTAACAGACGCAAAGTGTGCTTATTATCTCTTCAATCCTAAAGCATTAACGGCCGTTAATAAATTGAAGAGGTGGAATACCACTCTGTTAACTCTAATACCGAAGCTAACAATGTCTTTCTTGAGAGGAGAAGACAATTTGGCAGATTTCTTAACAAGGGCATATAAAGCTACTTTACCAAGCATCAAAAAGGTAGCCCTACCTAAATTTGTTAAATCTGGGTTTGAAGATAACTTACCACAATATAAAGTTTGGACTATTGAAGAATGGACACAGTTCATTATGGATAACCCCGACTATTTGGGTTATGATGAACAACCCCCACAACCAAAGCAACAAAAACCCAAAATCACCATAAATTCACTTGCCGCAGAACATAGAGTTATAGGCAAAGTATTAAGACCTTTGGAAATCCTAAAAGAAAGGATTAGCATAGAAAATATAATTGCAAACCAAAAAGAGGAATACTCTGATATTTACACACGTTGTCTAACCTCTAAATCAAACACCTACACTTATAAAAGACAGACCTACGAACTTAAAGACACGATTCTGTTTACAAAAATAAAAGGAGATTTAAAGGTTTATCTCCCAACCAAACTATTACCAGTATTAGTATGCTATACTCATCTTTTGTTAGTACATAGTGGAGAAATTAAAATGCTTTTGAATATGCAAAATTTCTTCCACCCTAACCTTAAGAAATATGTTAGAAATTACACTAGATCTTGTTTAAATTGTCAACTTCAAAATTCATCTACAAAACTAGAACAAGTAGGAACTTATAGTACAATTTCAAGACCGTTTGAATGTGTAAGTATTGACTATATACAATCCTTACCCCCCTATCGTAGTTATAATCATATCCTCACTATAGTCTGCCAACTAACAGGAATGATTCTTGCATATCCCATGAAATCACTCACATCCCGTGAATTTATAGACAAATTCATGTTTTATTTCTATCCTAATTTCTCCCCCAGACAAATATTGTGTGACAATGCAAAATCATTTTTAGAAAAGCAAAATTTGATATTCTTTGCTTCTATTGGCATCCGAGTTTTGTATTCTACTGCGTACTTTTCACCCTCTAAAGGATTGGTGGAAGCTAGCAACAAAGTAATAAAATGGCCAATCATTAAAATTTTAGCGCAAGACTCAACAACCTCATGGTTATATCTACTACCGTTAATAGTTCGACAATATAATTGCACTAAAATACCAAAAACTGGATTTTCACCCATGGAATTATTATTCGGGACACGCAGCTCCCTGTCTAAATTGTTCTTTGGAGCAATAAAACCGGACGAATATCACCCTGAAATAGCTCGCACAGAAGCTTATGTGCAAGACCTCTCAGACGGTATACAAGAAAACTTGGACATTTCAGCAAAAGCTATTGAAAAGGGAAGGGAGGCAAGACTAAAGTATATTAACAAAACCCGCATACACAAACAATTTGATATAGGAGACCTTGTCTTGGTTAGAAATAACACTATTACACCTGGTGTTAACCCAAACCTTACTCCTATCTATCATATTTCACCCTATAGAGTTTTAGATGTAAGCCCTAACAGTTGCACGCTTGAAAGAATTTCTGACAAGAAGACTGAAATATTTAAATACTCTTTCAACGAAATCAAAAAGTTCAAGCCAATTGACGAACATTTTGACACCCTCCCAGAGGAAATAAGGGGAATTATTACAAAGCCTTATAATAAACTCACAAATCAAGAGATAGCCACATTAGTTAAAAATGACACACTTCCGCTTATATTCCCGGTTAATTCAAAGGAACCGCAACCAGGAATACGCGCACACTCACCCTTAGAAACACGAAAACAAGCGTCACAAAACAAAAAACCATTAGACTCTGATTCGGACATAGAGGACTCAAGTGCCGATGAGGACATGACACTAGATTCCGTATTTATTACCGGAGGTCGACGACTTAGGAAAATAAATGATAGACATGTCAGATTTCGGAATGGCACAAGTTCACAACCATAATTTACATTTCCATTTACCCTGTAAACTTGTGAACAATATGATAATATGTTATTCTAATCTGATAACTAAGTTATCATATTCATGTAAATTTTCCCACTCAAGGTTATATATCCAGTGGTAAAATATACATCTTTTCTCTTCAGCAGGGGAGACCAACTATATGCAATATACGTCGACTAAAAAGTCGATCCCTTCAAAAACACTTACATAAAAATTGCATATAGAGAGTTTTGAATCTGTATAGGCAAACAGAGTCAAACGATTGATACAGATTGTACAAAAATACGAATGTTACGAATGTTAAATACGCACCCTGATATATACACAAAACTATTTAAAACATTTAATACAAATTGTATAAAGTATACAAACATAGCAGTACTATTAGGCAACCTATATATATATGCCTTGAATTATGATGAGTTGATTAGTTATTAGAAACTATAACCACTCTACATACAAAAAATATGTCAAAAACTTTAATTATAACTTCGGACAGGAAACGCCCACTCAGAATTTTAGTAGTAGTGAACAATAACGATAACTTAAATTTTATCCTGAAATTGAGTCAGTTTACTATAACATATCCACAAGTGAGGAAATCACCAACCTTGTGAAGTACTACAGTTATCACATAACACGTAAGTCTTAACAGAATATTTTACAAAAGCTATAAAATGCAAACTAGATTCCGAAAGCCTATGCCTAGATCACAACGAATTCTACATGAGACCTTCGCGAACCTAGTAGAATATTGTTATAACTTGCTTACGATGATTAAAGAAATGTTATCGTTTAAAATTAGTTGTGGAATCAGCCAACCTAGTCGTATTGTATGATACTTGCATTGTCGTATACTTAGAAACACTTATAGAGATGCATACAACCGATTGGTTATACGGTATAGACAGCAAGAGTATAGAAGCCGACAGACTATAACAGACGAATTACGGGCAGTAGCACGACAAATAGAGAATCTGAGAGACACAGTCCTCCTCATTTCTGGACATTGTACTCTCCCCACTATCCACGAAGAGTAAACTAGATTAAAACTGATTCTTATAATCTGACTTCTAACAATGACGTACGGACGTATCCTAACGATATAAAAGTTTTGCATATGATAAAACCTCTTGTACATATGTGTATTGATGTAAAATACTTATATCATCATATATCTCTATGTAATTATTGAAAAATTTATCTTAAATAAGAGCGATAAAAACGATAGGAAATTAATCGCATAAATCATAGTTGAGATATCAAAAAGAACATAGCAAGAAATTTTGTTATTTATAAAAGTTATCATAAATCAAGTGAATGTAAGCTAGTTTAAGCACCTTGTAAAAATAAAACTTTAATTATGTATCTAACTAAATTAAGGAACAGACAGTAATACTTATAGAGTAGCTACGTAAACGGGAGTGGTACACAACAAATACTAAATCAGTAAATAACAGTGTATATGCTACTTAAAATCTCTATATTTATTTTAACAAAAGGTAAATAATCTTTAGAAAAGGTATAAAATTTTTGACAAATATTTCTCTTTGGTGAAAATATAAAATTAAATCAATTTTGAAAACAGAACATAAATTTTTATTTTACATTATTTGAAAAACATTATGATAGTAAGAAGTTTTCTGACAATTTAACATCTTAGTTAATATAATTTGGACATAAGCTGTATATTGGCACATAATAAAACTTCGAGATTGTTAATACTATTAACTGAACGCTAAATGTTGAATCTGTATATATATAAAAGGCACATAACCTAACAACAAGCCAATGTGAGCCAAAAATTTAACTCTACTTGTTGGAAATAAGACTTAGGTTTAAATTTAAAGGGACATAAGAACATTTTACCTTGAAACATTAGGCTTTATGACTATTGTATTGAAATTTAAAAGGGAAACGCTATTTATTCTAAGCCTTACTAATTAAATAAAGCTTCCTTAATGAGATCATCCAATCAATGATATTACTTTAATTACTTGAATCACAAACAGTCTTTACATGAGTTTTCTTAAAAATACTTGAATAAGCGTATGTAAATAACTTTGTCTAACGTCAGTCTTTCGGTCTACTTAGATATTGGTTACAAAAAAAAAATATATATGCTATTTACAAGTCCTCTCTATATCACAGCACAATTAAAATTCACGATTAATGCACAGGGATGGATATAAATGAAATTTAGAGAAAAGGTACTGAGGTGCGAGTTCGATTAAATATCTATATATACATAACCCTTAAAAGCTAACAAGAATGAATAAACTGTGACATAAGGCTGTAATTACAGTTGTTAATATACTATTGAGAAAAGAAAAGATTAATTCGCTTATGAAGAAAGTAATTAAGATTGAATGAAGTTTAAATTATGGGCATAAAGAAAATACAACCTTATAATCATTTCCTTACATACTAAATATCCTTACAGACTAAACATGTATATACATAACATAATGGCAGAAGTGTAAATTAATATTTGGTTTTGTACAGTATAAAAAGTCATAACGTCTAATAACAAAAGTCTTTACTTCATAGTGATTACTATTTTGACTAGTTACATAAGAATTAGAAAATCTGTAAATTTAGTCACATGTTGTCTAAAACTGGTCATTGTCTTAAAATTTGTATGTCATATTCAACCAAGCTAACAGCGCCACTTTACGGCGTACGTTTAGGGAACGTGGGACCCCGACGTCGAGGGACTCCCTCAACGCCGGAATCCTCTGTCCTGTTATTATCTGAGGAATGCGTAGCCGAATTGAAGCTATTCTCCGCTGATGTTATCTCTTCCAAAATGGCAGGAGTTGGAGTACGCATGGAGCGGCGCAGACGTTCCAAACTGAGAACTCTCAGTGGAGTGGGGTACTCGATCTCATCACTCACCGCATTAAATCTAATGGGCGGGAGATCGGCGTCCTCGATATCGTCAACCAGTGGGACTAAACTGGCCGCATCCTAAAATAAGAAAAGGGACATTATTAGATAATCATTTTAATAAATGTTCACAAGAAAATGTATCAACGCTTGTCCATACATGTTTGCGAGTCAATTTTTTTTATATACATCACTAATACTTTATCCAGAATCTTAATATTGACTATTAGGAAGGAACTACACCATAGTTAAAGTAAAATTATTGTCTAAAAGCATAGCTTTCTGAGCTAAACAGCCTAGTCTAAGTTACGTAATTTTTGCAACAAAGTAAATAAGAATATTATAAGAGCTTATCAAACTTACCTCAGACAAATCAGCTGCAGATGGAGACTCAATGCGACTAAGGCACATAATAGAGCTCAAGGAAGAGCGGTCGCTGGATCCCTCAGCTGTCCTCTCAGAACTGACCCGATTACACCTCCCCATAGTGGTGTAGAACCGCGTCAGGGGGATTGAGTTGGTCGCCTAAAATATAATAGATTTTATTAGTTTAATTGCAACACCAACAAAGAGTCTAGGAAAATCAGGAAATCAGAATGCCTAAAATCCTGCAAAGTTATATGATTAGGTAGCGATTCGACCCACTTTATAATAGAGTTAAAATCTTAAAACGGTTCAAAAAAAAGAATATGCCTATGCAACCATACATTTTAAGATTAATATTCTACCAATAAAAGAATTTTAGTTGCAAATACCTCTAGATACGTGTACAAATGTACAGCCTCTTTCTGAAAATTAATATAGGAAAAATTAAAGCATGGATACTTACATGAAGACGCTCTGTTTGATCAAAGATCAACGGACGGAAGCCAGGACTTCCCGACGGGGTGTCCAATCCCACAGGCACATTACTTCCAGTAACTCGATCCTCAGTGGCAGACAGGCGGTGTACAGCAAACAGCCCAACTCTGGATCTCACTTCGGCTGGAGTCGATGGACTAGCAGAGGGAGCCTAAAACAAAAAGAAAACATTAAAGTCTTGATCTAACATTTAAAATCCCAATGAGAATCGTGCGGCACGAGCGAACTCTCAACCTTCCCAGAGGGAAATAGTATTAGGTTGCTAATTAAGATTTTAGTAAATGTTAACTGGTATCTCAATTTAATTGCGGTAACCGAGCGGATTTCTCTGGCGACATAAAACGACGACAACGGTGAGCGATATATATGGAAGAGCCGAAAGTCAACGTTGAGGAAGTGAGAATAAGACAGAACAACCCTGCAACATCATGATGCTTTATTAGACAAAACGGGTGGCTAGAAAAAAAATATACAAAACAGAAAAGAAATATACAACAGAAGAAAACTCACCTGTGTATCTGACAGAATATCATCCATCACAGAGGACGCGGCTTCATACATGCCTGTATCCGACGGCTCCACAGTTGGCGACGTAACTCCAGATCTAGTCCTGTTGGTCCTGTTACCGCAGTGAAGAAGCTCAATGGTCCTGACGCCTATATTACGGAGGCGCGTACATACATCTCTTATCCAGCGAGCCAGCGACCTGTCTGAGGTGTTGTCTAAACGTGTTAGAGTCTCAAGCCCTACAGCACCGAAGAAGACCACTATGAGAGCACAAGAAAACAAGCCTAAACCCAACAACATGTTAATTAAGCCATCCATGTTGAGTGCGTCCAGACTCGTCTTCTGGTCTCTCCTCGACTCGGCAGACCCAGAATCACCTCCGGCAACATCGTCACCAATGTCACCGCAGGAGTTCTGCATCACCGAATTGAGGAGAGACCAGATGATTTGTATCGTTCTACTAAGCATCAGTGAGAGATGCTCGTTGCCAAACATCTCCCCTTGATCCCTTTCGGACTCTACAGTATCAAAAGTACTTGTACTCCCATAGTCATCGACGTCAGCAAGGCTTGGCATCCCAGACGCGTCGCTGTACACTGAACTCGAGTCGTCTAAGGAGGTTTCGAGAAGCGAGGAATTGGCAAGAGTGGCCGCAGCCGCTCTCATCAATTCCTCGAATCTTTCCTTAATATTCTGATGCGCGTCCAGGCTGTCAGGAATATACATTATGAGCGGATGTAAATTTAAAATAGAGGACTAGTGATTCTGAAAGGCAATATAGTAAAGTTAATTTTATGAAAAAGACTGTACACACGAATATTTTTTTAGTATTTTAAGCAACTATGGTTGAGCTTCCTAACCATTAAAACTTTGATTTATCATTTAAAAATAAAATACTTTAAGTTAAAGAATATGTAATTAATCTTACATAATTCAACACTTAAAAATAGCTATCGTTAAGCTATTCAAACATTAAAACTTTGATTTATCATTTATAAGTAAAATTTATTTTAGTTAAAGAATATGTAATTAACCTTACATGATTCAACGCTTAAAAATAGCTATCGTTAAGCTATCCAAACATTAAAACTTTGTTTTATTAGATTCAATTAAGTTAAAGAATATGTAATTAATTTTACATGATTCAACGTTTAAAAATAGCTATCGCTGAGCTATCAAAAACATTTTCATTATGACGTATCAAGCAACTAAAACTTATGTACTAGCTAAATCTGAATATTTTAAATGACTTTTTAAAAAAAAAGTACCTACGATAAAGCTAGCTAAATATAATTTTTGTAAGCGACCATTTTAAAACAAATATGGTTGAGTTACTTGTAACGTAAATAACCTATCAATTAGCGTCATTATAATTGAATTAAGTAAAAAGAAAATCTTATTTTAAAACCTATAGTAAAATTGTTTTAGAAGATTTGAGTCAGGATTCAATAAATTTTGATTATAAAAAGGGATGCTGTAATCAAATGTTAAGACGAATAAAATGATGGAACATATCTGTATCAATATAAGTTTTGCTTACGATGAACGAATTTTACTTTTGCAGACGGAAAACGTAAACAAAACAAGGTACGTCAATTTACCTGATGATTCAGATATGTCCTATCAAAACTACAAATATTATATAAAACAAAATTGTCATAGATTGAAGATATACCCATATTGCTTCTAACCCACTTTCGATCAAAAATATAGTGATAAAGGCCTTATCGACGAAGAAAATAAGATTCTTGAGTCTTAAATAGAGGCTAACGAATGCAATAATGGGCATATCAACAATCTATAACATAAAAACATTCATATAAAACAAACGGGTTACTATATTTTATCACTTTTATATAAATTCTCTTGGAATTTAGCGGTAAAATTAAACACTCGAACGCAAGCTCCGCTCGCAAAGACAATTATTAATAAAATGAGCATAATTACTGGGCCGCCAGCTTTTTATAACCTCGCTCAAATCCAACCCCTATCACTTTTGACCGCCCAAACATAAACAAAGGGTTGACAACTTATTGTTACGTAAAATTTAATTACGGACGTCGAACGATATATTTTGTAGATATTAAGTCTAAAAGGTATACTTGACAGCGATGTAATGTAAGACATTAGTCTTTAAAATGATTAAAATTTATTCGTGTTAAAAATAACATAAATACAGCTAATGCCAACAATGGTATAAACCATATGTACATATACAAAATATACAAACAAGGGTTACCAACTATTGTTAGTAAAACCTTATATACATATATACGAGTAATGTAACCAAAGAAATTAATACGATATGTAAATACTAATTGTACTTATAAATTTTTATATAAAATATTGTTTAAATTCAGGAAACAG
The DNA here is from genome assembly GCF_053477335.1 of Acartia tonsa. Lineage (NCBI taxonomy): Eukaryota > Metazoa > Arthropoda > Copepoda > Calanoida > Acartiidae > Acartia > Acartia tonsa. The sequence goes on from NC_137261.1 coordinate 52,815,080, forward strand.
TTATATTTAACAGAAATAGAGATAACTAATCAATCCATTATAGGTCTATCTGTAACGAAAAGAATTTCTAGAATATCCCAGGGATAAAATGATTAATAAAAGATTATTAAACGTTCTTTTGTTTAGATTACCATAGCCAGGATACCCCAAGGAACCGGTTGGAGCACGCGCACTAACTCTTTTTAGGATCTACCATGGACCCGCCTGGAGATAACCTAGATGATCATGGAGTATTGGAGCCCTACCACCACCCTACCTTGGACGGATTGCGGTTGTGTTCCTGTCAATACCTTGACGCTATAGATGAGAACAACAACATTACCACCACACCAGAGTACGATGGATTCTCAGAGAACCTGTCCATCACCATCAGGAATTTCTTGTTAAATACAGCCCTGAATACCAGAGAAGATAGTAGAGTGGAGACCGATAGTGACACTAGCTCCAGCAGCACACTATCCCTCTCTACCAATGACCTCAACCAACTCTACTATGACCTGGAAAATCACTCAATCACCTTGGACGAGAATGGCAACGAGGTAGCACAAGTGGATGCCCTTGGCTACATATCTACCTCACCCCCAACCTCAACCTACACTTCAGAAGAGAGCATTTCACCACCTAGTTCAGCATCAGAAGAAGCTGAACTATCCAGAACAACCAACGCAAAAACATTTATTGATGTGACAATGTTAGATAAAACTAAACCCCTCAAGAAAAGAATGTATTCTATTTGGGAGGTTTATCATCTTGTATACCCAGCTATGAAAATACGCAAAGCTTACTTTCTTAATGGAAAGCGTATTTAACTTAGCTTGGAATACATTTATAGTTTATTATATATGCCTATATACTGGGACTACTAAACTTTTTCTTTTTCTCTTTTTTCTTTTTTAACAACTTACCCCCATTGGAGATGCGATCCTCAATTTTCAAATTCTTTGAACGTACATATGAGACTTTTACAGAAATGCTTCGCATCCACAACTATCTATCTATGCTTGATATAAAGTCAACACTTTATAGAGCATATTATGAATATTTGATTGACGCGTGCCCCGCAATTATCTAGTAGCACTCAGGGGCAAGACACAATTACTTTAGCTAGGCCCAAGGCATTATTTGTATCAATTTATGCATTCATAGGCCTATCTTTACCTATATGACACCATATATGGGTAACGCTAGCCTATTCATGGTAATCTGTATGTGATTTGCTAATAGTATATGTTTATTAAAGATATTATGTTTATAGTTAATGTAATCATATAAACAACCAGTACAAGTATGTATGCCTACAACCATGCCTAATTTACGTCACATATTAACACACAGATATTTAAGTGCACAGACAAACACTAAAGTCCTGGTCCAGAGCTAATGTTATAGCATGTACCTCTTGAATTTATTCAGTTATTTATTAACTCTCCTACCATCAACTTCTCTTTCTGGCTTTAAAAGGTAATGACTTAGTTGTTTGGCATGCATTGTAGTTTAAATTTAGGCCCCTTAGTACTTAGCATGAATTGAGCTCAGGCCTTATGTTAGAACTCTAACACTTAGCACAATTCACTGCTTGGGACTTAGGGCACATTTCTGTCCTACTCTACTTATAATTTTAACACTTATCCTGTAAATATTTTCATACTTAACCTATGCACTTGTAATATAAATACACTTTATAAAAACATTTTCCTTCCTTAATACTAACTATACTTGTATAATTCTGATCGAATATCAAAACCAACCATTTATTCTTAGGTTAAAGCAACATAATACTTCGCGTGGGTCTTTTGTTGAGCTTCCACCAGCTCAACCAAATTCGTATTATACTTGTGAGAATAAAGGGTTAAGCATTCTAAACAAACGAACCGACGATGAGAATGTCTATGTGTATTGCATTAAAATTAGGTTTTAGTAGTACTCATAGAAGAGCGGTCTCCATACCTAAATATGGACAAACGCCCCATTCGCACACACAAGCTTCTCAAATGTCCAGGGACGGTTAAACCAATTCAACAACATAGAAAGTATGGGAGGGGACAATGGATCGAATATTCAATTTTTAAGAGTCTCAGACTTTGGGTACTGGCTTAAAGGGAATATGCACGAATTCAGCAGGTTCTGACTGACTTTGGGTACTAGCGCATCAATGCCCCGCTAACTAGCTGAGTTAGTTTTGAACTTGCAGACAGCAAAATTTGTTATTGATGGTTCGTTTTAACACATATTTAACACATTTCTTTCATATATAGAAACTCTACTGTGATATTTATGTATTAATCAATCTAAGAACCCCTTGAATTTAAGTGGTAGTTTAAAATATATGAGAAGGGTTGACAAAGTTCTAAACAAGATTTTTCTAGTGATTAATTACAGAATGCTTACTACATTGTGATGTATTGGGAATTTAATTTTTAAATAAATGATTTTTTTCTTAGAACTAATTTTGTTCTAAATCATATTACAATGATCCATTAACAATGTTGGTCAAATTTTCTTGATAAATCTGGTTTTCATTGCTTTTAAGCGAAAACTCTTAAATTGAATTAATTGCCCATTGTCCCCTCCCTTACTCCCTGGGTACAACATAACATTTAAATTTATATTTGTGTTTTCACATAAGGTATATAATAACTCAGGGATCTAAAGGGATAAGACAATGACCGATAAATTGATCTTGATTCACATCCCCAATGATGATACACAAAATCATACCTTCTGTAAATTAAAATTAGTGGCTAAAACGTGTGAACACTCAACTTAATAAAACAACTAATAAAATTCACTCAAGTCACCAAAGTTGTTAAGTCAACCAATAAGAAAATGTTATCAACAAAACTTGGGTAATTAACAACTCATTTTCCTCTCTGATGATAACTGGTAGACTTGCCCATAGATTGAGAGTAGGAGTGCATTATCCTTGTTGTTTTTTGTTTAGATAACAGAGGACCAACACCACAGTATTCCCCTATAGTTATCATACCAGGTATTAATTTTTATTTTATATGAAGCTTCCCTATAATTTGATGTTTTTAAGGAATTGTGACTTTTTTTCTGTTGCTTTCAACAATAAATATAAAATTTCAATGACCAATGAGAATCTGCTCTACGACTAACTTTGTCTGTAAACTGTTCAATACACCATCTAATATTCCAATAATCGTCTATATGGCATATTACATAAAGAAGGTAGAAGGGGGGGGGGGGGCAAACTTGGACTATCCTAACTTTTCCATCACTAATTTTCATATACAAAATGAGTGATTTCTTTTATTGTAATGTAGGGTGCATCAATTTATCGAGGCTCGGCAGCCGCGCGTTAGCCTCAGTAAAATCGTCATTTTATAACTTTAAAATTCAGCTGGATGTCTAAACCTAGTCCTAACCGGAATTAATCTTTTTGCACACAAGTGGGTTTAAGTTTGAGGTTAATGCGCGTCCAAAACGCGGCTGCCGAGCCCGGCAATTTATCCTTTAATCTATTAAGTGACATTGATTTAAATAAAATTAACAGGGGATGGAGGTAATCAGCTTGAAGCAAAGTTAAACAAACCTCCAGATAACACAGGTATAAATAACTAGGGAACTACTCAATTTAGACTAACAGTAGAAATAGGGATAGTTGCATGAAGTGCATTTGAAAGGTTTGATTGCAAGCATAAGTTACAATAATACCATCTAACATGTATGAATTTGTATTACAATAAATAGCAATCAATTAAGCACCACCAAAATAGTCATCATGCTGTTTTATGTTGCATATATCCAAAAATTATGATTTTCAAGTCTTTTTTAAACTACCTGGTAATAAATTTAAAATCTTTTAAATATATGTCCTATAGATGTAGATTAAACTATTGAACAGAAAAAAATATGCAGTTCACTAAATTCAAGTTTAAATACACTTCGTGCAACTAACCCTTTGAAGAAAAAAACGTATTCAGGAATTTTTTCAATTAGTTCAATAACTTTTTTTAAAGAAGATTTTCTCCAATTATGGTTGGTCCGCCCGCCCATTCGTCTGGAACAGTTTCCTCTAATTGTTAATCAGAGCCAGCTCAAGCTCCAAGTTTAAATCCCTATAAGTATAATAGAACATTGTTAAAATTCTAATTTTTATATGCAGGTTGTCCTCTTAAAAAGGATTGGTACCGCCTTTGGTTGGATGTGTGGAGCCTGAGAGGAGAAAGATTAAAGTAAACCTTTTCTCATATTCATTTGAAACCGATCCTAATCCGGTGGATAAGAACCAGTTCTCATCCATACGAAAAAACTATGTCTAGCACCGTATTATATCCAGTTTTCTGCAAATTCAAAATTTACATTCATAAGATTTTTAGCCCGTGCATTTGGCATCTCGGGGCTTAAAAAACTGGTTTTCATCCTATAATTGTACATTTTATATTCGCGGAAAGCTCTTTATAATACGATGCGAGAAAAACCTAATACCCCTTGACTTGGTTGATATCAAGTAGAGCCAAACCTTTATTCAAAGGCAATAACATTCTAAATATTGCAGAAAACCAACCGTTTGATTGCATGATGTTTTTCTTGAAATCCTAATTTTGCAGATTAAGGTTACTATTATTGTCGCGTATCTTACATAGAAGCAGTGGGTACAACTTAAGAAGATTCCAGGACAAACGCCTGAGTCCCAAACGTCAGAATGGACAAACGCAGTAGTGGTAAAATATCAATTTAATCAAGTATTTCTTTGCAGGTTAGGTTATGTTAAGATGTGAATATATAAATAAGCTCCCCGAAGGGGTTAGGCATTTAAAAACCAATAAGTAATTTAAAATAGGTTAGGTTAGGTTAAGTTTACACTCCGACGTTTGGGACTCCTGTGTTTGTCCTAGGACCCTTATGAAGTTTTAGTTATAAACTCTCCGACAACGAGCGGAAACACTATGTATTACGTTGTTAGTCATGGGTTTATGTTTTTATCTAGGATTAATCACCTAATTGGTCCAGACAGGGAAAAGGGATGTGATTCTGACAAACAATTCTAAAGGAAAATTTCCCCACAACCCCCTTTCCCTTTTCCTCCCCTTCTTACCCACCCATCTTCAGTTACATGAAAAAAGATAAACCCCTACCTTATTTCCAAAGGTTTCGTGATTTTTTTTGTAGAATTGATTGTTAGATTAGCTAGGCCTGGGTCCAGGGAACGGCTGTTGAAAATTATTTTTAATTGAAAAACAGCTTTACGCCTATCCACGTTCTAGTAATACAACCTAACTAACTTATGCTAGGTAGTTGTCTTGATTTTACATCTATACTTATACATTTATTATATAGGAAGGGAAAAAATCCAATAAATTTTCATTTTCATATAATTTAAATTGAAAATTCTTCATCTTTTCTTGTAGAGCTAAAAAAATAATTGCATTTTCTTTTTACAACTTATTTACAACTAGACATTCTCACAGTAGATAATAGAAATTTATTCATTAAAACTTTTAGTATTCTGTACATGAAGCACTTTTTTAGTTTTATATAGAGAATGCATCTGATTTGGATAATAACAAGGATAACTATATTAGTTAGAAGCGGTACAAAATGTTGTATTTATATGTTTTACTAATAAGTTAATAGTTATTTCTCGCATCGTATTGTAAACAGCTTTCCGCGGTTATAAAACCAGTTTTTAAGCCCCGATATGCAGAAGGCACGGGCTAAAAATCGTATGATTGTAAATTTTTATATTCGTAGAAACTGGATATAATACAATGCTAGACATAACTTTTCAGTATGGCTGAGAACCGGTTCCTATCCACCGGATTCGAATTAAATTTTACGATTGTCAGAGAGGAAAAGGATATTAAACTGTATATTATACTCGTGTTCAAAGTTTTTAAACACGTTATCTCATTAGTTGACTTAGCCATTTTTTAATTAATCTTAATTAGTTGGTACAGAATTTTACTATAAATAATTTTTAGAATATTTTAACGATGTCTGTCTGTCTGTCTGTTTGTACCGAAGGGTCTCGCTAACCGCTTAACCGATCGAGTTCTCCTTTACAGGGTACTTTTTCATAGGTCCCGGGAAGGTTTATAACTATTTTATGGGGGGTGGGACACCCTCAACTCCCCAAAAAATGAAAAGTACCCCCCTCCGAAAAAAAAAATTTTAAATACAGAAAAGGTGATTTTGTTTATTACAATGCAATGGTGGGTGTACATTAATCGTTCATGTCTTATTCCTGTAAACTAATAATTGCTTTTTTTAAGGTATTGGGCTGATAATATATAGCTAGTGTACAAAATTAGGAGTGTACCTCAATTTATCATCCATTGTCTTATCCCTTAAGATCCCCCTATAGAATGTAAAATAATAATTATTTTTGTTAAGGTGCTGGGCTGATAATATAAAATTATGCAATAAAAATTGTAATTGGGAGTGTAAATCAAATTTATCATCCATTGTCTTATCTCGGACCTCAAGATCCCCCTGTAGAATGTAAAATAATAATTATTTTTGTTAAGGTGCTGGGCTGATAATATAAAATCATACAATAAACAATTGTAATTGGGCGTGTAAATCAAATTTATCATCCATTGTCTTATCCCTTAAGATCCCCCTATAGAATGTAAAATAATAATTATTTTTGTTAAGGTGCTGGGCTGATAATATAAAGCTGGTATACAATGCAACAACCAAGCAGAGTAGGAACGTGCACGGGGTCTCAACAAGGTCAACTTTATTCAAAGTTTTTCAGATACAAATAAAATTAAATAAGTTTAAATATTCTATTGTATAGTAGTAAGGTTTTTTTGTTTGTCTGGAAAAATCTTCAAAAAAAACCGCTTTCAGTTATCTTTTAACAAAGCTTCATTTATATCCTTATACAGGGGCGTCCAAGCTCATTTTTTTTTGGGGGGGGGGTAATCTTTATTTCATAGAGGCATTTTTTTTATTTGGAGGGGGGGGGTAAAAATTGAAAATCCAACCCCCCCCCCCCCTTGGACGTCTATGTCCTTATATAATAAGCGAGGCATCTCTGTAATCAAATCCTAATATTTAAAGTGTGTCCTTTAACTGTATCCTGTATTTACGCAATTTTGCAACAAATTTATTTACAATTTTGTTTATACTTACAAATTAATGTTATGCTTGTTAAGTTATTGTTAGTTTGTCCTCCCTTCTGAATGTAGAGCTTCTCTTTGATGGATGTTGTCATCCTTGTTTTAATAGATATATATTTTATATTCATCCAGAAAAGTTTAATAACACAGGCATGCAAATGTGTTGGGTAGTAATAAAATGCCATTTCTCGAAGTCGTACGTAGTCGTTCGAAATGTTGGAATGGTGATGCTAATTTCAGATCTCAGTTTTTGCGATTTGAGAAACATTCATTTTTATATCATAGCGAAGTAGATAATCTTGCAAGCATCGCTTTTAACTTATAGAGAGAGAAAAAGTAAATAAAATCGTGAAAGCTGAGACCTGAAGTTTGCGTCATCCTTCCACCATTGCGTATGGCCGCGTACGACTTCGAGAAACGGCATTTTATTACTGTCCATCTGCAAATGTTGCAGCTTGTCAGGAAGAATACATGCTAACAAATGTTGGTGATTATTCGAATAAGTAAATCTTGTCCAACTGTTGAGAAATAAGAAATAACCTAATTTGGGGTAAAATGTAACTTCTGCAAAGAGTTTAGATATACTCTCAAAAAGAATTGTTCTAACAATTGTACCAGAATTAGCTCTTTGCACATCAAATGAGGGTTTTTTTGTAGCGAGGCTACTCTATAATACACTTTTGTAGGTCCTTCAGTTAGTCCGTAACGCAATGTTGGAAAATGATTGGCTCAGCTGCAATTTAAGATAGAAGGCTGAAACATTGTTAATTTTCCTATTATTATGGAGCATAAACAAAAAATGCGTGACAAAGGTTTCGTGATTTTTTACTCCAAAAATATATTAATTTCAACACGTGCTCTTCAAATCTCCTTGTCTGTATTCTTATCCATGATTATTTTGAGCTTTGCTACTTATGGATGTTGTCATCCTTATTTTTTCTATATTTAAGATAGGAAATCTGATTTTTTGCTTCTAATTTGCACGTTTCTATCAAACACTTCAGTGCTGCTTTGAAAATTTGTTTAGGATTTTCTCAGCTGTTATTAAAGATACACTGTTGAAATTTTGTGTGATTTCCATATAGCTACTGAGTATTTATTCTAATATTATAATTTTAGCAGTTTTTCAAGAAATTTACTTACAATTTAGTGTCGACTTTTATACATTTATATTCTGATTATTCAGTTCTGACACTCTAAAAGTGTTAATGTTCGTTTGTCCTACCATTTCAGAGCTTCGCTTTCATGGATATTGTCATCCTTGTTTTCTTCATATTTTGTGTAAAGATTTCCTTGACTTCTTTTTAAGTAATTTTTTCCTTTCATCTGTTTATGGATTTTGTTAACCTTGTTAATTTTATCAAGTAATTTCACTTACCACAGTTTTCAGCAAGACTTTTTAGCTAAATAAATTTAGCCGGTTTGGATGAACAACTTGTTGAGTCTTTTTACTTGTTTCAAGTTCTATTGTGTATTATAGCTCTAAAGATTACAACTATACACTTATATACTCGCACCATAGATTAATAATATAAGATAAATATATGTATTTAGTTATATGATTACAGCATAAATTAACTATATATTATTAAGACTTCAAAGTATCTATATTTACTTACCCGCGACCTCGGTTCGTCGTTGGGAAGGGTTCGAATCTCGGCTCAACACTGCACCATAACCATGAACTTAAAAGATTTTGGGGGAATGCCTTGTCCCAAAACAGGTTTTACTTTTTTCCATGCACAGTAAGGACTTTCAAACAAAGGTCGTAAATCTATAACTTTGCTGTCTGTCGGGTGTTACCTAACCTAATGTTCCCAGAAAAGGAAACATATAGCTCCCCTTAGTTATCCTTGGTTGTTGGACCTGACGTTAAAGTGTCAGGAACAGCAGCCACGCCCGTATGAGTTAAGTTATAGGTAGGTAATCTATACTTACTTTTAAAATACATTAAAATATGTACAAATGGAAATAATTTAGAAATATCAATAATAACTTTTTTATATTTTTAAAAAGTAATTTAGTTTTTTCTTTTCTGCTATTAGATTTTCATTTTACATTATTTTTAGTTACTTTTATCTTCTATTTTAATTTGTTGTTTTATGAGTCAGGTATTGAGGGGAAATTATATTGCTTTGGTCCCCAAACTTTTATAAACAGGGTCTATCATTTGTTAGCCCAAAAGGACTTTTTGAAAATCTTACTTTAGAATAAAACTGGTAGAGTCCAAACTTTTCCACTAATCTAAATCTTTAGAAGGTGATTTCGATAAATCTAATTGGGGTGAATATCAATTTGTTGCCCATTAACTTATCCCTAAGTTCACTGAATACATACACTCTTTTTCTCTTTTGTTTTGTTCAACATTTTTAAAACAAAATTACTTGAGAAAATGAAGAAAAAAAACAGAGAAATTCAAAATGCAAATGTTTTCCTTTTATTTAACAATTTGTATACTTAGCCTTTGTTTATCTTGACAAACTGGACTTGAGTTGTTTCAATGATAATGGAAAACTTTGTTTTAAATTTATCAGGGAAAGAAGGGCCATTGGAACACTGAAAATTACACTAGTACCCTAAGTTTTATACTTTAATTGTTGACTTAAAAACTTCTATTAAATCTAAATAAGCTGGTTCCAAAAATATAGTATCCAATAGATCTATACTCTAATTAGTGTCCAAATTCTTAAACCAAAAGTTTAATCTACAAAAGGGGGTATTTTTGTTTATCATCATTTGGGATACATATCAATCTATTGTTTATTGCTTATCCCTTATGACCCCTGAAATGTATTCAATGTCAAGAAATAGTTTGGGAGTGTATTAAAATTTGTTTTGAACTGACTGTACAATTTGTCATGTTAATCCTTCTTTTATTGTTGTCCTACATCTATGATGACCATTTACTTGCATAGGATTCTGTACTTTTTGAACACATACAAGGTAAGGTGGATGGACATCTGACTTTAAATTATAGTGATCCTTAAAGATTTATAAATATGTTCTTTAATTCACTGTATAAACTTAGTTGACTTTTATTCAACCTTTATTGGTTGTATTGTCTAGATATTTTCCAATCAAAATTTTAAGTTACAAAAGGGGTAATTTTGTTTACCATAATTTTACTTTGTGCATCAATGTATATATCAAGAATATATATTATACATACAAATCTTAAGTGACATGAATATTATCTTGATAATTTATTATTTTTTTTCTTTTTAAGTAAGCTTCTATTATAAATAAGAAAAATATGCATAGTTTCAAATTGATTTTGAATAAAAAAAATTTTCTCTAAGTATCTATTTTTCCAAAATAAGAAATTGTAAATCTTCTATTACTACAAAATTTTAACCAACAATGTTATAAAATAGTTATAGCCTTGTTTAATTACAAATATTTAATTGTAGTTAATCTTTAAAGTTTCTCAACAGTTCTTTTTCTCAAAGATTATAACCTTTGCTTCTATATATGTTATCATACCTGCTTTTTTAGAGTACCTGGATTCGGACTTACAAGCTCTATAGAGTACCTGGATCCATCCTGGTCTGCCTGGGTACTTGCTGATGCTGGTAATTATATGAAGGTGAGTACATGGATCCCTCCTGGTCTGCCTGGGTACTTGCTGATGCTGGTATTTATATGAAGGTGAGTACCTGGATACCTCCTGGTCTGCCTGGGTACTTGCTGATGCTGGTAATTATATGAAGGTGAGTACCTGGATCCCTCCTGGTCTGCCTGGGTACTTGCTGATGCTGATAATTGTATGAAGGTGAGTACCTGGATCCCTCCTGGTCTGCCTGGGTACTTGCTGATGCTGGTAATTATATGAAGGTGAGTACATGGATCCCTCCTGGTCTGCCTGGGTACTTGCTGATGCTGGTAATTATATGAAGGTGAGTACCTGGATCCCTCCTGGTCTGCCTGGGTACTTGCTGATGCTGGTAATTATATGAAGGTGAGTACCTGGATCCCTCCTGGTCTGCCTGGGTACTTACTGATGCTAGTAATTATATGAAGGTTAGTACCTGTATACATCATGGTCTGCCTGGGTACTTGCTGATGCTGGTAATTATATGAAGGTGAGTACCTGGATCTCTCCTGGTCTGCCTGGGTACTTGCATATGCTGGTAATTATATGAAGGTGAGTACCTGGATCCCTCCTGGTCTGCCTGGGTACTTGCTGATCAACTTTTTTAAATTGATAATTGGATGCAAGTTTAAAAAAAGGTATAATTAAATAGAAACTTTCGTACCTACTATTTTGTAATAATTATTTTTCAGTATCAGAGCAGATTTTTTTTAAGTTTAAGTTTTCTGTATTAAAAGTTTTCTGAACTATTTTCGATTTTTTCTGAAGGTTTAAAACAAAGAAGAAGGTTGTAAATTATAGAGAAGGAAGCAAGATCCAATAAAATAGAGCAAAGCTAAAACTTATTATTATTTTAGAAATTGGTGGATTATTTTGTTGGTCTTGGATACAAGAGAGGAAAGAGTATTGTTGCTGCTCCTTATGATTTTAGATTTGCTCCACATTCACAGGAATATCCATCAATAGTTAATAAAACGATGATGAACACTGATTAGACCGAGAATGTAATCAAGTTTAGCAAGTACAAGTGGAAATAACCACTGAAATATAAATGATTATAGAATTTTAGAATATCTTTATTTTAAAGTTTTGTTACTGGAATTAAGAAAACTCTATGTGTACATTGTACAAGTATGTGCTGTACAAAATTAGACCCCGAATTAACCCACCACTATTTCTTTTTATTAATTCACATTTTAGAATTAAGTACTATTTATGGAACTAGCGGCTTCGCCCCTAGCCTCTAGGGGCTTTGCCCAAAGAGGTGATCAAAAAAAAATTTAGGCGAAATTCGTAAAAGGACCAAGGAAATCTTCTGCATAAAAAAAGGACCAAGGAAATCTTCTGCATAAAAAAAAGGACCAAGGAAATCTTCGGTGAAAAAAAAGGACCAAGGAAATCTTCGGCGAAAAAAAAGGACCAAGGAAATCTTCTGCAAAAAAAATGCGGGGGATTTTTTTATTTTTGGGGGGGTTGGGGGTGTTCCACCCCCCCAAGAAAATAGCCTAAAACCACAACAGGACCAGTAGGTATATTCCCTGAAGAGTAGAATCCGATCGATTCAGTGGTTACCGAGATCTTAAGCTTCAGACGGACGGACGGACGTACAGATAGACAGACAGACAGACAGACATCAAGCTACTTTGTATTATAGATTAAGAAATTTTAGACACAAATGAAGCATATTATAGTGCCTATAAAAAATGACGTCATATAATACAAATGACCAATGTGATTATAGGAAGCATAAGTATTATTCATGGAATTATGAACGTTTGGCAGATTAATTTACATTGTAGAGAAGACAGAATAGACAGATAGACTATATAAGTTTTTAGTATTATTCATGGATTTATGAAAATTTAGACACAATATTTTACAGCGTTGAAAAGACTGATAGAAAATTCCAGCAGATTGAACGGGAACAAAAAGGTTACACTTATGAGGTAACTTTCTTAAAAATTTTACAGTTTTATTTTCAAGTAGGCAAGCTAATCTATAATTAACTTTGTCTGTCTGTCAGTCCGTCCGTCCGTAACGCATGGGAGCATTTTGATTTTTTCAGATACTATTGAAGAAAAACGGCTGAATTTTTTTGTGAAGATTCCCAATATCAATGAGCATGAAGTGAATAATTTACTTTGTCCGTCAGTCTGTCGGTCATCCAAAAAAAAAGGTTTAAGAAAAGTTTCGTGATTTTATATGAATTGCATATTTAGCAATCATCTTCTCCTTATTACATGCATCTTCTCGTTTATCAATTTTGTCTGTTTGTCCTTCCATGAATTTTTATTGCTTCGCTACTTATGGTTGTTATAATCCTTGTTTTAAAGTAGATTTTGTTTGTAGGCAACAAGGTATAATTTATAAAGCAAAGCACCTCTTTAAGTATTGTCAGAGTGTCTATTCAAACCAAGCAGTAGTGGTACATTGGAGTATAAATTATACCTTTCTACATAGTTTTATGGACATGTACTTTAAGGTGACTTTTATTGAATATTGGTTATGCAAACCAGTAATGTCCAAACTTTTCCACTAATAATTTGTAATTTGGTTTACAGTACATGACTTTATCCCCTAAGAAACAGATCTATAGTATAACTACCTGCTCCCCTTTTCCAAGGACCTTTTTTGTCTGCTAGAAATTTTTTTGCTACTTGGCTGTTTACTATTCCCGACACTATTGGTTGATCTTGAAAGACCCTATTGAGAGTCGGCACAAGGTTATTGGGATGGGTACATACAGTTATTTAACCCCTTTTCCATCTAGTGTTTTACTCTAATATCTATGATCCCAATATATTAGTACTTAATCATGAAGCTTCCTTCTATACTGTTAATAATATTACATCAAGGAATTAATTAAATTAACACCTCCCATCTCACTATGATGACAGCAAAATTTAGAGTCCTATTTTGTACAGTGCATACTTTGTACAGGGAATAAAACAATAAAATTCATCTTACAAAAGTTGAATTAATATTTGTTTTAATCATACTTTTTTTACATTTTAGTAACTTTTAAAACTCAACAAAATTGGACCTTAAATTCATCTGTCATCACCATAGCACCTCCCATCTTTTATCTTATGGTATTCAATTATATTACTCAAAATTATCTTATAGCAACAGTGAAATCTTATATCAAATTTTTTATAATGTTAGGTTAGGGAAAAGTTTTATAAATAGTAAACTCAAAATAAAATTTAATACATTTATGGCAGGATTTATATATAGTTATTTATTAAATCGTATTAGAGACAGCTTGCTGCAGTTATTAAAATGAAAAATTATAAGATAAAAACCAGTTTTGTTAGCCAGGGTATCTAGGTATTAATTTTACGATTTTTATTTAAATATTAATGGCAAAATGTCTGTAATATTATGCTATACATGAGTTTTTAGTATGGCTGAGAATCGGATCTAATCCAGCGGATATTAATCGATTTCGAAGCCATACTGAGAAAATTGACTTTAAAATCTAATTTGATGATTCAATGATTACATTTTAATGTTGCTTGCAGTTTTGACTGGAATAGTTTTCTATCATAATTTTACTAATTTAAAATTATGTATTCTTTCTGCTCAGAGATAATCTTAAAAATGCGCGAAAATGATCGCACACCTTATATAGATCTTACATACACTTAAAAGGGTTGAGACAAGTCTAATTTGAACATGATGGAGTGTGTAGAGGAATATTTAATATATTGTCAGAAGAAATATATGATATTTAGATACATATGGATTTCTAAAGATTTCATTATTAACACATTTTAATGCGTTGCTTGGCTTAAGCTGAAAGAACCAATTTAAAACAATGGAAAAATTGTTATCAATTTAGCTTGCTAACATGGATTCATTTATTGGTCAGTTCGTTCTTCCAGTGCAGTGGGAGGGGGTAATCATTATTTTACCGCTAAAGGTTTCACTTTATTAGAGAACATGAAATCAAGTAATAACATATTCATTTTTAAAACATATTCAATTCAGAACGCCTAGGTTTTATGTAGATAAAAATTAATGGTTGGAAAGTTTTTACACTGCTATTTTAAAACTAATTATACCAAAGGTATTTGAGAAATATAGGATAACATGGTTATAAAACTTTGGGTACCAGTTTCATTTACAATCCAATGTTCCCTCTCTATCTATTCTTATTAGCTTTACAATTTATGCTAATAGCTACAGCCCTGATGGTAGGGCTTTATTTAAGTTAATGATTACCTTATAGGTCTCACGTTATTGAGATCTTAGTGGACAGACAAATAGACATACATTTAACCTCATCTGTTCTTTTTTTTTCAAAGTGCTATTTAAAATAAAATTATTTTCCATTTTAGTCACAGTATGGGTGGGCTGTTTGGATTACATTTTCTACAGAGACAGAGTAGTGAGTGGCTTCAAACTTATATCCACAGGTATATTATAGCCACTGTATAGGTGGACTCTTTGGATTCTATTTTCTACAGAGACAGTGTAGTGAGTTGCTTTAAACTTATATCCACAGGTATAATATAGTCATAGTATAGGTGGGCTCTTTAGATTATATTTTCTACAGAGACAGTGTAGTGAGTGGCTTCAAACTTATATCCACCAGTATATTAAAGTCACTGTATAGGTGGACTCTTTGGATTATAGTTTCTACAGAGACAGAGTAGTGAGTGGCTTCAAACCTATATCCACAGGTATATTTTAGTCATAATATAGGTTGAACTTTGGATTATATTTTCTACAGAGACAGAGTAGTGAGTGGCTTCAAACTTATATCCACGGGTATTTTTTAGTCATATTATAGGTGGACTCTTTGGATCATATTTTCTATAGAGACAAAGTGGCGGCTGGCTTCAAACTTATATCCACAAGTATATTATAGTCATAGTATGGGTGGATTCTTTGGATTATATTTTCTACAGAAACAAAGTAGTGAGTGGCTTTAAACTTATATCCACAGTTATAATATAGTCATAGTATAGGTGGACTCTTTGGATTGTATTTTCTACAGAGACAGAGTAGTGAGTGGCTTCAAACTTATATCCACAGGTATATTTTAGTCATAGTATAGGTGGACTCTTTGGATTATATTTTCTATAGAGACAAAGTGGCGGCTGGTTTCAAACTTATATCCACAAGTATATTATAGTCAAAGTATGGGTGGATTCTTTGGATTATATTTTCTACAGAAACAAAGTAGTGAGTGGCTTTAAACTTATATCCACAGTTATAATATAGTCATAGTATAGGTGTACTCTTTGTATCATAGTTTCTACAGAGACAGAGAAGTGAGTGGCTTCAAACTTATATCCACAGGTATATTTTAGTCATAGGATGGGAGACCAGTTACATGCACGCCATCCATCCTGCACCGTGCATCAATGATCCTAGGAGCTACACCAGAAGAGTCCTACTGTGCTGGAAAGGTCCTAGGGTAGATGCCAGACTGAATTCTGGTCACTTCCCCCAGTTCAGGGGGTTTGGGTGGGGCTAACAATCCTTCCCCAGAAAAAACCTGCTCACGTTCAATCTGCACAAAGTAAAGACCAATTTAACTTTGGGCTCGGGAACGAAGTAGAGGTTGGAAACAACAATATGATGTTTGGCTGGGAAACCGCTAAAGGACCAGTCAGGCGGATGATTCTGAATTCCCGCAGACCAGCAAAAATTTGCACCTGGAATGTTCGGACAATGTTTCAGTCAGGCCAGACAGAAAACATTTAAAAAATAGCCAAGGTAGATATCCTGGCTATCACCGAATCAAGGTGGACAAATAATGGAGAGTTTAAACATCATTCTGGCTTGAAAATACTTTACTCAGGCCATATGAATGAGGATCTAGGACATAACCAAGGGGTGGCTCTTATGCTGACCAAGCAAGCAGAGCAGGCCATGATCAGTTGGCAACCCCATGGTTCAAGAATCATGGAGGCTTACTTCAAATCCTCAGATAAAAACATTAATCTGAGAATAATAGTAGCATATGCTCCTACAGAACAAGCAGATACAGAGGTCAAAAACGAATTTTATGACCAGCTTGACTCTGTATTTAAGAATGGTCATAAAGAAAAGGACCTGACCATGCTCCTAGGAGATTTTAATGCTCAAGTGGGGAGTAATAATGAGAATTTAGAAGAAGTCATGGGCAGATATGGCCTAGGCTTAAGTAATGGCAAAATGACAATGGTGATAGACTTGTAAGTTTTTGTACTGAAAACAAACTTGTCATTGGTGGAACCATCTTTAAACACAAGAAGATTCATACTGCCACCTGGAGATCACCAGATCAAAGAACCTTTAATCAGATAGATCACATCTGTATATCTAGACGTTTTAAAGGTTCTCTCCTTGATGTCAGGGTTGAAAGAGGACCTGATGTTAATTCAGACCATTATCTTCTATCTTCTAAAGTTCGGCTTAGATTTAAAAAGCAGGACACAAAGCCTAACCCCAGGAAAAAGTATAATTTAACAACCCTTCAAAACTCTGAAAAGCTACAAGAGTTTAAGCTCACTTTAAAGAACAGATTTGAGTTGTTGACTCTTCAAGAGGATGATGGAGTTGAAGATATTTGGCAAGGTATCAAAAAAGTTTATAATGATACTAGCCAAGAAAAATTAGGTTCCAAAAAGGCTAACCAAAAGCCTTGGATCACTCAAAGATCCATTGATCTCATGGATCAAAGAAGAGAGGTAAGACAAAAGACACTCTCCAGAAACTCTCCAGAAGATAAAGACCTGTATAAGATGCTCAGCAGGGAAATCCAAAGAAGTGTCAGAATTGACAAAAAAGAACACTTGGAAAACCTTGCAATGCAAGCAGAAAATGCTGCTAATCAAAATAGAATGAAAGATGTCTATGAGATTACTAAGTGCATTGCAGGTAAAGTACACAAATCAGGATCACACATCAGGGACAAGGATGGTTCACTCCTTAAAACTGATGAAGATATTCTAAATAGATGGGCAGAGCACTTCACTGAACTGCTGAATCTTCCAGTTCCAGAGGAAGAAACTGAGATTCCACCCTCAGATGCACTTGACATTGACTGTCGGGCACCAAATCTATTGGAAATCAAGGAGGCCATTAAAAGTTTGAAAAATAACAAGGCCGCTGGACCTGATAACATCCCAGCTGAGGTCATAAAAGCAGACCTAGATACATCTGCTGAGGCATTCCTACCTTTGATCACAAAGATATGGAATGATGAGTTATGCCCAGAGGACTGGAAGAATGGACATATCTCAATACTAGCCAAAAAAGGAGACTTGACCCAATGTGGAAACTACAGAGGGATAATGCTCCTTTCAGTACCTGGCCGTATCCTCAGTAAAATTCTTCTTAATAGAATAAAGAAGAAGGTTAATGAAAAGCTAAGACCTAATCAGGCTGGATTTAGACCAAACCGCTCCACTATTGATCAGATAACCTCTCTAAGAATCATCATAGAGCAATCCAAGCAATGGAATTCTGAGCTTTTTGTAAACTTCATTGACTACAAAAAAGCATTTGATTCTTTAGACAGAAGATCTCTCTGGAAAATCTGCCGACACTATGGCATTCCAGAAAAGATAATCAATATCATTAAAGCTATCTATCATAAAGGAGGTGGAAACGTAATGTATAAAGGTAAACTATCTACCTTTTTTGAGATTGTAACAGGCGTCAGACAAGGATGCCTTCTTTCTCCCTTCCTTTTCCTCCTTGCCATTGACTGGATCATGAAGAACTGTGAAAGTAATGATGGCATTCGCTGGGAGCTATTTGGCAATCCCAAATATTTAGGAGATCTGGACTTTGCTGATGATATCGCTTTGTTAACAAGCAATAGAAGTCAAATGCAAAGAAGGACTAACAGGATAGCTGAAACCTCCAAGAAAATTGGACTAGAAATAAATGTTGCTAAAACCAAAATACTCAGATTAAATGCAAATTCCCAAGAACCAATTACTATTGGAGACCAAATTCTTGAGGATGTAGATTGTTTTGAGTATCTTGGAAGTAAAATTGATGAAGCTGGAGGCCCTTTAACAGATGTTAAAGCTAGAATTAACAAATCTAGGACAGCCTTTGCCAGCCTGAACAAAATTTGGAATTCCAACAACATCTCCATAAAGACCAAGTTAAGACTGTTCAAGTCAAATGTTCTCTCTGTTTTGCTGTATGGGGCTGAAACTTGGTTCCTAAACACAGCAGTGGTCTCCAAGCTACAGACATATGTCAATAAATGTCTAAGGAGAATCCACAAGATCTTTTGGCCAAATAAGATCACAAATGCTGAGCTTCTAGAGCGCAGTGATATGTCAGACATTAAAATGACAATAAAACAGAGAAAATGGAGATGGCTGGGGCACACTCTTAGGAAAGGGCATGATGATATAACCAATCAAGCCTTGACTTGGAACCCCCACGTAGGAAAGAGGAAACCAGGTAGACCAAAAACAACCTGGAGGAGGGAACTCTTAAGTGAACTGAAAGAAAAGAAAATTCCATCTTTCAGCAATGCCTCAAAACGTGCCCCAAAAAAGGAAGATTGGAGAACCATTGTGCATGGCCTACGTTCTGCCGAGAACTAAAAGGCAATGATGATGATATTTTAGTCTTAGTATGGGTGGACTCTTTAGATTATTATTTAGTGGTGAGGGCTTTTAAAACCAAAAGCACAATTAGTTGAATTAATCTAAAACCTTTTCATCTCACTAATATGCCACAAATACAAAACCTTACAAAATATGTTTTAGGATTAGTTTTTCAGATTCATGGGAGAAGGGATATTAAACTGTCGATTATTATTTAACCCTTACAGCTCCCGCCCCAATTCCCACCTTAATAGATCGGGGGGGGGGCTCCAAGACCCCCCCCCCTCTATCTCGGCTCCTGTTACAGATAAAGACGTAAAATTTTTTTCTGGTGGTTCATGTGTATTTTTAGAGAAAATTACTTTTTCTAGTCATAGCAGCCAGGCCGCTCCTTTGCCGCTTTTTAGCGGCCAGCCGCTAAATTTTAAAACAGCTGTAGAGCGGCCAATTTTGCAGCTAGGATGACCAAATTTTAGGACGAACTTTTATTTTTCATAACAAAAAAATTACTTTTTCTGATCATCGCCAAAAAACGGCAAATAACGGAAACCGCCATTTTCGGCGGTTACGGCGGAAAATGGCGGTTGGCGGCACCGATTGATATTTTTATCTGTTTGATGTTGCTCAAGGATTTACCAAAAAAATTTATAGGACTCTAGCTGTAATAGAAGCCACGATATTCATGATATATGTCTGTAGTAAAAGCCGGACAAAAATCGGTCATAAAGTCGGTCAGGGAGCGGTCAAACGGTCATAACACATTTTTTCTCAGAAGGTCATTGATATCTAAGTATTTACCAAAAAAATTTTAGGTTTCTCCTTATACACAAAAGTCAAAATGTAGAAATTAAGATTTTTTTTAGATTTTTTTTCTAATTTTGGTGCTACCCAACCGACTTTGACCGGACACCACGACCGACACAGACCAGATATCCTAATAAAATCATCTCTTGCCGACGTATAATTACTAAACTTAAAAAGTCATGAAGTCACAGCACTCCATCTTACCTACAAAAAAAAATGAGATTGAAAAAACTAGAGGGGGGGGGGCTCTTGGAGCCCCCCCCCCCCGATCTGTAAGGGTTAAGTTTGGGACTTTTTAATCTTGATTGGGATTATAAATTACATTATTGTCCATTTTTTATCCTTTAAGAAGTTAAGATTACATTTTTTAGGGCCAAGTGGATGTTCCCCTGTCAATGACAGCATTTAAATTTGATGTTGGAGAAAAATAATTATATTCGACCCTCCTATTCTGTTACTCTACATTTACTTTTTATATGAGTTACAATGAGAGTGTGGTAAGCCGAACGTTTCAGCTCACAGGGTTGCGAGTTCGAGTCCAACGAGCCTTAGCCTTGAATTATTCTACCAAAACAAACTAGCAGGATTTAGTCATACAGAAATTATATATTTAACTGAATAATATTTACAATGAATGTTTACTATATATATACAACAGATTATAACAATGGTTAGGTTTGAAGGGGGTGTGGGACGCAAGGGCTTAGCTCCCGGCGGTAGACAGGTTGTGGGGGCAGCTGTGGTAAAAGGGGAGGCAGCGCCTCCCGGTTGTATAATCGCGTGAGGGGCGCGTGATAGCTGCGTGTTTGAGCCCCTCCCCACATTTAGGCAGGCCAGTTTGACCGCTGGATAGCGGGGTCAACATCGGTCATGAGATAAATGGTGATATAATAAGATTAGTGCAGAGGGTTTGTTATGATAAGTCACAGCGTAGCAATTCTGTAAACTGCCCGTCCGTCTGGCTGTCGTATTACCACAACCTCCCCTTCAAGGGTTGCGGGGCTCTCGAGCCACCAGGCCTTGAACCTGGGGATACGACAACCTATGTCTGCGCAGGACGGGTTCTTCCTGGGGCACAGCTCGGTGGAGGACAGCTCTGGCTATACAGGCTCCGCGAGACACTCGCTGCTCTGTCTGGCTGTGGTTGGATATCAGCATTGTCAACTCCCGGTTGGCTTCCAGCCATGGGTTAGCGACGGCCAAGCCCCGTCGTTGGAAGTTTTGCCTCGTCTGCAGAACTAACTCTGTCTCGGCGGGTAACTGGACACGGAGGCCTAGGCTAACTCTGGAGGCTCCCAAAGGGGGAATAACAATGGAGGAAGGCGCATAAAATTCCATGGGGGCGCCTGCTTGGTCCAGGTTGCTGGGCCTCCTAGCTCCTACTCTGATGGGGATGGCTGTCATCAGCAGGGGGCACATTGCTTCAGCTTCGTCCTCTGGGGCCGCCTCTTCCATCGCAGTGGCCGCCTCTCCTCCTGCAGGCTCGCTGCTGGCCGGCAGGTTCTCCATGTCAGTATCAGGGTTCCAGATGGCATCTCTGGGTGGCTCTGGAGCTGGCGGCGGCGGCGGTGGTTCGTTGGGTTGATGCTGCAGGTTCTCTTCTACCGGGTCACGATCCTGGCCGCTAGGCTGTGGGGCGGCTGCGGCTGGCTGGTACACTGGGAACTGTCCTGGATCACTAGTTGGCGGCGCCGCAGCTCCGACCGGCAGCTCGGTGGCATCCTCGTCGCCGTCCAGGTCGCCTTGAATGTCTGTTGGAATCTGATGGGCAGTCACATCTCCAGTGTATTTGCGCAGTCGGCCTACATGCGCGGTGACTTCCGAGATATATAAATAGACTGGCACAAATTTTAACAAATGTAAAAGAATAAAAGTAGTAAATAAGCTTATTAAGAAAACAATATTGATAAATTAAGGTATAACAAACAAGCAAAAGTATTAGTAGTTAAGATATTTTAAGTAGTTAAAAAGCCTACCATTGGCCAATTAAAATGTATACTGGCCTGTCATTGGTAATTTAGTCTGTGTATGTTTTGGTTATAGTCTATAAAAATAGGTTATTACAATTTTTTATAAAAAAAATTAACCACTCTAAAAATATATTTACAGGGTGGGGCAAATAAGACCGGACAAATTCTAACTGCTAAACAAATTAACATAAAATCGTCAATTTTAAAGATTTTATTGAATTTTAAAAACTGGCAAGCAAATTAGATTATTCAATAAAATCGCCGCCAGCCTCAATCACCGCCTTCACCCGCCCCCTGAACCTTTTTAAACAAATGAGCATAAAATCGTCAATTTTAAAGATTTTATTGAATTTTAAAAACTGGGAGGCAGAATAGGTATATGACTATTATATTATTCAAAAAAAATTGCCGCCAGTCTCATTCGCCGCCTCTACCCGCCTCCTCAACCGCCGGCAGGCCCAGGTCACCATGTCCCTGTCCAAGCTGGCGAATTTCTCCTTGATGGTGGCTATGAGGGAGGTCTTTGTTGTATAGGCATGTCTATTGGTGCATGCTTCAAAGTAGCCCCAGGCCCAAAAGTCCATTGAATTAAGATTGGGCTGCTGGGAGGCCCCATTTCCTTAGGAACGTGAGTAACCGCAGGATCCAAATTCACCTAACTTTAACGCTACCCTTTGACACGGAGGCTCTTATTTGGACCACAGTTGAGCTGGAACTACGTTCTATACCTTTTTGGAAATGGCAGGAAGATTCAGCTAGAGTTGTCAGTGCAATCCATAGTCTAAAATGAGTTTTTTAGTTCCATATGGGTCTCTAACGTCGAGAACCGAGAAATTTTCACGATTTCACACAATTTTTGACATCTTAAAATCTGCCATGTTTCACTTTGCCGGAGTACTACAGCCAAGCCACTTTAGATAGAAGGCTCTAGTCTTTTTTAGTGTCTTATTTATGTATTTAACAGTATCCCCAGCAAATTGCATAACTCTACCTATCCTACAGATGGGCTAAGATCCGATTTAGTGGGCCCTAGTCGAGGATCCAGATTATTCCACCGGCGCATTTCGAATCTGCCTTGTTGAACATAAGCGCGGCCAGCTCGAAGTACGAGCCCATCTTCGTCCAAATTTTTTTTTGTGCTAAAAGGTAATTACCTAAGCTTTTTATAGTGGGGTCAAACGTCCTGGTTGGTCAAGTAGTTTTGGCGCTATGGCCGTTTAAAGTTTGTCCGGTCTTATTTGCCCCACCCTGTATATACATAATAGGACACACATAATATGAGATAACATTAACCCTCTACATTTATAAACTTTTTAGTAGCGAAGCTACTCTCTTATTTGAAATGTCCGTCTGTTCGTGTGAAATGTGATTTTCAAGAAAGAAGTCTGAAATTTTTAGGGTTTAAATAAGTTTACATTCCTCATATTTTCACCAAGTTACATTATGATTCGTCAATTACTTGGGGTGCTAGATTGATTCCTAGATTTATAAGTTTTATGCTTTTCTGGACTCCTATTCAAGATAGACGGATGACATTTTAAGGGATTTAATAAGTTTAAATTCTGCATACTTCTATCAAGTTTCATTGAGATTTACTAATTGGTTGAGGTGCTAGTTCGATTCCTAGATTTGTAAGTTTTCATGATTTTCTCGACTCCTATTCAAGATAGACGGCTGAAATAAATTCAGGGATTAAATAAGTTCACATTTTACATATTCCCACAAAGTTTTATTAGGATTTATTTTTTGGTTGGGTTGCTAGGTCGATTCCTTGGTTTTCACATTGTAAATTTTAAAAGGTTTAGTTATTTATTTTGGTTTAATGTTTATTTTTATAAATTTTATAATTATTTTTGCAAGACATCAACAAAAATTGTCCACCACTTATTTTATAAAACTTTAATATTAGTAGCAAAGATACTCTTAAAATTAGGCTTGTATAAGTCCGTCCGTTTATCAAAACATAAAGTTTTTTTAGCTATCAAGATTTCTACTATGATTTCTTTGACATTTGTTTTTTATCTACCAGTATACTGTTCTTTTTTATCCTACCTTGCAATGCTGCACTACTTATTGATAAAATCTTTCTTGTTTTTAGGTTTGTACCTATAAGTTGCCCGTGGGTAGGAGCTGTCATTCAGTTTAATACTTATGCCAGGTATATCTGATTTAGATTACCACCGGTTCTGATCCATTCATTCGACTAACACTGTCTATAATACGATGCAATAAAAAATTAGTATTAATATAATTTAATCCAACACAATGACTAATTATGAGAAACAGCAAATTATTTAACAAATCTTTTAATTCACGATAAAATAAAATAAAAAAAGCTTGAATATCCTTGATTTAAATGCTTTGCTCATTTTATTTTGCCTATTCGTCCTAGGCATCAATATTTCAAAAATCAGTTGTCTGCATTATTTAAACAAATTTATTTTTCTGAAGAAAGCTAAAGATTTTATCAGGTATTTTAATGCTGCTTATATAAATATTGATCCGGCTTAACATGTTATTAAATGAAAACTTAAATATTTAGTGGTTACAATCTTGGAATAAGTATTGTAGATCCTAAAATTATCAGAGAAGAACAGAGAAGCTATGAGACAGGTTTGATAGATAGATATATAGATAGATAGATAGATAGATAGATAGATAGATAGATAGATAGATAGATAGATAGATAGATAGATAGATAGATAGATAGATAGATAGATAGATAGATAGATAGACATAAATTTGAAATCTTACCAAAATGTATAAATCTGTATATAGAAATGATAGGAATCATAATAATTAGGTGTGTACATCCTACCCCACCCACATAATTGGCCACATCTGGATGAAAATATTGTTGTTACTCCTTACAGGTATACTAAATTATAAAAATATAGTAATATGATGTTTGTCTGTCTGTCTGTACAAGAGGATCTCGCTAACCACTAAACCAATATGGTTCTCCATTACAGAGTAGCTAAGCATATGTCCTGGAAAGGTTTTTAGTTATTTTGTGGGAGGGTACTACCACCCTCCTAAGAGAAATTGTAAAAGAAACATAAAAACCCCATCTAACTGCAAAAAATATTTTTTATGGAAACAGCTAATCTTAAAATTGATTGAAAAGAAATACATTTAATGTGCCCCTAGAGGACTCTAGGGGGTGAAGCCGCTAATTATAACATACAGTAACAGAATTTTTGTCTGTACCAAGATATCTAACTATCCGCTGGACCGATTTTGCTTTCCTTTACAGTGAAGCTTCTTATATCTATGAAAATGGTAAAGTTAAGCTTTAAATTTACCTGTATTACGTTTATTATTAATGTTATATGAATTTTTTTCTTTACATTTAGATAGCAAAAGAATCAAAGTTTTATTTTATTTTCAGAAACTACACTGTTAGGTGATTTATTAAAGTTTCAAACATAATTTTTTTGGTGCATTTTGTTTTAAAATTCTTAAACAATTACTTTTTTTATTATCATAATGGTCCCCAAAGTTTTAAATTTTGTTGGCTTAAAAATTGTCCCTTATACAAATTTTTAAAAAGAAACCTTAATAAAAACGGAACAGAGATTACAATTCTTTCTTTACAGATATTGGATTTGAACAGGTATAATTTAATTTAATTTTTGGGAGGGACAGAACATTGCAGTGTAAACTATACTGGTCCTCAAAGATTTTGTAACATGTTTACTCATTCTTTGGTGTACATACTTTTCAACTAATTTGGGATGCACATCAATTTATTCCTTCATTGTCTTTTCACTCAAAATCACATTAATGTATGTAAATGTTTCATAGACGTCCAAGCAATATTTTTTTTTGGGGGGGGGGGGTAAAAAATTTGAAGGGGGGGATAATTCGTATTTTTTTCTAATAAGTTGATGGATAATTGTAATGTAATGTATAGGGCATCGATATGCTGGACAATGTGGTAAATATTACAAGGTAAAACTTTAAACATTGTTTTAGAAACAGTTATTACATCACGACTCATAAAATCCAGGGACAAAGGAATGATATTCTGATAAACAACTCTAAAGGAAAATTTCCCCAAAACCCCCTTCCCCTTTACCTCCCCTTCTTTCCCACCCCTCTTCGCCACCAGATACTCAATAAGGTTTCGTGTTTTTTTTTGTAGAATTGTTGGTTAGACTGGCTACCCCTGATAAAATCGAAAATTATCTATTTGATTTTATTATCATTGCACAATGGACTATTAGATATTGAAGTATTTTAGATTGGAACATCCTGGTGTGAAAATTAGCAATATTTATTCACATGGTATTGACACTCCTACAGGTAATAAAAGCTCTCCTGTATAGTTTAGTTTTATACCTGTTTTATAAATTTTTAATAAGAGCTTAATTTTATTTCATCGTTTTTTATGCTAATATGAAGGGGTTCTCTATAAGATAGGGGAATGGAGATGGGCAGAATAATAGTCTGAAACCACACTAAAATAAAATAAAAACAAGTTAGCCTAAAATCATAGCTTTTTGAAACTTTCTAAATTATATAAATCAAGCAGCTTAGTGTTTAGCGAGATTTCAACGAAAAAAACTTTTACTATTTAAAAAATTTGTTTAAAAAATCAGAAATCAACCTACTAGTGTAAAAAAGCTGTATAATTGACATATTAAGTTTCTCTTAGTTATAAATAACATCTTGATGTTCTAAATCAGCGTATCTAAAAGTCTAAAATGCTATGATTTTAAACAATTTTGTTTAATAAAAAGAAATAATAATTCTTTAAGGGAAAACTGTAAGTTGACATAATTATAAATTGTCAATATCCATAATGTGGATGGAAATAATAAATGTATAATACTAGATGGCTAATCAGAAACAATAATCCGAAACTACGAGACTTTTGGACTATAAAATTTGCCTTTGCATATTGCAAAGCTTAATTCTAAACATTCAGTTACTTTTAGCTGGAATTAATAAATATAGATGAAATAACTACTCTTTTGTCCGCAAGGAAATGTCATTGTATTGTTTCTAAACTGTGTTCTTATTGGTCCAATCAATAGATTGTTCATCTAGTCTTTATTCTATAATCATTTGTGAAATTGATTGTTTTTTTTTGTTTTGTATTGTGTGCATAACCATAAATTGTTTGCACTTGGCTTTTATATCAATGTTATTTCAAAAGTAGAAACATTTGTTTGGCGCATTTTTTTGGTGGTCTCATTCTAATGCCCTAAAGGTCTTCAGATATAAGACAATGAACGATAAATTTATATGCACCTCCAACTCTTGTAAACAAAATTCCCCTGCATTACATCATCAATGTAAATAAGCTAGTTCTATCAATAAAGTTTTTAAATTTGAAGCTTTAAAATCTTTAAATTATAGAAACTTCAAAAGCCAAATTTTATAGTTTACGTAATCAAAACTCCAACCTGTTTTGCTTTTTTGCTAAGGAATCCTCATATTATTTAAAGTATTTATATATATATATAAACACAAGTTATTATTTTTAACATTTTATTAATGGAAGACAATTGCATTTTGAATCCTTTAAAAAGACTAGAGTAGTATTTTTTGTTTGCAGATTATTAAGTTTTCAAATTTGGTGAACTTTCACAACTTTTACGAAGGGTTTGGTGCTTTTTTACATTTGAATTTTAAGTTTTGGAATAGTTTATGATTTTTTTACGACCCTTCCTCGCCTAGATGCTAGGGGCACACGCCGCAATTTATATTCTATGTACTACTTGAAAAAGATTTTGTAACTTCTCTTTACCTCCCAATCTCTCTATCCGGGGGATGCAGCAGGGTCCAATTTTGTACAGTATTTGTTTAGTACATTTTTCTTTAATTTACTTTTATGACATATTTATAACTCGTTTTATTCACTAAAATGTACACTAAGATATTTTTGAACGCCAATTAATATATCAACATTCAGAAGAAACGTTTTTGTGGGTATTTGCAACTACAATATGCGCACATTTTCCGACCTCTAGGTATTTATCATCATTTTCCCCCCAACAAGCAATCCAAGTTGTATGCAATGGCACATTAAAAAGAAGATATTTATAGCCTCCAATTCTTCTATAGATGCATTATGTGTATATAAAGATTGTACTACTTATCAGGGAGGAAGGGGAAATTGGACTGTAAATTATATTGGTCCCAATAGTTTTATATACACTGTCTCTCATTCATTAGCTTAAAAACTTTGGTGACTCTTATTATATCATAAATGGGTTGTGCAAAAACGCAGTGTTAAAACATTAACCAATTTAATCTATATCAGAAGACATTTTGTTTATAACAATTGGGGGTGTACATATCAATTGTCTTATCCCTTAATAACCCTGACAACTATACATTGTTGAATTGTTTGTCCCAATTTAGTACAATACAGCCACAGTCATTATTTACAACAAAACTTGTTTCTATCTCTATATTTTTTACAGATTCAAAAAACTAATGTATATTTTTGCCTAAAAGTATCTTTGTAACGTCGGAGTGGACCTAACCTAACCTATTTTAGACAATCTTTTAGGTTTTTTAAATGCCTAACCCCTGAGGGGAGCTTATTTGTACATTCATATCTCAACCTAACCTAATCTTTATAGAAATACTTAATTTAATTAATATTTCAATTCTCCTGCGTTTGTCCTCTCCGACGTTAAGGACTTCTGCGTTTGTCCTAGACATATTATGTTAGGTTAGGTTTAAAAGGTTAAAAAGTTCCACAAGGATTTAAAATGAAAAATATCGAGGGATAATTAGGGGGGATCGGTAATCTAAAATATAGGTTTATGGTGAAATCACCCATAGATTTTATTTTGTGTGTTTAGGTTTGATATATGACAATGGCTTTCCTGATGAACAACCAATAAGAAGGTACGATTATTTTTAAAACCAGAGCTTTTCTATAATTAGGGTAGGTCCGTCCGTCCGTCACAAACGGATAGCTCTTTTCGTTAATTTAGTCATGTTAGAATTGCCTTATCGATTTCAAAACTTGCATGATGATTCCTTTATTAGTTATGTACGATTTAGAAAACGTAGCAGCTCTATAATTGTTACCAGAATATCCAATTTAAACATGTTGATATTTAACTTTTTTAGCAACTAATTTTTATGTGATAAAATCATCCGATTGATCTTATTTTTGGAATACTGATTCATAAGACAACTAATTACATTTTTATAATCAAAACATCACTATAATTAAGTCCTTCGAATGAATCACTAAAATAGTTGTTATGTGATTGTTGTTTTCATATTTCATACAACCAGTAATAGTTATTTCTCGCATCGTATTAAAAACGGCTTTCCGCGAATATAGAATGTACAATTATGAGATTAAAACTAGTTTTTTTTTAATCTTATGATTGTACATTTTTATATTCGTAAAAAGCTGGATATAATACGATGCTAGACATAGTTTTTTCGTATGGATGAGAACCGGTTCCTATCCACCGGATTCGAATAAATACGAGAAAATATTTTCCAGTATAGCTTCGAAACCGATTAATATCCGCTGGATTAGAACCGGTTTTGGGCCATAATACAAAATCATGTAGGTATAGAATAGTATTAGACAATTTTAAAGTTAGAGATGCCCGAAATGACAAACACAAGTTTTAAGAAAAAAAAATTAGATTTCTGTAAATATTGCATCTAACTTTGTTTCATTCGAGACACTTAAATTAATCTTACCAGGAATCTCAAGGGATAAGACAATGGACGATAAATTGATGTATACCTCCAATAGATAGAAACATAGGTACTCTTGTTTTTTTAATAAAATTTTGTAATATTTTTTACATTGCTAGTTTGTATCAGCCAATCAGAATAAATAAAAGTACCCAAAGTTTTATAGCAAACCAATAAGTAATCATTCTTAGTCTTATGTCCCCTCCCTTCCTCCCTGAATCGAATAGTCCGACTGTCTACTGTCCAAAAGTTTGTTTTTTTTCCATTTTTTTTCTATTCTGACCTTCTTATATACTTTGTTAAAAAGTGCATGATATATTTTTGTGTTTAATACTCTTTGCCGTATTGTAATCAACCTTTACTATATAAGAAAACATTTTAATATATAAAACAAAGATGAATGATGTCTGTCCGTAAGTCAAGAGCTTAAGATCTCGGTAACCGCTTGATCTCCACTGTTCGGGGAATATACATTACATATATACTTTCCTGCGTTGGTTTAGATAATAGATATAGTATATCTAGATGGTCCATCTGAATCCAAAATTTATCAAACTTTAAAATTCCTAAAAGACAAACAATATTCATAGCTAACTAATTATTGCGAACGAAAAAAATAGATATTTGCCTCCCAAAATATGTACACAATTTCAACCAATAACATAGCTGGGTTGTTCTTTAATCTATTGGCTCACTTAGAGGGTATGTCTCTATATCTCTATTACTTAGATATACTAATTGATCTTAATGTAATTCATTTTCGAAATTTTTACTTTTTTACTTTTAAAAAATGGTATATAAAGCCTCTAATATTCATTAATATCTAATATACAAAATAATAATTCATATTTAAAAATCCATTAAAGCAAAAAAATGCCAGTCATTTTTGCATTCATGGCATGCATCATACGTTACCTAAATATGTTTTATATAACTGTTTCATTGTGCAGTGAAGACAAGGACGTCCAAGAGGAGGAGGGGGGGGGGGGTAAAGTGGTGATTACCCCCCCCCCCTCCTCTCCCCCATATAAAAATTACCCCAACCATTTAGGAGGGGGTATTTCTATAGTTAGGGTCGGAACTCTTAACTCTTTTCTATAATTTAGACATGTCCTATCGATTTCAAACTTATATTAGTTAGGCACGATTTCTCAAGCGTAGTAACTCTATTATCGTTTAATTTTTATTATAATCTGCTTCTTCATTTCGGACACTCTACAAGTGGTGATGTTCGTTTGACCTACCGTTTCAGAGCTTTGCTATTATGGATGTTGTCCTCCTTGTTTTAGAATTCTGGGAGACGGGGATGGAACTGTTACACTGAAAAGTCTCACATACATACAAAGGTAAAAATACAGGGAGTGGGGGGGGGGACATTGGACTGTAAATTACTCTGGTACCCAAAGTTTTTAATCACGTTACCTTATGTGGAGGTTCAAAGACTTTGGGTACTTAAATTAAATTTTAATTTAACGGTTCCAAAATTTTCAACCAATAATTTTAATTTTCTAAATGGGCAATTTGATTTTAATTATTTGGGATGTGCATTGATTTATAGTTCATTGTCTTATCCCTTAGATCCATGATAAAACCTCATAAATAATGTATACAAATAGAAACTGAGCTGGAATGATGATATAGCATTAAATTTCATAGTATTTAGATTTACTGTGAAAATAAACCAAACTCTTGATTCTAAACATTTGATTGTTCTTTTAACCAGATATTTCGGAATATAAAAGTCGGATCTAGTACAGTTCACGGTAAAATATTGCTGGTAACGAATATTTCCAAAAATCTATGAATTTTAAAGGCTGCTAGCTGCCTAACGGCTGAACGTACAGATCATGACCGCACACTATTTTAAGCGGCATAAGAAGGCATACAAATAATCTGGAATAGCCATAAATCTATAGTGCATAATTATCTCGCAGTGCAGAGAAATGTGCGAAAAAGACCTATTTTACGCGTTTTTTCTTCAGTGAAGCTTTCCCTGTGCATCATTGGATCTTGGCTATTCCAGATCATCACATAATTAATGAAATTGAATTGAATTTCATTGTTAATAGATTTTCCCAAAAATAAACTAATCACGTATCCAAAATCCATTTAAAAATTCTAGTGTATAATTGGATTCATGTCTTTTATGGGGATTTGAACAAATTTCGGGAATTTAATCCTATGTCATTGTTAGAATGGGGATATAGTTTTAGATTATGAAATTTCTTAATTAACCTCTAGAGTCTAAAATTAACCTATCATGTTTCTCTTAGTCAAAATACCAGAATTGAGAATCTTTTATTTGTTTGAAATTATTTTCATATTTTCGGAAATTGAATCCTTATTCCTCGCTGCAATATGTAGTTGCTTTCAACACTGAATAGGTGAAAGAAAAAAGCTTGGATAGGATTGAATTTAATATTTCTAATATGTACATGTTTATATTTTTATGTTTTATAGATTTATTGCATAACGCATGATTCCTAGAACAAATAAGCACCATTTAATAAGCGAAGTCAACAATTTTTTTTTCTAATGTACTACTTAATGTTTTTAATATTTAGTAGTAAAAAACATTATTTATAGGTTAGCTTTCATGGTTGTTGTCATCCTTGTTTTGTTATTCTTGATTCAAAACTATTTGGGTGCTTTCCCTCAATTTCTAGTGAGCACAGAAACCCCCTGTAGCCCCCACCCCCTCATTTTTGAAAATAGATAAAAGCCTGCGTTGCCTAATCCACAGCAAAACTCTATTTACAGAAGGAAAATAACCCCATTTTCTCTTATTTTTTATATAATCCAAAATAGGAAGGGGGCTCCTGTGCTTGCTTAGTCACTTTGGGGGAAACTGCCATTATTTGTTCAGATTGTTACGACCTGGGGAAGGAGACAGTGAATTTTATGTGTCTGGAGTCAACCATGGAGATATTCTCAAGAATCAACAAGTTTTCCAATATCTACAAAATATTCTAACATTATAAACATTGTTCAATTTTGCTTGCTCTATCAATATATTTTTATAATAATTTTAGTGAAGAATAAAATTTCTTAAATGTTTAATTTTTTGCTTTTTTGTAGTACAGCTTCCTTATAATTTACTTCGTTCAACCATAATTCTCTGTGAGTGATTTTCACAGCTGCTATTACGAAGATTCTCTAGAAGAAGAAACGGTTCCAGGACAAACGCAGGAGTCCCAAACGTCGGAGTGGACAAACGCAGGAGTGTTAAAATATTAATTTTTTTAAGTATTTCTATACAGATTAGGTTAGGTTGAGATATGAATGAACAAATTATCCCCCCGCAGGGGTTAGGTATTAAAAAAAACCTATAAGATGCTCTAAAATAGGTTAGGTTAGATTAAGTGTCCACTCCGACATTTGGGACTCCTGCGTTTGTCGTAGGACCGAAGAAACATCAGAATATGATTTACTTTGTGCATCGGTTTGTCAGTGATAATATATAAATATTGAAAATATAAAAACCCAACTACAGAAGTTTTCGTTGTTTTTTTTAAATTTATGTCTACTAAACATCTGCTCTTTGTATCAATTTGTCCGCATTCCTATCCATGATTCGTTTCGCTACTTATGGATGTTGTCATCCTTGTATTATACATCTATAATACAAAGTAGAACGATGTCTGTCCTCTGTCTGTCTGTCTGTCCGTCCGTCCGTCCCTTAAGATCTCGGTAACCACTGAACCGATCGGATTCTACTCTTCACGGAATATATCTACTGGTCCTGTGGTGGTTTTAGGCTATTTTCTTGGGGGGTGGAAGATTTCCTTGGTCCTTTTACGTATTTCGCCAAAAAAAAAAATTTTTATCACCTCTTGGGGCAAAGCCCCTAGAGGCTAGGAGCGAAGCCGCTAGTATATACAAAAAGTTTCAGTTGAAAGCAGAAGTAAATCAAACGCTATCAAATGCGTTGCTAAAGTTAAAGTACATATAATCATGAAAGGGGAGAGGAAATTACTCACACCCCGTAAAGCAGAGTGCTTGGAAACATTCCAGAAAATTGTTACCAATAAATATGTATTAGAAAAACCAGTTGACATTAAATTCCAGTTTAATGTAAATTCAAAAATAAATTATGATATTATAAGAGTTTAAATCAGAGTTTTTATTTAAATTCAACTTCCTAAAACGTGTTTAAAGGATATTTCTAAATGTACTATACACTATATAAGGCTTATGAAAAGACCTCTTTCCCCTTGCGTCTCTAATAAAATCATATAAAGTTTTCAACTTTAGTTTTGATTTTAGTAAACTATGTGCAAGCACAATTTTATAACCTTTTCTATGTGAAAAAGTTTGAAATATTAAATTATATTCCATTAACATCGGAGAGGGATGGGATATTGTACTATAAATTTTTAAACTTTTATATATATTTTTAATTTTATCTTTTAACAGCATTTTTTTTTCATTTTTTCACGTAGAGGCCTCTAGAGGCAATTAAGGGATGGAAGAGGGTGGAGTTTTAGTAGTCGACCATGTACTTTCGATTTACTTTTAAAAAGAAAATTGATCTGGTGGGGGGTCATTTTTATAGGAGCGATTTTTCTTGGGAGGGTGGAGGTAACCTCCCTAAAATGGTTTTAAACCTTCATCAGCCATAATAAAAGTTCACTGAAAAACTACATCAGTTTAGCGGTTAAAGAGATTCTTTGCTACAAACGGACAGATAGACATTCTGCTACTTATAGATAAGGGGTGTGTCATCCCCTTAGATCCGTGATTAATATGGAGAGCTAGCTTGCAGTGTGTCTATACAGGGTGGGAGGGGACATTTGGCTGTTTATTACACTAGTCCCCAATGTCTTATAATAACATTTTCTTGTTCGTTGGCTTAACAACCTTTTTAAATTTGGCTTGGTTGTTTCATTTAGTTGAGTGTCCAACGTTACAATCACTAACTGTAAGCTTCATAAGGGGTAATTTTGTGTATCATCATTGTGGATTAACATCAATTTATCGACCATTGACTTATCCCTTTAAATCCCTGTGTGTCTATACACGTAATTTATTATTTCAAACTTTACATTGAAAGTTGCATCTTTCTCTCTCTTAGGAAAAAAATGATAAATTCCACGAGTTTTGTAGAATGGGGTATTAATTAAACAATAGGAGACCAATATTGTCCTTCCTGGGAAAAATGTTTGAATTGAAAACAAAGTTTTAAACTAGTTTTGTCAGGGATTTTAAGGGATAAGGCTATGGACAATAAATTAATAAACTGAGAACCAAAAAAATAGGCAAATCTGAATTTGTAGAATGGTAGCTTTAATATTAATTTAGGATGATTTTACTGTAAATATAAAATGTAGATGCATCTTTTGGTTACAAGTTTCCACCGTTAATTTTTCATTAATCAGCACCACGGAAGCACAAGATCTCAAAAACAGCATTTTGGTTAAAAACTGGTGAACCAAAAAGATATGCAAATCCAAAACAAATCAATGGAAAAAACGATTTTTTTGCACTTTTCTTCTGTTTTAAAGATTGATTCTGATAAATTAACAATTTTTAAAGAGATTTATGCATTAATTATTATGAAATGTAGTATAAGGTAGAAATTAATGATTTTTTAAAATAAGAAATATTATAAAAAAGAAATTTGACCCCTATCACTTTAGAGGACAGCTGCTGACATCCAGTCTTATGGATGAAGCTAAATACATGTTAAAGAGAAAAATTACTCCCAAAAGTATACAAAAATTATTTTTAATGTGTTAAAAAAATCCATTTTAAAATCTTGATTTTGATGATGATGGACTTTAAGATGCTCCTACGGGTAGTGATGGTGAGCCAAATGTTATCAAAATGCATGACCATGATGACAACTTATATATTGAACTATGGTCCAATTTTTGTATTCATAGCAGCCTCCAGCAAAGCAGTATTAAAAAAGAAAAAAATTGCAATTTCAATTACTCCAATTCATAAGGTAAATACTGTTATTTTTAGAAGATGTTTATATTTCTTGTCGTGAGGCTCTATGGATATTGCTATGACTACAAAAAATGGTACATAGGTTGATAGACAAGTTGTTGTAATGGTCATGTACTTAGATAACATTTAACTCACCATCACCACCAACAGGAGCATCTGAAAGGTCATCATCCTCAAAATCAAGATTTTAAAATGGATTTTTTAAACACATTAAAAATAATTTTTGTATACTTTTGGGAGTAATTTTCATCTTTAACATGTATTAGGCTACATCCATAAGACTGGAGGCAAGCAGCTGACCTCTAAAGTGATAGGGGTCGAATTTCTTTTTTTCTAATATTTCTTTTTTTTTTAAATCAATCATTTCTACCTAATACTATATTTCATAATAATTAATGCATAAATCCCTTAAAAAATTATTAATTTATCAGAATCAATCTTTAAAACAGGAGAAAAGTGCAAAAAAATTGCTTTTCCATTGATTTGTTTTGGATTTGCATATCTTTTTGGTTCACCAGTTTTTAACCAAAATGCTGTTTTTGAGATCTTGTGCTTCCGTAGTGCTGATTAATAAAAAAATAATAGTGGAAACTTGTAACCAAAAGCTGCATCTACATTTTATATTTACAGTAGAATCATCCTAAATGAATATTAAAGCTGCTATTCTGCAAATTCAGATTTGCCTATTTTTTTGGTTCGCAGTTTAAATATAAAAGAAGATTAAAAGCATAGGTTGAAAAAATTGAAAGAGAAAAAAGAAATTCTGACGTCATAAAAATGAGGGATGAGGAGAGGAGGAGTAGGAAAAATAAAAAATATATGGATAATCCCTCATTTTTATGACGTCACATGCTGATTTTTGAGCAACTTTCTTAGTCTTCAAATATAATAAAAGTGCACAATGTTTTTGAGCCAATGCATACAAATGTGGTTGAAAAAGTTTGGTGACCAATTTATTTTTCAGCCCAATGTTCCCTCCTTCCCTGGGTTTTACTAACTTGACAAAGTGAGGGAAGTTTTACACGTGATAAGAGGGAGGGGACAGTTGACTATTAATATGTTTCCTTTTTGGTAAAGAGCTCCTCTATAAGAATAGTTATTTCTCGCATCGTATAATAGCCCCGAGGTGCCGAAGGCACCGGCTAAAAAACTGGTTTTAATCTTATGATTGTACATTTTTATATTCGTAGAGAGCTGGATATGATACGATGCTAGACATAGTTTTTTCGTATGGATGAGAACCGGTTCCTATCCACCGGATTCGAATGAATACGAGAAAATATATTATATTTTTTTTTTGTATGTAAGTCATTAGGATTTTATATCTAAAGAAAAATGATCTACAGACGCGTTTATCAAATTAAATTTTATTTGAAGACTAATAATTGTATTTGCCTTTTCATTAAAGCTTTGTACGTGTTCTGGACAGGCGTCTCAAATTTTTGAAAATTAATCATCTATAATACAAAGTAGCTTGATGTCTGTCTGTCCATCCGTCTGTCTGTCCGTCCCTTAAGATCTCGGTAACCACTGAACCGATTTGATTCTACTCTTCAGGGATTATACCTAATGATCCTTTGGTGGTTTTAGGCTATTTTCTTGGGGATTGGGACACCTCCGACCCCCCCCTAAAAACACAAAAAAATAACCCCCCCTCCATTTTTTGGGGGGGTGGGGTATGTAGAAATTTAGGAAAGTACAATTAAATTTTATTTTATTTTTTTTAGTATTGTGGGGCAATCCCCCTACTTGCTAGGGGCGAAGCCACTAGTTCATATACAAACTATTAAAGATCACAAATGCTGAGCTTTTAGAGCGCAGTAATATGTCAGACATTAAATTGACAATAAAACAGAGAAAATGGAGATGGAACAAACTCTAAGTAAAGGACAAGATAATTTAACTAATCAAGCCTTGACTTGGATTCCAAAAAAAGAGAAAAACTAGTGGACCAAAACAACCTAAAGAAGATAACTTCCCTGTGAAATGCAAGAGAAGAAATCTCATCTCTCAGCGATGCCGTAAGCTGTGCCAAATCCAAAGAAAATGGAGAACCATTGTGCGTGGCCTATGCTCTACAAAGAAGAGATAAATGGTAATGTATATTAAAACTAAAACCAGTTTGACTATTTAGCTTTTTTGACAAGTGTGTTTTAACTTTTTATTCTTGTTTTATAAAGTTTGTATTGTCTGGACCCACTGGAAAGTTTAGCATACCACCTCAGAACATGTGTCTCTAGTCTTTTAACCTTTACACATGTGTCTTTTAATTTTAAAATAACTAATAAATTTTAATTTCTAAGTGGCTTCGATCCTTGCATCCAAGGGCTTTGTTAGCGAAGGGTGAAGAGAAAGAGAAAGAAAACAGCCTAAAACCAAAACTTATTCTTAGTATACCACCTCAGAGCATGTGTCTGTGTTCTTTTAACCTTTAAAAATGTGCCTTTAAAATTTAAAATAACTATTTTTTTAAAATTTTCTAGTGGCTTCGATCCTTGCCTCTATGATCCTTGAAATCGAAGGGTGAAACTTGGGGGCAGAAAACAGCCTAAAACCTAAAACTTATTCTTAGCATACTACCTAAAACAAGTAAATCTAGTTTAGGTTTCTTTTTAAATGGTGATATTCATTTTTACTTTGTTCTTAGTAATTTATTTGTTAGCGGCAGCGACCCTATTCTATGAATGAAAAAAGTTTTTTTTCATTTAATTGAAAAACATAAGTACTATTGATTTACAAACCTAAATCCTTATTTAAAAGTAACAGGATGTTTGTTTGTGTGTGTCTTTAACTTAATATATCTCTAAACGCCAGATTAGTATGGTTCTCCATTAAAGTAAAGCTTTTTATAGGTCCTCGGAAGATTTATACTATAATAGGGGAATTATATTGTACTAGCGGCTTCGCCCCTAGCCTCTAGGGGCTTTGCCCCAAGAGGTTATTAAAAAAAAAATTTGGCGAAATACGTAAAAGGACCAAGGAAATCTTCTGCAAAAAAAAAATGGGGGGGGGGTTTGTTTTTTGGGGGGTTGGGGGTGTCCCACCCCCCAAAAAAATAGCCTTAAACCACCACAAGACCAGTAGGTATATTCCCTGAAGAGTAGAATCCGATCGGTTCAGTGGTTACCGAGATCTTAAGGGACGGACGGACGGACGGACGGACAGACAGACAGACAGACGGACGGACGGACAGACAGACAGACGGACAGACAGACAGACAGACATCTTTCTACTTTGTATTATAGATAACAAGTATTGAAAGTGTAGGGCGACTTAAACCCCTCCTTTCTTTAAATTTTCTTAAAGGCATTTTCATAGTCGCTAATTATGTTTCACCCATTAGTGCCGAGCGCCACTTTTATGGACTGAAAATCTCAGGGAAGCTTTATAATGGTAAAAACGGAATTCCAATTTTTTTGTTTTGCTCTAGTGGTGTGCACAGGAAAATTGCAAAAAAAACCGGTTTGGCCTGGCCATTAATACCAACCAGGCATTATGGCCCGTTTTAGGCGGTTTCCACAGGCATTAAAACCCGGTTTTGTAGGAAAAACCCGGTTATTTCGACCAAAAATTGAAAAATGTAATTTTTGAACGCCCAAAGTGAGATGAACACTTTTTAGAACTTTGATACGATCCGTAATTGAAAACTACACGACCTCATGTAATCTATAGAGCTACAAGTAATATACAAAGCGATTTATTTCAAATTTAGTGTTTCGGCTATAGGTTCCACCCTTTTCGGTTAAAAAAACCCGGTTTAAAAGATACACACTACAAAAAAAGAACATATAAAATTTGGGTGTTACATATCAGAAAACGAGCATAAAACTATTGGGTTACACATATAGAGATTACTAGGGTTATTAGGATGGCTCAAATCCTTACTAATGACGTAAACTGTTATTTTTATTGGTTGAAAAGTTAAAACTGGGTAATAAAAACCGGTAATTAAAACTGTCGGGTATTTATGGCCAAGCCGAACCGGGTCATAATAGGGCGCAAAAAAACGATAAAAAAATCATTTAAAAAATAATAGTTTGAATAAAACGAATTCACAAATAGATGTACTTGTCAATAAACATTAGATTTCACGAAAAAAATCAGTGACTTTACTATAAAAACAAAAAAGTTAGAAGGGGTATTTTGAATTTTCATGATTTTCAAACTTTGTTTAGCTATACCGGCAAACGGAAGTAAGCAAAACTGCCTGTGCCAGGGGGAAATGAACCGGAACCGGGTTTTAATGCCCGGTTTGTCACTGATGGGTTAATAAGAGTAGAACCCAGCTATCAAAAATAAGAGTTGGGTTCAATATAATTATCTCGCTATTGGCTAGGTTTATTCAATGTTTTATTTACTTTCTTTTGGTTATCTGAATTCTGACTAATAACCCTATTCTTCCATTATCTTCTCCCTGATGATTTCTTTCTTTAAACTATTTTGGGATCTTAATATTTTTTATTTCAAATTATCGTCCTGAAAGGGTTAAAATGATTAGTTAACTGTTAAATTTCAGTTCAATATCTGACCACATTATGCACGCATCGCTAGTATCAAATTATTTTTAAACTAAGTTTTCTTTTATTTATTATATTAAAAGTTTAAATTTTCTGTTTTATGGATAGAAATTTAATACTTCAATATAATTTAAATAGCAACATGAAATAAAAAAATGAATTTATTCTTTATACAGTAAAATAATGGGTCTCATTGTTCTGGTCAATGAGAGTTTATTACGGATTATTGGAGCACTATGAGTTTTAAACTATATTGCTTGGAAAACTTGAGCTCATATATAGACATTTATTTCCTATACAGATCTGTCAAGGATCTTGATGCAATAAAGCAGGCTTTTTTGTAAATGTTAAAAATTAGAAGATTTCATTTAACAAAAGTTCCCTCAAATATAAGTATTAAATAAGAACTTAAAATTACATAATATACAGAACAGCAATAGGACAAAAAACAACACAAGAGTTTGTTTTTATGTTTCTCAGTGTGTCATTTTGCTGGATTTCTTTGCAGCGAGAAAAAAATATATTATTCTCTTTCAACATTGAGAAAAAAAGGCAGGAAGGTAGGGGAAAATGGTCTATAAATTATACTGTAACCCAAAGATTATATAAAAAGGTTCTCTCATAGGTTGGCTTTAAAACTGTGGATACTAGCTGAGTCCAAACTTTTCAACCAACAATTTTCATCTTTAATTTTGTAATCATTATGTCGGATGTACATGTATGTACATAAAGTTATCGTCCATTGTATGATTGTCTTATCCCTTAAGATCACTGAAAGAAAGAATGAGAGAGGGAAAAAAAGAGTGACACTGGGAGGAAAAGGAAAACGGAGCAAGGATGACAAAATCTATAAGAAGCGAAGCTCGCGAATTTCAAACAACAAAGCAAATGACACACATACAAACGAACATAATGTATTTTTGGGTAGATGTTCATCGGTCTGTATTATCTTCACCCATTCGTCCAAGGGGGAGGGTAGAAAAACCTGCCCCATAAAAAAATTTGAGTTTCCTAAATATACAATCACCTGAAATCCACCCAAAAGCACGAAGATGATTAATATTCCTCAACAGATTACTACGTCATAATATAGAATAGCCAATGAGAGGCCAGTATACACTGTAATTGACAAATGGTAAAATTTATGCTGGCCTCTCGTTGGTTATTTTATCGTATGGCGTCATAATCTGTTGAGGGACTTTAATCATCTTCCAAAAGTACCTGATTTTATATAGTAAAGCGAAATAAATTTCATACACCAAAACTTAAGTTTTACCCCCCCCCCCTCTCCTCAATCAAAAAGGAGAAGTAGCTTTGCTACTAGAAAGAGAATTGCAAAAAGAAATATTTTTGCTGTCATAAATATTTATTATTGGCACACATTTCATTTTAACACAAGGAAAAAATTCTTGAGTTTTTTTTGACTTGGGGATAAACAAAACAAGGATGGCAATGTCTATGAAAAGAGGCTTAAAAAATCAGCCAGAATGCACTTTCTCAAATCTACCTTATCATTACAGGAATCATAAGAAGCATAAGAAATTTTTGGTATAACTTGATAATTGATATGAAACAAGGATGACAACATTCATAAAATCGAAGCTTTGAAATGGTAGGACAAATGATCATTAAAACTTGTAGAGTGTCAGAACTGAATAAGCAGGTTATAAATGCATAAGTCTATACAAAATTGTAAGTAAATTTGTTGCAAAACTCAAACACAGGATACTGTTTAAGGACATATTTCCATTTTTAGTACTTGATTATACAGATGCTTCTCTTACAACATTGTCCTTGTGGTAATAGAAATCAGTATTTCGAAAATCAGATGAATAAGAAAATTATAACATACCAAAATTTGTTGTCAAAAAAGTAAAATAATAAGCATGTTAAAAATGGATTATGGACGTACAGACTTTTTGGTAACGAAAATAGAGTTGCTACGCTTCCTCAATCGTACCTAAATGTTATAGAAACCATCATGCAAAGTTTGAAATCGATAGGACAATTTTAACATGTTTGAATTAACTAAAATAGCCAACTGTCCCGGACGGACGGACAAACAATGCTTTAAAAACGCAAAAGCAAAATCGCATTTTAAAAAGAGAAGCTTTTCTGTAATTAGGGTCGGTCAGTCCATCTGTGAGTCCGTCAGTCCGTAACGGACAGATTTTTTCGTTAATTGAGGAATTTTAGAATTGTCCTATCGATTTCAAACTTTGCTTGATGATTCCTGTAGTAGTTTTAGAAAGCGTAGCAACTCTAAAATCGTTACCAGAATTTCCGTACGTTCATTTTAAAAATGCTGGTTTTTTTTACTTTTTTAACAACAATTTTTTATGTGATAAAATTATCCGATTGAACTGATTTTTGGAATATTGATTCCTATTACAATAAGGTACAATATTTTGAGCGAAGCATCTCTATAATCAAGTCCTAAAATGTCAGTATGTCCATAAAAAGAATTCTGTATTTAAGAAGGTTTTCAACCAATTTTTGTATAATTTTGTCAAAATTTATATATTTTTTATTTATATTTTGTATATTCAGTTCTGGCACTCCACAAGAGTTAATGTTCGTCTGTCAAACCGTTTCAGAGCTTCGCTTTTATGGATGTTGCCATCCTTGTTTATTTAAATCTTAGTTGAAATTTTATATCTTTATTTGAATTGCTTACTTTTGTATGAATATAATTATGAAAACTTGTGTCAAAGTTTTGCAAACTCTATTAAATAAAATCCATACCTAGATGAATTCAATTCTTTTACGAACAAGGATGACAACATTCATAAATGTGTAGCTCTGAAATCAGATTTTATTACAAACGTACATGAATACGTGTATAGTCTTAAAACTTAATACAAAGAATGTGAATTTATTGATTAAATCTTACATTTTTTGGTCTGTATTATAGAAATGCCTTCCTTTTATCATTCTAACTTGTTGTCCTAAGAATCATTATTCCAAAACTCAGATGAATAGGATAATTATATCATGTTAAAAACTGTTGTAAAATAGTTATATAAAATCGACAATTAACATATTTCTGTCTTTCTGTCTAAGATAACGATAGAAGCTATCCGTGTTACAAACATACAGACAGACAGACGTATAGAAGAAATTCTACGTTTTTAAAAATTCGCTGTTTCACTGAGATAGTAACTCAAACTTTACAAAACTTTTAAGAGAATTGAAAGTTTGATTTTTAAAACTCGTCAACAGTGGACTCAGTAGTTTAATCAATCAAATACTTTTATTCTTAAATTAAACTATTTAGAATATGGATATTCTAGAGACATACTTTCTAAATCAGCCAATGGGAGAATACTGAAGGTAAATTCAAGACATGTCATTGGTTGAAACATTTTACAGAGTTAGGCACGTAAGGGATTATTTTTTCATTTCTTTCACATTATAAGTCAGCTATAAATTTACGCATATCTTGGAAGAATTCTTTTTTTCGTGTTAAAATTTCTTTCCTTTTATAATATGAAGCATATGATAAACCACATAATAAATCAGTTGTGCATAGTTGAATTTCTTATAATAAAGTTAGCTTTCTAAAAATTATATCGTCAAAATAAATTCGTATTAAATTTTGTCGCCCGTATCTCGTACATAACAAAATGTAAACAACGGGATTTTTTCTGGAAATAATCCCTTTTTAAGTTTAAAAATAGGGTCATGTGAAACATTTCTTCTAGAAACAGATCTATAGTATAGATGTATATACAGACAAATACCTTGATCTTGATCTTGATAAGGCTTTCAGCACTGGAAGTGCTACGCC
The DNA here is from genome assembly GCF_053477335.1 of Acartia tonsa. NCBI lineage: Eukaryota > Metazoa > Arthropoda > Copepoda > Calanoida > Acartiidae > Acartia > Acartia tonsa. Next base: position 52,859,064 of record NC_137261.1, read on the forward strand.
TCCTCCCGTGGTTGGCACTTTTTTTGGTGTCGGGTTGACACCAAAAAAGTTCCGCCCACAGGGGGCCTTCGCCACCAAATTTTTAAAGAGAGGACTGCTGTGGCTAATACCAACCCCCTCTGTTGCCAAAAAAAGCGTCTCCTTTGTCCTCCATCTCTGGTATCCTCCGGGACTTGCTTCTCCGGCCTCCTGGACTCTTTGCCACCTCTCGGTGTTCCCGCTGGGGATGTGTGGAATCGGCCCATTGTTCCCAGCACAGACAACTACCTTCCTTTCTTTTCCAAAGATCTTCTTCATCTACTTCTAAATTATTTTCTTCTACTTGGCTAAGTTAATATGAGCCATACCTTTGGTTTATTTTCAATGACCCAATAGAAGGGTTGAATAAGGCGGTTGCGATGGGGAGATACAGTTATTATTTGACTGTGGTAGGGTGAGCCAATTTGAACCCTACTTAGCACTGCAAGGTCTGATAGATTCCGCGGACTTAAATGGCAGCCGGATTGAAACTGCAGATGTTGATTCAAATGTGGTTTATTTAGAACTAACTTTAATTACAAAACAGATCAATATAAATAGTAAAATGTACAAGTTATAGATAGATAACGGAGGATGGTGTTTTTAACCATAGCCTGTCTGAGGTGGTCTTGGACACAATGATGGGGGAGAATGGGGGTAAGATAACAGTGGTGCGAAGGCATAGCTGATGAAAGGGGAAGGCTTTTTAGCTGGTAGGGGAAGGGGGAAGGCATTCCCCCTGCCCCTCTGGTGAGCTGCAGCTGGTAAACAATGATAAAGCATAAAACCTTTATCTAGATTCTATTTATAGCCGGGTCTCTTGATAACAATGGCAAATAAACAAGACAGGAGTGTAGGAACTCTGTGATACGGTCAAGTGTCAGTCTACTACATAACCCTTTCCCCCTCTTGTGTTGCACTCTAATGTTCTAGATATATTAAGGATCAGTTCCAAATGGATTTCCTATTCAAGCCCTAGTTTCCTAAAGTGTACAGCAGATAACTCAATTATTGCAGACCCTATTTTCAGCTACTCCGGAAATTTGTGAGAACAAAGCGATTTATACATTATACATTCAAAATTTTAATGTTGAAAATTTTAATATTTTTTTTGGAAGTTTGAAGCTTTTTAGCTAGTAGCAAATTTCGAGAAAGGACGCGGACGCTAGTTACACTTTCGGAAACTAAATTGGAGTTCATCATATTAAGTCTATTCTATTTTGTATTGCGCTCAATCAATTTTACAAATTAATCTAAACAAATGCAAAACTTTTACAACTCTTCATGAAACTCTCACCGATAATAAGGGATAAGACAATGGACGAAAAAAGGTAAAAGATCCCAATGATTAGAGACAAAATAAACCATTTCTGTAGATTTTAAATATTGGTAGAAACGTTCGGACATTCACCTAAATAAACCAACAAATAAAAATTTAATAAAAGAACCCAAAGTTTGTATGCCAACCAACATAAACTGTGAAAATAAAACATTGGTTACTAGTGTAATTAATCTCCTGTCTGATGAAACTGAACCTTTAACATGATGTAAAAACAGTGAAATGTGCAGGGGTTGAGGGGACATTGGACTGTAAACCTTACTGATTACCAAATTTTATAAACACGTTCTTTCATTCATTGACTTAAAACCTTGGTTTGTGTCTGTAGTACAAACATAGGTTTGACTGAAAGCTTATACATAAAATTAATAATCGTATATACCATTAATTCAGATGAAATTTATTTAAGATAATTCATCTTTATAAAGATATAAAAAACTAACCCAACAAAAAAATAAACTAACCCGGTATTATTCTCCTTTACATTAAAGCTTAATACTCTAAGTTCAGGGGTAACTCAACCATATCGAAGAAACTGCCCAATAAATACCCCCCCCCCCCTTAAAAAAATCTTTTCAAACTAAAACTATGAGTGTACAGTCGACCCTACCCCCCCCCCCTCCCCCCAACCACTTTCATCTATCCCTGATGGCTCACTAGGGGCGTAGCCGCTAGTATAAAATCCGCCCACATTATACTACTTTAAAATATTAGATAATACTAAAATATGAATAGTTTGCATACACAATGAAAGGATTATCCCCTCAGAAAGTGTCATACAAAAATAGGATGTCCTTTCAATGTTACACAACATTTAGAGGATTCCCGTACAAATAAGGCATAAATGATAGGATTATCCCAGGAAAAAATTATAACCAACAAGTGACATAATTCTATAATAATATTTAGAGGGGCAAATGAAGAGATCATCATTTTTACGATATTTTGCCCCCCAACGACAGCTGAAAAACACGTATAGGTTTCGTGATTTTATCCGAATTAATTTCATTGTTGGTAGAAAAAATACATACAAAGATAGGATGTCCTCTTAATATAACATAATTTCTTTAAAGATTCCTGTAAAAGTAAGGTATAAATGAAATGATTATGACCTCAGAAAGTGTCATTCCTGTAAAGTTAGGTATAAATTGGAAGGCGTAGCTACTCAATAGTCGTTTTTAAAATCCTATTATAAAAGTAATATGATGTTTGTGAGTTTGACTGTGTGTCTGTTTGTACTGATGGATCTTGCTAACTGCTAAACCGATATGGTTCTCTAATGCAATATAGCATCTCATAAAGTCCTGGGAAGGTTTCATTCCATTAGCACCCTTCAAAGAGAAATCCCAAAGAAAAAACTATCACCCCCACCCCCACCCCTTTTACTTTTTTCTTTTTAAAACTAAAATTGAATTTAGGGGAGGGGATAATTAGCCCCCCCCCCCCCTTCACATCACAAGTGCTCCAAGAGGGCTCTAGGGAAGTAACTACTAGTATATCCTAAAGTAACAGTATGACCTTGTGATCGTCTGGGATGAATGTTCCACAATTTCCATGAAAGTTTCACATTTGTCTGGGGAAGGTTTTAGGCTATTTTAGTATACGACAGAATTTTTGGAAACATGGCTCCGAGAAGAAAAATAACTGACAAAATCTTGAAAATCGGACAATAAACACCAAAGATATCAGGAAAATGTGGAAAATTAAAAAATAGCCTGAAACCTGCTAAAAAGCCGTCCGACCGCCATTGATGTTTTTTAGTTAATTGTGCTCCTTAATGATGGGAATGTTGTCATAAAATTTAAGCATTTAATCTTTTATAGGAGCTGAGTAAATCCCATTTCCCTCATCAAATTATTCTAACCTACGAAAAATATTTTTAGACTTTGTTTGATGTATAGTACGGACACCATAGAATAGAATATCTAAATATTCTTCAATATATAAATATTCTAAATAGAACAGAATTTGACACGTGACAGTACACTTAGCTATAAATTATCAAAGATAGCAAGGTGCTATGCAATTTGGACCTTTCCCTTAAACCTATTGTTGAATTACAGAAAAACCTTTAGCCCCCTTAATTTGAATAGAAGAAACATGTTATAGACCTTTGCATAACCATTAGAGTAAAACAATATAGGTAAAACAGGTTAAATAACTGTATGACCCTTTGCCGACTTTCAGTTGGGTCTTTAAATAATAGCCAATAGCATCGTAAATATAAACACAGTCAAGTCGCTGCAAAAGAGCAGAAAGCAATTTGAAAAATGTTCCCACGACAGGGGCCAGGTAGTTGTCTAGGTTATACCTCGTCCTCTACACTTATTACATTTATTATACTAGCGGCTACGCCCCCTAGAGGCCTCTAGGGGCACTTGAGGAGTGGGAAGTCGAATTTGATAACCCAATTTCTTATTTTAGATTTTAAAAGAAAAATTTTAAAAAATATTTGGGGGGTAGAAATTTTTTTTTGTGGGGGGGGGAGGTATGCTTCCCCCCCCCCCCATTATTTTTAATTTTAGTTATTTTTTTTTGGGGGGGGGTATTTTTCATTTTTAGGGGGGTTGGGGGTGTCCTACCCCAAAAGAAAATAGTTATAAACCTTCCCGGGACTTATGAGAAGCTACCCTGTTAAGGAGAACCCGATCGGTCCTTCGGTACAGACACACAGACAGACACACAGACAAACATCCTGTTACTTTAGTATAAGGATAACCTGACCTAACATTAATTATAAATCAAAGAGTTCGAATTGAAGAAAACCACTCTTCAAAATGAAGCTCTTTATAGTGCCTATAAAAAAGGGGATGAATTCCAAATTACGACATTTTAGAATAAATCAGAGGCTGCTATTCAGCCAATTAATTCAAATCGAAATTGCCGC